>NW_026138010.1:600000-1122518 GCF_019393585.1 Leptopilina boulardi
GAAATTGTTAAAAAGTAATTAAGAAATCAAGTTTTTGGAATGATTAAACCTGTGAAATTTAGAAAAATTTTGTCGTCATTTACATCCATTTTTCTATACTGTGTATTCTTCATATCCTCTTATTTTGGTTAGCTCTGATCTGATGCTTTAGGCTGAACTATAGAAAATCAAAATTTTACAAATCTTTCTCCTCATTTTCTCTACACACTAGCAAATTTCATCGTGACATGTCAATATACTAAAAGGAGGAGTGTCCGTTTGGAAATTTGAAATGAAACCAATCATATAACGCATGTCTATATTTTTTTCAGGCCAATAGCTTTAAAATAGCTAGTCATTTTCCTTTTAATGGCGAATTTTATCCCAAAGAAATGAAAATAAAAAATTGTCAAGTTTTTAGCCTTCCCACGAGCAGGTACTGATATTTTACGATTCACCTATTTTTGGGAGACATTTTCTTTTTTTCTGAATTTGTCCCAAGTTCTTAAGTAGTTGAACCATTCGTTTATTTCGTGTTTTGGTAGGAGGGAATAATCCAAAATTGTCATTGACAATTTCCATAAAGTATTATAATTTCTCATAGAAAGCACGCCGTGAATAAACACCGCAATCACTTCCTAAAGCCCTTCCGTTTCAGGGACACCCCACCATTTATGTAAACAACTGGTAAACGCGGTAGCTCTGTGTGATGAAAGGTGAAAAACTTGAATGAATTCTCTATTTCCAATCGCTAATATTTACTTTAGGGCTTCGGAAAGATCGGCTTTTCTGAATAAATCTTGCTAATTTATAACAATGGTTTGAGCGATTGATTTTATTTCATATAATGTCATATTTAGAAAATATTTTACGTCTAAATCGTAACAACTTTTATTTCAAAAGATCAAAACAATAATTTTGCATTAAAAGTATACATTTTTTCTACTAATATGTTTGTTCATGAAAAATAATTATTTTATTTACTGTTTTTCTATACGAAATTATTCGTTTTTCCGCTATAATTTATACTTTAAACCTTGAACTTGAAAAGAAATTGTTGTAGTTTGATATGAACCCAGGTCTCTCTTACTTATTAATAATTTTTGTTTTCATTTTTTATAGCTGTAAAAAATGTAGACTTCTTCATCATACACATATCAAAATAGGCACGAAATTTGTTCTCACATGAATAGTGTTTGAAAAAGTTCTTGAAAGGATTTATTTGACACTTTTATAATGGATATTCTTTAAAATTTTGAAATTTCATCATTCCATAATAAATAATGAATCAGAGACGACATGAAGAAATTCATTCGTCGTGAAAGACAAGAAAAGGACAATGGTAAATTCGTTCAGACACTAGAAGTGACATGAGGACCACGACAGATTAAAGAGTATTTGTTACGCAAGTCATTCTCCCAATTGTGTCGATTCTCGAATTCCTTTTCTTCTCGTTTCTTAGTCTCATCGTGTCTCTTTACAACTGCTCTTCTCGAAAGATAGGCATTAGTTGATATCAAACAAATATTTCGCAGGGTAAATGATTTTAAGGCATCCGATCTTAACTGACGTTAATATCAACAAAACGCTTGTTACTAAACGCATTCTATATGCCTTCTGATACTCCTAATTCATTCTTTGGCACGTCAGATTACTTTCTATTCTTTATCGTCATTATATCTATTATTGTATCCATTAAGCTATATATATCTTTCATGACCGACAGAAACTTGTTCAATCTTATTTATTATTCATTACAAACACTACCATTTAAAAATTGCTGCCGAATAAGAAATTGCGATTGTTATACCATATTGGTTGTTTTTGAGACATCGTTATTTGACGCCTCATTCCAAGTCCCAAAAAATTCAATAATTCCCCTTAGGATAGAAAATGCAATTTCATTCCCTAGAGTCGTTGTATTCCTTTAAGAATTTCTCTTTAAATATGCACATAAATACAAAGAAATTTGAATTATATGCGAAAAAAATGAAATTAAGAGAAATACAAAACTAAGCGGGCAAACGTGAAATCGACAAAGTGAAACAAGTGTTGCATGTCATTAAACAAGTTTTCCCTCACATCTGCCTGTCAATGAATAACATTACGCATTCGATAGTGTCTCTCCATTGGATCGGATAAAGAACTGATCGATGAAGAATGACTTGATTGATGCATTATTTGCGCTTAAGAGAATCAAGAGTCATATATAAATATATATAGTTGTCTTTCCTGTTTTCTTCTATATCTTGCGACATATTTCTTGTCTTGTACGTGCAACGAATATATGTCTCAAATTAAATGCATACCAATTTGTACTCTTAAATGTCACGCTATTGTGTTTGCAATATGAACAGCGACCGAGTTTTACTGGGAGTATATAAGTATAATGAACAGGCGCACTTGGGAGTAATACATCTTTCAAAATTTACGACTTTCTGTAACGAAAAAAACGAAATTATTATTTGCGCGAGAGCAGTAAAATTAATCTAATCCCACTATAATTAAGAACAAATTGATATTTTTATTATTCAACTCCTGCAATTATAACATCTTGCCGCATTTGAAGAATAAAACTGTTTTGGTTTGTAAATAAAATATGGATGAAAAAATCTCAATATTTACTATATGTGTTAATACCTAATTTAAAAATGCTCGCATGTGGATGACGTGAAGTAAGGAATGACGAGGAGGTATCCGAGGTCTGTGGGATAATCCGTTAGCTCGTGGCCATGCATCGTGGTTGAATTTAGAAAATAAAGACAAACACGACGAGTCGTTTCTTACCTCTCCAACTTCTTCTTCTTAATCCCCCGTGTGATTGCATGCCCGATACCAGCTGGACGCTCACGTGGAAGGAAAGACGCCCGCCGCGTATGAGTGTCCGACAGACCGTAAACCCTTTACCAGCTGCGGGGGGTTCCCTCACACCAACTTCTCCAGTTATTTCAACTCCTCGATCCTTCTTCTGCAATTCTCCGTTGTCTCTTTCTGGATTTTTAATCGATCGACGTCTTTTCGAACTCGATAATCTCTGCTCGATTTCGCATCAAAGTGCTAATGCAAATCCGTAGAGGGAAGGGTTCTTCATTTTTATGGATTAGTAATTGAGTTTCATTTGAAAAATTGAATTCCGTTTCGGAGTAATTAATTGTCATCAGTAGCAAGTTGAATAACTTCTGTACTTTATATTTGCCTCTCGAGCAATGTTACATAATAGTGACATGACGCATCGTTTATTACAAAGAATAAATTCGGTATGTGATTGGCTGGTGGGACAAAAGGCACTAATATTATGGTTGTCATTGGCTGTGAATCGAAAAGTGTTGTCGGACGATATTGAGATTCCTGCGTGGGTCGCATGAAAGAAATAAAAGGGAAGATCTGGGATATAAAAGGTGGTCATTAGCTAATACTAATAGGCAGCAGACAAGTGAAGATGTCGGGTCTCGCTTGAACCTGCTTGGATGATACGGCGTCGCACAGCGCGGCGGTTTCTTTGAGGCTTCGATGCTGCTTTGCTCGCTTCACAAAGCCCGCTTGCGACAGATACACTTATCTTATGCTCTGCTTTCAGAGACAGTTTACTTCCTTTTCTTCGATATTCTTCACTGTGGGTAAAATCTTCATTTTCCCAATAGAAAGCGTTTGGAATTTTAATCGTCTTAGAAATTCTTCAAATATTTTTTGCAAACATATTCTATAATGATTTTCATGAAATTAATCACTTCTAGAAATGTTTTGTAAACTTTCATAGAACTGACCGCCGATAACGTCATCACTCCAGTACTAGAACGAGGTTTCATTTTCTGACGCTGCAGGATTGGTTTGCGAGTGTAAATTAAAAATAACAATTCAAATTGCAATGATATATTATAATTTTAATGAAAGTAGATTAAAAGATGCACACGCACACAATCCATACGTCATAAATACAAATTTACAAAAGTTCGTTAATTATTTTACAATATAAAAATACTCATGTATCTGGTCGTCCTTGATGCTGAGTCCTCCAAATACAATTGAAAATAATTGACAGCAAACGCTGATTAGGTTTATTAAAGATTTCCAAATGTGGCAGAAATTCAACAATATCAATTTTCCAAAGAGAGGATCCAGAGAGTGTATAAGATCCGGAAATGGTCCAGGATCCAAGTCACAAATAAACTTGTACAATATATAGATAAAACTAGGGAGTGATTAATTCCCTTTATAAAGACTATAGTCAATTGTGAGTCCGACTTTTGTCATGTCGGGAATTCAACTAATTATATGTATATACTTTTCGTTATCACTTTCCCCCTTCCATCCTTGGACACTCTCCCTCTCTTCATTGCCATTAATGGGGAATTGACCCATTACAATTTAATTATTATTACCTTTATTCGTTACACTGCGAAAAAAGAAGAATCTTAATAATTTAAAAAATGACATATTTTATAGAAAAATTATTTATGTCCAAATTAGTGACAAATTGATAAATCTTAGTAACACCTGAATTTCTAAAGCTTTATTCATTGAAATGATGAATTAACTGTTATTTGTAGGCCTATCAATGCAATATCTGCATAAATTCCACGCAGTAATACATATATAACTGCATATATGGATATTTAATATCTATTGGATTTAGTATCCAAAGATATTAAGAAAATGATGTTATTCTGGATCACAATCCTTTTAATTTTATACAGATATTTTTAACAATGTTGGATTACTGAAGCTATTACGCGTGGACACTAGATCGATACTAAATTTTAATATTCAAGATGATCAATTTCAATTATATATATATATAGATTATATTCTAGAATATATTTAAAGGAAATACATATCTGATGATAAATTAAGCGTTAAAATCTGGATAATATGCGCATTAGTTATTAATATCTATAAGATTGTTAAAATTTTAGTATCCATTTTTCTCCATTAGGCCTTTTCAATATAGTCTATATATCCCATATCAAAGATAGTATCTTCATATAATATATATATATACATCTCGATCTTTTCTGTTCAGTCAAGGGGACTATAAAGGAATGAAGGAATTCATGGCTCGCGACTGTGTTATGGCCCATCACTACCTGCGAATTGAAATTAAAAAGTTTAAATAATTTTTTGAAATATGTCAACTATTATGTCTAATGAATTGCTAATTGAGAGATAATTTTTTAATTTACGCAAGACTTGAAATATCCTTTTTATTTTTAATCGACTGAAATTTATTTCTTTATGCGTTATTTTATTATCATTAATATTGAGTCGTAAAAAATATACTTTGAATTTGAAAAGAAAAATTTAATTAATTATTTTTTGTAAAAACGAATAAATATTTTTAAACAAGTTCCCACAATAATAATTATATAGTTTGAGGAATATTTACTTGAATCAGGATTTTATTTTCGCAGTTATATTTTGCGAACAAACATTTTTGGGAATTTAAAAGCAAGGAAAAACACGGTAAGCAAAAAAAGTGAAAAGAATTTAAGTTGCATTCTTTGAGAGTTACTGATAATTGTAAACCGTTTCTTTAACCTAAATACAATTTTAGGTCACCTGCCAAAAACTGGTTGGTCAAATTCTAAACTCTAAGCCAAACTCGGTAATCCATTCGACTGCGCCTAATTCGGAAATCGAGTCTGTGCGGGGACACAAAGCGACAAATAGAAAGGATTTCAAGTAAAATGTCGATCGTTGTATGCTTTGAATGAGTAACCGACCGAAATCGTGCAGCGTTTTGGAAATTTTGTTTTGGAAAATATTAGGAAAAATATTTATAGGATTTGCCGCGGACAATGAGCGCCGCCGGAGCCATTAGAACCGATTAGCGGTTGTTTGCACGAGCAATCGGATTTGCAAGTCCTAAGTTTCCATCTCGTGCTGGTAGATTATTATTGAGCTACTCTTAATAACCTTATACATTATACGGAGCGGCTTCTTAGCTCGCGTGGCTGGAACGTCGAAGAAGGGTTGGACGGCTGGGCAAATATTTATCGTAATTACCTTCCGTTGCTTATGTTCTCATTCTTCCCAGCGAACCGGACCGTGTACGAAAAAAGCGGATTTTCTCCCAATTCCAGTGCGAAAAGTGCTCTGCACTTTTTCACCATTGAATTCGAAACTGTGGCAGCCAAAGACTGCAAGTCGACCAGTTGGAATAATAATATTATATTATATTGTTCGATCCATTGTAAAGCCGTTCATTTCCTCTGTTAGCAAGTCGAGCGTGCATTTTACAATAAAGGATATTGGTTGCTCTGCTAAATTTCTAAGGGCTTCAAACTTTTGCCCTGAGAATTTGCGAGTTTATGTTGTATTCAATTTATTTTATTCAAATAATCGGCTACTTGCAGACTATTATCAAATAAATATATTTATATATAATTATTTGTTTCAAATACATAAATTATTGGGTAAAATACAATTTATTTAATTCAAATAAAAATTATTTGGTTCATCATTTTCTACGATACCTATCATTTTTATATTTTTCCAAGATACAGTGACAAATTTTAATTCGGATAAATTAAAGTGCTCTAAAAGACAGAACTACAAAATGAAGTAGATTTTATTGTAGTTTCTGTAAACCACTTTGTTTGAGATATACACAAACTATTCTTCTCAATTTGACTGAATAAAATGATATTTAAAAAATTTATTTTTTTCCGCAAATTAAAATGTTTTAATAATGCAATAGTAAAATATACCGCATAAATATGGAGTAATGAGCATCCCATAAGAATACGTTTATGTAAATAAAGTGGGTTTTTTCATGAGTAATTGTCACACGTGTGTAAGAATGTAATTAAACTAGTTGAAGGCATGCAATTACTTGAGCCCATCTGGTGATAATGCTAATTTTCAATATGGCGCGTGTGCACTGTATGAAAATATCGAATTTTCAACGTCTCCCTCTTCTAATTACGCTGTATCTTAATGTTCGAAACAGCGTGCACTTCCCCCCGTTATAACATTATTTACCCTCCCCTTCATTTTTTATAAACTCTCTTCGCTCACATTAGCCTTCCCCATAAAAAACTGACTACCAGCGCGGTACTGGTAGCAGTACTGTGCCAGTAGTGAATTTTGGCAATTTTTAATAGAGATGCAAGAAAGATCAAAACTTTTTTGTAATACTCATATTTTGATCAGACCCAATCAAAAATTTACTAATGGCGCAGTACTGGCACCCAGTATTGGCGCCAGAGTTGGCGTAACTTTGGGATGATAACATTTTACCAGTATTGGCTGCCAGAGTTGGCACCAGTACTGGTAACCACTACTGGTTCAGTACTGGCTGAGTACTGGTAGTTTTGTAATTTATTGTATACGAAAAGAAAGCTTTAACTGTAACAGAGATAAGTTTCACTGCAATAGTGAAATCTCTGCTCCGGGTAATACTTTTTTTTCAGGAAAAAGTGTGTGAAATTTTTAGTAACCCAACACAAATTAAATATTATTGAAATTAGTCAACTAACTAATTAATATTTTATTATATATAAAATCGAAAACACCAAGAGTTTTTATTTTTTATTAAGTATAATATATATTGCAAATTATTATTTTAAAAAATCAAAAAAAAAATATAAAAATATATTTATTATAAAACCAAAGTTTTTATAATATATTAAAACAATTCAGTAAAAATAAAAATGTTTATAAAATAATTATAATTTATATATAATTATACAATTAGCAATTTAATTATTTTATTATTCACTTTAATTATTTGCATAAAAATAAATTTCCAAAAAAAACTTTTTTAAGAAAATAAAAGTTGTTTTTTAATATTTAACAAGTGTTGTCAAGAAATTTTTTTTGATTTTTTATTTTAAAAATTATTAATTTTTTTATAAAAAAATTTATTTATTTTTAGTTTGATCGTTTTAAAATGTTTTGGTATTAGTCTCAGGAAACTTTTTGTTTAAATAATTTTACCCACAAAAAAGCAAAATAAAATACCTTTTAATTTTCAAAAATAAAATCAAAGTGAAAAAATTTTTATAAACAAAATATTTAAACAAAAAGATTCATCGGGTTCACTCTAGAACTTTTTGTAAACTAGTATTAATCAAAAAGAAAATCTATTTGAGCCAGTACTGGCTCAATATCGGCTCAGTACTGGTTTGCCAGTACTGGAAGGTTGGTACTGCACCAGTACTGATACAATGAAAATACCAGTACTGGTTCAGTACAGACTGCCCAGCCTTGGCAGCCAATACTGAACCAGTACTGCGCCAGTAGTTAATTCTGGTATAATACTGAAATTTTTGGTTGGGGAATTATAATTTGTACTTTTTTTAAACGCTTTGAAAATAAATTTATTTTCTGATCAGCGATATTGTTTATTTTGAAAAAAAGTTTATTAAAATGAAGCACATAAAAATAATAATAATTATCAAAATGCACTGTCTCTGTTAAGAGTAAATTGCAAGTTCTTCATTAAAGTATCGTGAACATTTCATTTTATTATTATTATTATTACAGAAATATGATTGCATTTGTTGATTTCTTCCCAAGAATTGCAATTCATGCGATAAATTATGACATCGTAATTAAGTGTAGTTCCACAAGCTGCTTACAATTTATAGGTTTGGTTGTGGTACCCGGGAGGATTTATGAACAAACATAATCAAGCGGCCAGTCAAGTTTTTATCGTCGGAAAAAATGTTTAGAGTATATGTTATAAAGCAGATCCTAATAACAGAGAAATCTGAAAATTCACACTACTATACTTGTTTAAATGTCATCGCCAAATAAACTAATATAATTTACTCACCCATAAGTTTGTCAATAAATGATTGAATACTTCATTAATTAGAAGATAATCGATCCAAGTGTAATACTAAATAAAATCTTTCTGATTAGTTCTTTGATGCAGTTATTAGTATTCGATGAAGGAAACCCTATTAATAGCAGCTGGAAATGTATAGTAAATTCTTTAAAAGAAAAGAGAATGTTTTTAAATATAAATTACTAGACTTGATCAGTTTAATTCTGTAATGTTATTACTTGCTTTTTATTGAGGCCCGTGTAGAGTAGACAATTGGGGCCAAGACAGAACCCAGGTGGATTTCCCAGGTTGTATATATGGAGCCCAGTTGGGTAATTCCTGGGAAAAACCCAGATAGGACCCAAGTAATTTAATCTCATATTACTGTTCAATCTACACTAAAAAAATCTAATATAGATTTGACTACTTTTTAACTGCTCTGCCTTGTACACTTGGTTCTGGAAGTAGTTGAAGATTTTGTACTTGTTTCAGTTTTTGTTGTTGATTCAACTACATTTTTTAGTAAAGTGAACTGCTAATTATTAACACCATAAAAAATAGTTCAATTAAATACACATACAGAATTAAACTAACTAAAAAACTAGTTACTGTAAATACGATAGTTAAAGATCTCAGCTAAATTTTTTTCAGTGTAATACTTTCACTATACTTTTTCTGGTTAAAAACATTCAGTACATAACATGGCAGCGCTTTTTGAAAATGCAATTTTTGTGAAACCCTATTATGGCTAAAATTAAATAATATGTTTTTAAAGCTTTTGAAAAAAGTGTATAATTCGTGATAATGGATAGGAACAAAAATTGACTTTTTTTATTGAATAGCGTTCCGAATATATCGTTCATAGTCATTGGCTGCGATTCTGTGAACAGCGCAGTGAGCTGGCAGGTCTAAGATGGATCACCGAGCGGCTCTGTGTCGTCAAAGCGTCAATCCCTATAGTGTATAGCAGATAACTCTATCTATAATTTCTTTCCTACACTTCTTGTGATTTTATTGTCCAAAATATGTGCTCTGTCAAACTGTCCTGTCCTTTTAGTGACTTTTTATGCTCCTCCCTCTCTCTCGTTTCTGTGACATTTCGTCACCACTATTATACACTACATGTATCTATCTATAACTTGAAGCAACATTTCTAGTAGAAATTGTTCTCTTATCTTATTGTTAGATTTGTTTCGACTGAGAGATACAGAAAAAAATGAAAATAAAAAAGATTAACATACGAAGATAGATCACGTGCCAACTGTCTGTGGTTTTTGGAACAAAACCGGCACCGACAGCCAGGACGTTTAGACTTGTTTGCATACAATTTATTTTTGGACAAAAGAAACAGATCGAGCAACAAATCTTTTTGCCAATAAGACACAAGTTTAGACAGCGTTCTTGAATATTTATGGCAGAGGTGATTAATTTCGGGATTGATTTTTCTACCATTCGAATATTTCCTCAAGATTTATTTATTTACTGTTTATTCACTTGCGAATGTTATATATTAATGTCTTCTTGGCCCAAATTCTCTATTTTTTATTTATTTCAAGATACACATTTATATTTTCAACATTTTTATAAAAAAAATTTATATAAAAGAAGAATGATTTAAATTTTCCACTTTTTGTAAGAATTAAATATTTATATAATTATAAGATTATGATTATTATGTATATTTCTTAAAATAAAACAACATTTTTGTCAATTTTATAACATTAGAAATTCCATTCTGCTTCCTCGAAGATAGATTGAAACAGAGAGAGAAAAAAATGTATGACAAAAAGCCATGGGGGTAATTTTAGCCTTTATCTATGTAAAAAATCCTCGATCGTAGCAATAGTATTTTAATAATTAATTTAATGAGAGCGTTTCACACCCGGATCGGTTTATCCTTACAGTTTATCTACCCTCTAAAGGTAAAACAAAAATTGTCCCCATTTGCATATACGGTGGTTATTATCTAAAATTCATTTTATAATTGAATTTTAATATTTCTATAGTCAGAAAAATAATTAGAATCAAGATATTTCGTGTCTCTTACAATTTAATTTTTAGTAATTATTATTTTCAATGAAATGCATATCTTATGTTTTGAAGCAACGGCGCAAATTATTTCAGATATAAATTAGTAACAGCTTTCGTTTGATTTTTAATTCAAATCGGCCCCCCGAAAATAAATTGTCGAAAATTACTGAAAGTAAAGGTATTTTAGCTATATATAGGTGCGTGCGTGTGGAGTGGATGGATCTATATAACACGTATCTCATCACCCTTATCCAAATTGCCGTTGGCTGAATTAGATCGTTCATCTGTTATCTTTTGCTTTAATTGGCACACCGCATTTACAAACATCAAAATTTCTAATCGTTTCTTTACGAAACAATTCATTTTATAATATTTACCTTTTTGAAATATTTTGAAAAATATGGATTGTATTAATATTTTTCTACATTTATTTAATGATTTTCATAAATTTTTCAATGGATATTATATATTTTTAATAGCATAGTTGAAATTATACTTTTGATGTAACAATGAATATTCTGAAAGAATGCATATATTGTATTTAATAACGGACATACAAGTACAAGCTGGCGTAACGGTTCCATGAAATCTTCAGGAACGATCTGATATTCAGATATTTCGTATTCAACTTTTTATTACTCAATTCCTTACGATAAAGCAGGTATGCATCGCGATGGAATGAGAGATAATCGCAGATCCAATTAGGTTTTAGATGTAATGGCTTAAAACCCCTCGATTCTTCAGCATTTGTTTTGTGTCCATATAATTATATATAAAGATCTCTTTGTCTATTTAGATATTTATTTAGGATATATATTTGATATGCAAATCTGGTAGAAAATAATTTCAATTTCGAGGGTTATGACTAAAAACCGTGAAATTTCTGAAATTGATACACGTGATATAATTTAAAATCTTTAGTTGAATCACTTATTGTAAGTTTGAGGAGGTGTTCAATCTCTGATTTATAATTTGTCATCTGTGACTCAACGGAACATGAATTTTTTCCCAGTATACCCTCTGCCCTGATATGTATATTGAATTATATAGTCAAATAAAATACAATTATAAGAAAATCAAATTTCCTCGCAGTCTTTTATACACTATTAAAATTTCTGATTCACTTTAGGAATGCTTCTAATTAATTAATACAACCCAAAAGGGTTAATTGATCGAATTTAATACAATTAATTTCCTAATGTAGTCGAACATATAAGTATATTAAAAAATATCTACGCACGCACAGGATAATATTATATTATTGCCCCTTGGAACCTTTTGAAAAATACGTAATTACTGTCTTATATGACTAACAATGTGTAACAATGTGTATATGCAACAGACATTCATTTAAAATAATGAAAATGAAATGTTTCTTAAAACCTTTATACTCTATACTTAGTACAGAGAAATATTGTTGCACCCTTATATAGTAGTGTTTTTTTGGAAGTTTTTATCTTTTAATTGCATTTTGCAATTAAGAAAAGGTACTGAACAAAGAGAAGTATAACGAATGACATGATGTTTGTGTTGAAGAACGCAGGGGGTGTCGCGTGTATGTTGGCGACATATGCACGTATGAGCCTCAGGCAACCCTTCTGTCCTGTTTGCATTTTTGTTGTACCGGTTTTCCCGCTCTATTTCTCCTTTCACGCACTCGCTTAAGTCCCTCAGGCGTTGTGAATTCTGACCCATTATCATCCCAAGTATTGCCGTAAGCCTATAAAGTTATAGGGTATTTAGCCTCCAAGTTGTAAAGATTTTTAGGATTTTTTCATGCAATTTTTATAAGAAATAAAACGGGCATTTATTGTTGCATTTTTCCTTTCATATACGTGTACTTGTCAGTAGTCTATTGTTACTTTTATAAACACATGAAAAGTGATTTAAGTATATCACGGGTTGCAAAGTCGGTTGCGAACACATTATTTCGGGCTATTAGATATCGAGGGTGTTTTTGAGATGAGTATAAAAATATGTATAAATGAAAGGGAGAATATGGGAGAATATGAAATGTCGATATCGATATAGGACATTTCTTCAAGTTCCTGCGGGGTCATTGATACCCAATCATCCGTTCACGATCGGTTTATTGTCACACAGTGTTCTGTCTCGAATTTCTCACAGTTACCACAATCTCGAAAATCCACTGAATCAAAATACTTTAATGAACCTTGTCATGAATTTTTCATGAATTTTTATTTAACATTATTAAAATAAATATAGTAATAATTGTATTATTAAATGTGAATATTTATAAATGAAAATATAGTTTAAGCATGAACTGTTGACTCGAGATAATTATATCTGTATAAATAACACATACGATAAAAACAGTAATTGATCCTGAGAAACTGGAATTATCAGAGAAGTTTTTCATTCAACTTTCTGTCAACTGGGAAGAAACTGAATGACTTCTTTTTACCAATCCCATGAAACTGTGTGGTCAATAGTAAGTTCTTAATTAAATTACGTCAACTTATTAAATACGGTTAGACAATTTACTCTTTGATCTCACACCAACGACTTTCCTCACGTCAATTTACACTCCAGTTCTCTGAATGATAAATTTAATAAAACGAGATTTCTTTTATTGAGTTCTATTAACATTATCTTCTCTCTATTTAAATTAACTCACCTCTGATTTTTTCATTTCTATATAGTACCCATCATGTAATTCCATTAATATTTATAAAATCAAAGTATGTAAAATTTTGTATACTATTTTGATATTTTTGAACTTCCTGTAAAGTAAACGATGTAATTTAAAACATGAATAATTCTTCTTTTAAAATACAAGAAAATAATTATAAAATTAATATATTGGGAAAGAGAAGAAGGCGAGGTTCACACCACACTTGAATTTTTCTCTTTCTCTTTTTTCTGTCGTTCTCTGCCATCGAAATGAAACGCAATTTCGTCATGATCATCTGCGAATGTTCGCGAATCGATTAGGGCGGGAATAAAGCAGCGATTAGGCATTCCAAAGTTCCTTCGGGAGTCGGTTTACCTTGGCATTCGAAGTTGCTCGGGCAAGTTGGTTCCTGCGGAGCTCAGCCAGCAGGAAGTCCGAACTGTGCAACAAGTGGTGCCTAGGATCAAAGGTCCTTTTACTCGAAGCAAATCGTTCGTTCCAAAAGAGTCTTGAATGACTCTCTCCTTTCAATTTAATCGTTTCTTAATTGTTTAATATCAAACTGATATAATTATCCTTATAATTAATTATTTTTAATTTATATAAATCATTTTAATATTTTCCTTCAGTTTGTTAAAAAGAATTTTTGTCTGAAAATTCATAAATATTTTTGAACTGTACTCTTTAAATTTGAATTAGTAAAAATTTTAATTGTAATTAATTTAGAAAGTAACATTTATGTTTGAATAACATAATTGCCATTAAGATATTGAAGAAATGTGTAATTATTCTTACAATTTTCTATAAAGGATTTATTGCGAAACTAGGTATTACATAATAACTTTGAAATAAATTGAAATTTCCAAGTTTAAAAAAAATAGAATTTTAATATTTCTACTAATTTTCTATTAAATTTTTCCTACTTAACTTTTCATACGCATCAAATAATTAAAGAATAATATAGTTTTTTGTGGAGCAAAACTGATGGTGGTATAATATTTCTTGATGAATACGTATGAAGTTAGGATTTAAGTGAACTAATTGAATAATCAATATTAAGATTTAAGATGGTGATTAACGACACAAGGGATGACTTTCCTGCCCTCGGTGAACCTGACCTCGTAATGAAAAGTCAGACGTAGTTAAGGGCCATTCACATAATGGGAATGATTATCAGCCCTTCACTAACTTCCTCTCAATCCTCGTCGATTATTTGTCTCAATTACTTAGTTTTTGAAGGAATCATTTCTCTTTTGAATATATATCTTTAAGAAATTGTCTCTCCTTGCTAACAGAATTAAATGAGAAATTTATGACTGAAATGAATATTTCTTAAATATTTTTTAGTAAAACATATTACTTGAGAATAAAATGAGCAAAAGTTTCCATAAATATTACAAGTTCCAAAGTCAGTGAAGTGGTGCAAATTAGAAAAAACAAATTGAACCTCCTTTGAACAAAATCCAAATAAACGAAAGGACGACACAGACTGATGATGGACATTGTTTGAAAAGTTGAGAGGATCGAAAAGAAACGAAACGTTTACATTCGCGTCGCTCTTTGCTTCACGAAAGCGACAAAGTGATTAGTTACAGACGCCATTCAAGTGTGTCTTTATTCGTTCAACATTCGTATGCAAATTCAGTTTTACTTATAGGCTTTGACATGCAGCACTGAGAGGTAAAATACTTGTGTCGCAGAGGCTTTACTCTCGTTTTAACGATTTCACAACGTTCAAAAATATTCAGCCTTTCGGTGAGAGCTTGTTGTGATTTGTGATTGAAACACTTGAAAACACTTGTCAGTCGAAATAGTGTCCCCGCTCTTGTCTGGGTCCTTTCACAATCAGTCTTGATTAATGCGTTCACTCTTCTTATCTCTAAATCGTTTTAAATCGTTCATTTACATTTCTCTATGAGTATTGCGCAAGCTCTACATATTCGCCCATTGACATGGTAATTCTCATTTTCTACGTTTATTCAATAAAAATCAAGGAATTAGTCACACCTCACTTATTTTCAAGGGAGAAAGTGAAAATACCTTATTTCTTCATTGTTTAGTCGATGAGAGATTTTTTAATTTATTAATTTCATTTCATTAAATCATTATATTATACTTTCAATACCTGTACTAGTAACTAACAATTTTTTTTCTTAAAAGTTTTTTTGTAAATGTTTTAGAATTTTATTTAATATAATATAATTTAAATTTAAAAAAATAATTTTAACCTAAAAATCAGAAAGTTTGTAGATAATAAGCATAGTTATAGG
The DNA here is from genome assembly GCF_019393585.1 of Leptopilina boulardi. Lineage (NCBI taxonomy): Eukaryota > Metazoa > Arthropoda > Insecta > Hymenoptera > Figitidae > Leptopilina > Leptopilina boulardi. Next base: position 615,689 of record NW_026138010.1, read on the forward strand.
TGTATGTCTTCAATTCCAACCCAATTGTTATAATAGTTTCAAACAATTATAATTATAAAAACAATTTTATTGTTTCAAAATATGCCAAATTTAATATACATGTTTTTTTTTTTAAATTAGGTTTTATTAATAATAGTTTGAGGGAGAAATGAAAGTCGTTTTTATTTTTGACTTATGTTGTCGTTTCCTTCGGCCTTTTTTTATTTCATTTTGCGGACTGATGTGTATACGCACGTCGCGCGCTACACCAGCAAATTAATATATCCGCTTTTTAATCCCAATGTAGAGGTTAACTCCAGTTGAGGGAGAAGATAAAACGAGATAAGACAAGGGGCCACGCGACAGGAAGACACTGTTATGCTTTCTTTAAAAAAATAAAACAAAAACTGAGACCTTGTACTCGGCTTTTAAACTTTTATTGCTTTAGGCGCATTGTTGCCGAAATAATCACGTAATAACCACACAAGCGAGTGCGACGATTAATTAATTAAAATCATCAACGAAACAAGTCGAGAGCTCTAAATAATTCTCTATGCTGTTCAATTTTTTAGCTATAGAAAATCTTTTTTTCTGAGTTTTCATAATAATTCTGTATTGTTATCTTTGTATACCAAAAATTGCCAGAGCTAACTGTGCTATAGTCAATTTTTGATAAGCATTCTTTAATAATTTTTACTTGCATCTTTAACATCTGATTCCTATACTAGTATACTTATTTTTATAAAACAAAACTTGAAAGAACTTAAAATATATTACATCCACTGTAGTAAAAAAATGTTTTGAATTGATATACCTTATAAAAATTCTCGAGCCTCTCTCCCATGCATTTCCGGTGAAAGAGCGAGAAATCGCGATGAAAAATGTCCCTGCTCTGCCCTAATCTGAAAACACGAGTGAGAAGTAAAGAGCGGCGGGCGGTTTTTAAAAACTCTGGACACATTCACTGGCGAAATTAGCGGTTGCTTTGGGAGCTTGGACACCCCGTGGTGCCAACAAAAGAGTTACAAGTTCTTCGCACCTCGACACGGAGGATTACACGGCCATAAAATAAACCCCCGACTAGATTATAATGTTTTGCTCTCGCTCGCTCTCATGTGCGCGATCACACCACATGTGTACAACCTAACTTAACGTTCATGAGGATCTTCATCGCGACTGACGCACAACTCTTTACCTGCCCAAGGACAAAAACACAATTCTTTATCCGACACGCCAATGTGCCGTGAGGACAGGAAAGCGTGGCGAAAGATTCGCACAACCGACCATTACACTACTATATTTTTAGCTCAATTATGCACTTCGAGGCAAATTAATAAAATTGGGCCTGACGACTCAGAGGCATATAGCTTTCTTGAAATTACTCTCGTTCTTTTTCTTATTCCATAACGAGATTAGTTCAATGGAATTTGGTAAAAGCGTGGGTTACTCGATAGACAAGAAGCCTTCTTGTCGTGTCTGTGTTTTAATGCATTAAACGAGCCACTTGTTACACATGCAATACACACTCGAATTGGTACCACGTGCGCCTCTTAAACATGAAAGACATACATTTATAACAGCGACAGTGTCGTTTTGATATTGCGTGCGTAACGTCGTCCTGCGTTTCCTGCGTCTTGCGTGTGGGCGTCCCTCGTTGTTTCTGCGTACAAACAAAAGCTCTACTTCAACTTTAAGCGCAATTACAATGCACTCCTTACAATAAAAATTACGAGAAATGCTGCTACCTTTAAAATTAATACCACCTAAGCAAAACTATGAGTTCTGCTATACTTGACAATTTATTTTCAATTTTATTTTTCTACACATGTTACATTTACAATTCTAAATTTTTTAAAAATTTTACACAAACTTGAAATAAAAAAAGATGAGTAATATATAATTTGAAATTTTAGCAAATTATAAAACTTGTACGAAATGAAGAATTTTACGTAAAAAGGATAATCAATAATAAATAGTGTTGTCGACGTTTTGATTAGTGTTGAGACAATTTTCAAAGTCATTAATAATGTGAAAGAAAAGTCACGCTTTCAGTTGTCGAGAATCAGCTTTAAGGGGGAATCGATGTCTGACATTGACGTTAACATAGATATGTCTCCATCAGATATACCCTCATCGAATTTGTTTGACGTTCTCGCGCTCGGATACAAACTTATTGAGGAATAAAGAGTACAAAGTATCTGAGGGCATGGGATGTACATATATCGTGCTTATACCGATACAAAGTAATGCATCGAAACGAAATGTTAAGTCACCCTTCGGCAAAGCGGGTACCATGACTAATCGATGAACACGCACCCGGTAACAATGGATAGATCCAAATTCGCCATTCTGCGTATATTTTTCTATATACGTTTGTTTCTTCATCTGCACAATAAAGATAGATTCAAAATGTCCCATAAACACGTCATGTTTATGAATTCTGATAATGGAACATAACCAAATCCCATGTTTCTGAACTTCCTTGGTGTATTTAATGCAAAGAGAAAAGTAATGGACAATTTTAGGTAAACAGAGTTCCCAGGGATTTGGCAGAAAGTCATAGTTCTTTCAGTACTTCCGCAACTATAAATTTCAAAGGGTTTCATAAAGAACTAAATTTCAAACTTTTTTAAACACCGAAGAAAAGTTTGCTCCTTAAGCATTATAAATAATTAAAAACAAATTCAAAAATTTTTTACATTGTTCAGGTCAAAATTTATAATTTTTAAAAAAAGACTTTGTCGTTTGATTGAGTGAGGCAGAACTCGCTAAACTGTTTACAGGTCACGTGACATTGGGGTGCGTTAGTGCACGCATCGAAGATGACGAGAATAATGAAGAGTTCGGGGTGAACGGGAACAGCTCCAAGTGCGTTGGAGCGTAAGAGGTTAGGGTTTCCCATGACGACTTTAATTTCGCTCATTGTTCGATTACACTGTTGACCATTTGCCACCAGATATTCTTGCCGCGACACGCACATACACACACGTTATAAGAAAAATATTTTACACTATTTTACAGAAACATATATAGTTTTACCCAATATCAATTACTGCCCTTAACTGCTTTGAAAACAATATTTAAAAAATATATTGTTTTTTGGGAATTGTTTCTTCATAATTTTGACATTAATTTTTGCAAATTTATACGGATAGCTAAATGTGTTCGCTGCCACTGATAACAAAGTTATCGCTGACAGTAAATAAAGTTTTAGTTCTAAAAGAAATGTACATCAGCAATCAGACCACTGAATTCTCTAAAGGCTCGAAATCTGCTTTTTTGACTTTGAAAACCATATTTATTTATCATTAAAAGTTGTACATATTAAAGTTATACATAAATTTCCTATATATTCAGCGCATTATTCTAAGTAACTTATCTGAACGTTTCTTTATTTTATAATATTTATATATTCTTTATTTGGGTAAAAAGGTAGAATAATTCAAAAAATCCAATTTTAAAACTTTTTTAAACATATTATCATATTGTTTTGGAAAACATAACCTGAATTTAGGTATATTTTTATTCAACTTTAAAGTAATTGATATTTGACTTACGTGAAATGTATAAATGTACTTATGTTTCTTTGTAGAAAACATATTTCGCCTAAGCATTTGAGGAACTTTAATTAATATTAAAGTTACATAATTTAAATTGAAAAATTTTCACTTTGGCGAATTTTAAACTTACCTCATACATTATTTATTTATAAATTTATTTTATATATTTCACAGAAAAAATGTGCTTTTGCCGGAAAACCATATATCACTATGTATTCTGTTAACCAAGAAGCACATGTGAATTTTAAATGTTTAAAACTTATGGTATCTACCTGTTTTCAACGCGGCGCGCGAGAAGTTTCGGAACTAACAGCTTCCGACGAAAATTGACCGTTTCCTTATACACTACATTGGTCTCCTGTAGTCTATTCTCCATGAGAATAGTCAATCGAAATCTTGTTGAAAAAGTTATCGATTTGTAACATAATATTTAAGTACCCGTGCTGAAATTTTAAAGGGCCCTAGAAGGGCCCATGTCGAGAAGCCCCAAATGCGCATGAAACAGGGAACCCGACCGGGCCACAGAAGAAGTCCTATTTCAGCTCGATTAAAATCGATTATAACCGGGGCCCAACCAGAGCCTGGCGTGGGCCCGGTCGGGTTTCCTGTTTCAACCAGGTCAGGGCCAGGTTGGCAAATTTATACTCGGGTACTACAGATAATATTATTGATAAATACTATACAAAAGAATCAAGAAGTTGTAAATAAATAAATAAAAAATTCTTTAAATATCAATAAATTATATATTTTTGATATTTCAATCAATTATTTAAACATTTAAACATCGAATTTCTATTGAAAAGGAGTAGATTATATACTTGTACTATTAACAAAGTTTGTAATTATTACAAAAAAAACAAAACAACAAACAAAAATTAATTTTTACGAAAATGCTCAATAGAGTTTTAAAATTAGATTGTAAAAAATGAATTTTAGTGAAGTTTTTTTATAAACTTGTATTTATTTTTTAGATTAGTTGAGGACTTGTATTTGATTCGGGCAATTTGCAAAGAAAAATGGTGGCATCCGGCGTGCGCCGTGAGGTCAACTGAACGACCTCGTATCCTGGGTCTTGGTTGAACCTTTTCTTCATTGGTGGTTGGCCGCGGGTCAAACGTTTGACATCTTGACTCGCGACCGCGACCAGCTGCCCCCTAGACTACTTTACTTTTATTTCTTAACGTAAGGACTTGACTCGCCCATTTCATTCACCCATATGTATGCTCACTATACTTCATTCAACTTTGCTGCTTTTCTACGATCTCGGCAATTAAACAGTAATTCGTGCCACTTCATTCAGGAATCTTTGCATTACTCGGAATAACATTCTATGTAGTGTGATTCATTCATTCATTTATATGAAACAAATTTATCTTTTTGTTCTGTGCACAAATTTTCCAAGCGGACTCAAAAACTTAATAATTTTTCAAATCAGTTTAATATAATCGTATATTTTACTAATAACTTTTAGTTAAATTCATTTTTAGGTTATGTAAAAATAACTCAAATTGGACTATTCTTTTTGACTAATAATAATTAGTCATTTTTTACTAATATTTAGATATTGTTTATTAATTTCGAAAGCAAAAAATCAGGCAAGATTTTCCTAATGATTAATTATTTTTATAACTATAATGCTAATTTGAAGAGTACAAATATCTTTAATTAACTTTTGGGAGCAATAAACATTTAGAAGAGAAACTAATGCACGTGTTCGAGCAAATCGATTTACGTCCAAGAAGATGATGATGCATGACAATATTTAATTGTGTCAAGGCGAGGCTTCCCCTTGTTTCGATTAGTCCTAAACGGAAGCGGAATTAGCGTGGTGACCATAATTTTTTTTTTTTTATCTATCTAATGACGACCAAGTTTTTATGAATTTAGAGAGATTCAATGGAATGAAATGCGGGTTAAGTAATTATATAAAAAATATTTTTTAAACTTTTTTTTCATATTCTTGTAGATGTATAGGTATATATTAGTATATATGAAACCAAATTTTTCTGTGATGCATATTAGAAATGAACATGTATTGAGAAAAGAGTATAGCGAATGTAATTTTTTTAATAACAAAATTCTTAATTCTTTTAAAACATTTTTATAATTATACATCGATGACTTATATTTGCTGTGACTCAATGAAGCTTGTTTAGTATTGTCATAGTAAACAGTGCAATTGTTATTGAAGAAATTTTATTTTCTCTGCGTGGAGATGGAAATCGAAGGATGAATAAAGTTTCAATAAATAAAGAAGGGTATTAGCACGTGATTGAAACTAGACCCCGAGGATAGAAGGACCCACTCGCCTCGATCATAGAAACGTGTATACCAATAATATAAACCCGTTGCTCATTTGAACAGCACTCTTGGACCTTTAAAACAAACACCGCACTACAACGAACAAAGATCATAGAGAGATTGAGGGGTGAAAAAAATGTAAGCGGGAGAAAGACTATAAGCAAAGGAGCTTTGCTATACCCATAGCTTAAGTTCAAAAATGAATGCATTTAACCAAAGGCACAGCTGCGCAACAATGCACATCCATTATCGAGCAAGAGCCGATTTATGAATGTTGATCAAAAACTTTCAAGTGGGACCAGCATAATTATTTCGCTTTTGCAATCTTGTGGTCGACACTTTTATTTTAATCGGTACTCAATGATTTTCATCACTTACGAACTTGGCAATAATTGCTGCAGGACTACCATCGTTATGATTTAATCGGCTCTTGAGATGTAATTTTTTTTGAAAAATCGCTTTTCTTTTTAATTTATCGCAATTGTTGTACATTAAATTTGAAACGAATCGGTGGCATCCCAGACAGCACCGAACTTTATAGGAAGTTAACAGAAACTTAACGGTGATAAGTTTATCTTAAGTCTAGGTTAACTTCCCAGAAATTTTATTTGTCCTCAGATTTTAAGTTAACACTGTTTGCTTGTTGAAACTTAGAAAAGTAAACTTGCTGAAAGTTTTCCTTTGTAATTTTACACAAAATTTTTATGGTAAACTTAAAAATCTATTTTCATGCGCAGATGTTTTCTATAGCAGTTAGGGCTGCGCAATACTTTTTAATTACATTTCTCTGTAGACAAGCTATGGATGTACTAAAATCTTGAAAAAATTTTTTTTTAATTTTGAATTTATCAGAAAAAACTTGTTGCAAAATTTATGCAAACTTACTAAAAAAACTTTCGGCAAATTTAGCTTTATAAATTCCAGCAAGATAACAGTGTTAACTTAAACTCTGAGGACATTTTAAACTTCTGGAAAGTTAACGGGAATTTAACAGTGTTAACTTCCGAACTTATGGTGGTTAACTTCCTACAAAATTGGGTGCTATCTGGGATAAGGGAAACTTATATTTAGTTTTTGAGATTTTGGTGATCACAATAGATGAATGAACAAAAATGCTGAAAAAGAGCAGGGAAAAAAATTACTCCGGGTGGGTGGCACGCGCCTGATGTTGTAACTTTAATATAATTGGTTAACAGGCTCGCTGTAACACGAGACACACCGGAAAGGACGTCAACTGAGTGTCACTCAGTTATTCAGTCACTACCCTCAGTTCATGTACGTATATTTCTCCAACTAACCAGAAAAGCTACTTGATGATGAGAATCCCAGTATTTCTTTAAATTGGTACTTAAAAATGCTTTCATTTTTCGCAATTATCAATTTGCTTGCGAAACCTAACTTAAAAAGAGTGTAACTCGTTATTTTCGAATTCAAATATATTTGGATTATTTCCAGTGCTATACTAACATTTTTAGTTTCTTCGGGAAACATGTTTGACTTCTTTATCTATCAGACAATTCCCTATATATATAATTAAAGTTTACTCGATGCTTTAGATTTGGAATTATATATTGAATTTATAAACTTTAGTAGCAGAATTGTCTTTTCGTGAATTAAAAATGCAAGTGACATTAGATTTATTTTACTATAAATTGAATTGATAAATTGTTTTTCAAGTTTGGACAGTGCACGTGCAGTTGATTATACATATATGTGTCCCGCTATTTAAACGTGGTCAGCGACTCGATCAAAATTTTTCTCGGCAATGAACATTAAGGTTCCCTCAGAGTATACTTCCTGCTTAACAGACTGATTCGTGGATGAGAATGAGAGTGTTGTGCATATATATGTATATAGACACTGAATTGAATTGCAACGAAGAGTCAAGCGCACATTAGTTTTATTTCTATTTCTGTTACAATATATATATACGTATATATGTCCAGATACAATGTTAAAACTCTAATTCTCCTCTAACGATATTTTCCTTCCAACAATTTCAATAACGTGACAATTTCAATTAATAGACGTTTTGTCTGACGGAAGTTGGAATTAAGCAATAATTTTAACAAAAACTGTTAGTCCAAATAATATAGTTGTTTGAAATAAAATAATTGTTTCAAGTTATGGTATTTTTAATTATTATTAACTAAAAAATACTTTCTTCAAATTCTTTGCAAACAAATGTTATTTATATTGTATCATATTATATGTCTCAAGAATATTTCATTTAACTTGTTTATAGATGATAGGTTATCCAGGATATCTGATGATAATTAATGTGGACTCCATATATATTTCCCTACAACATTCTTCAGATATATACATAGTAAAACATTTTTCTTAAAATGTATAAAAATTTAGTTTCAATATGTCTTAAATTAACCATACTAGATTTAAACTTAATACAATTTCTACCTTCTCAATTTGAATCAGTGAAATTTCACAAGTGAAATAGCTAAAAGTCGGTTACTAAATGAATCAGTGAATCTGTTTTATCGGTAATTGATAAAACCCTCATGAGGGTGAGATATTTAAGGATATCCCTGGGACATCCTAAAGATATCTATTTGATTCCGGCAGTTTGGACATCCTGGGGATGTCCTAGGATATCATCTGGATATCCGAAACGCCGGGAGCAAATGGATATCCTTAAATATCCGGTGCTGTGAGGGACAAATTGTCAATGAAAATTTCACTAAATGATTCACTAACCGACTTCTAGCTATTTCACCAGTGAAATTTCACTGATTCAAATTGAGAGAGTACTATGACTTTACCGACAGAGTTCTATAGTACCGAGGGGGAATTTACTGGTTAAAAAAGTGTACACTTGACCACTGTATTACGCTATTATTAAACTTATTAAAAAATATGTCTACCGTAATAACGCATTATTACTAAAAGACTGTACTCTTGACTACCTGAGATTATTTCCCTTCGAGAGTAGCACAAACTTGACTGGCTTTACCTCATTATATACCCAGCGCGCGCAGCTTTAAAAACAAGTCATATTTCAAATATGCGCGCGTTGGTTTAACCAATAATGAGGTGAAAGTACGTGCATTTGGGTTCATACTAGGTTATGGCATTTGACAAACCAAAACAACTTACTGAGCTATATATATATATATATGTATATATTCTAAACGGATTTTTTTGACTTATATATTTATTAGGCCACAATCAAATATGTACTATAGGGGAGAGTGGGGCAAAACGGGGTACCCTTTTGGAATTCTCGGTTTACAAAGAATCTATCAAATAAATAAGTTCAAATGTCGTTGAAAGTTCTTCCTTGAACATTAGAGAATAAGAAAATAAGATCGATTGCATGAAAAAAATTTTTTTGATCAATTTAAACCAGCTTTTTCAAAAAAATGCAAAGTACCCCGTTTTGCCCCGATGGTGGGGCAAAACCGGGTACCATCAAGAAAATATATAAATCATGGAATATTCTTTAACTTTTTGTTCAATTACTATTATATATCACTTACATTATAGAAAATAATTAATATTCAATAAATTTAATCTAAATATATTATATTAATAATGAATAACAGCAGTTAAATCTTTTAAAACGAATTTTTTCATATTTTTATTAATTTTTTATCGTTTATTTATCGATATGGTAAATAAATGATATATCGAAAGTTAAACATCGATTTCGAAACATATACATGTCGATTATTTTGAGATAAAATTTAAATATGTATAGTGTAATGCATTTAAATATATCCGATTTTGCCCCACCGTTTGGTACCCGGTTTTGCCCCGCACTGCATTTTTTAACAAAATGTAAAATTCTCAGCTTATTGTTAGTAATTTAACAATTACTTTTAATGAAAATTACTCGTATGTAAATGCTGAAAAAGATATGTAATACTTGCCGAAACGAATATATCGACACAAAAAGTTTTATAAGTGATTTACTTTCGATAAAAAATCGATTTTCTTTTGACCTAAAATTTAAAATTCGTATAAAATATAATAAATAAATTTTTATATACTGGTTATGTAATTAAAATGATGTTAGTTGTAATATAAAAGATATATGTAATAGGTGACACAAATGGAAATACCTATCATGGAAAACTGGGGGTACCCTGTTTTGCCCCACTCTCCCCTATTTTAAAAATCGTCAAGAGCAATTCTTCATGCAATATTAATTTTTCAAACTTATACAAATATTCGTAGAAATCATTTAGTGACTCAGAAATGCGTCATGATTTAAATTACAGTGTATTTACATTGCAAATAAATAATGTTGATTATAACTGAAGATATAAAATGTACTAACATTTACACTTGCTTTTTTCAAATTATATTGATTAATGATTGATTAACATAATAGAAAACAATAATTTACATACATTTTTTCTAAGAGTCATTAAATTATTATTAAAATCCATTTGGCGACTCAAGTGAAATGAATCATAAAGCATCAGATTATTATTTATAGTAATAATGAAAAAATGTTGTAAAGCTTTTGGCGAGAATAGTCGTTATAGCACAATAATATCGTTCAATTGTTGCTTCGCTATACACACAGAGTACTTTATTATCACTAGTGCGATGCAATCGCGTGATTTGCTTGACAGTGGAATGACCTCGTTACAACTGCATGTCAATTGTACGATGATTGCAGAATGAAATCAAATCGTGCCAAATGCAGGGGTTCCGATACTAATTCTCGTCTGGAGTATATATTACACAATACATATACATACATAATTGTACAGGTTTTTTCCACTTTGCCAAGAGTATAAATCTAAAATTTTTTGGAATTTAGAAAAACATTTAATTACTCAAATATGTAAATAATAATTGACACATGAAAATTATTTCAACTTGTTTTTTCCTTGTAAATGAAAATTACAATTTAGTCAGTTGTATGTTTTTGATTAGTATATATGTATCTATCTATAGAGAATTAAAAAAATGTTTTTATTTTGTAGCCTAAGGTATAATATATTCAATTCACAGTACATATACGTCAAAATGCGACCCTTTGAAATTTTAGTCCGTGTTCTATTTGTGATGTTGGTTATTTTATATTCAGTACATTAGTCTCACTTTTTTATAATTTCCCTACACTGGATTTGTAATTTGTTTCTAATTTTACGAAATATTAACAAAATTTCATTGAATATTTGTAGGAAGCAAAAATTAGCTATACAAAAAATTTAAAAATCAAAATTATAGAGGTAACGATATAAATTGCTAAAAGTAATGAAATTTATTCAATATGTGAATTGCCATATGCAATGGAAGATTATAAACGACAAAAAATGCAAATGGAGAATTCATTAAGGCAGGAAGTGATTCCATCGGTTATTGTAGTGAGTCAAAGCGCATAAATTGCGGAAGCCAACTCATTACTAGTGTTGATTGAATCAATTGGAAGGTACCTTCGTAGAATTCTTATTCTCATTCATCCACCGCGATTTACTCATCCTCAACTGAGAAGATACTTTCTCGCTTATTATCCGTCACTTGAATTGCCCTCCCACTATCCAATGAACCACACATTATAAATATAGAAAAAATAAGCAGTTTCATTCTTTGCTATTTTTTCCAATATAAGTTCCGATTGAAAAACAGATTGGCCAAATAATTTATGTTTTTATATGACCGCCTTCTTGATAAATGAACTAACATCGAAATCTTTGCAAGCAAATAATTAAATATAAAGTTTCCCTATCTGTAAATGTAGTCATAGTAAAAATTGATTTACTCTAAAAAACGAATATTCTTGCGCCATTGGCGATATTCCGTGTGGTTGAGAATATTTCTCGGAGAAACAATTACGTGTCTGTCTAACGAAGCTAATTGAAGCCATTCAAGATCATGGCGAGTTAGTTAGACGTACAGCCACACACTATGTGTGTACATACTGAAGTTGTCTCCTTCGCACACGACAAAAAGATGTTTGTAAGCGATGAACCACTTCTCGCTCTTTTCCTCTCCCCCTCTCATTGTCATTTCTCTCTTTATTTAATTCTCTCATGCAGACCCTCTCAATGTGTTTTAATAAAGCTGAATTCTACACAAGCACGTTGCGGTGTTGTGTCGCGGTGATACATTTCCGGTCGCCACCATGCGCTTCTCTTTCATTCAGAGACTTCTCTTGTACGTCCCCCCCTCTACGAATATTTCTCACTTATACATTTTTATAGGCATATCTTTGCGTTATTTCGTACTTTTATAACTGTGTCTTATTTACTTACATAGATTTTAATTTTTTTCATTATTTACTTTACACTGAGAAAAAAATATATTTTATTTAAATACAAATAGCCAAATTTTTTTTAAACCTGAGAATAGTTTTTGAAAAAGGTTTCAAAAATAGTAATTCATAGTTTATTCAATAATTAAAATAGTTTTTCAAAAATTCCATAAACAAATTTTTTTAATTAACAAACACTTTTTAAAAACTGACCCGGTGCATTAATAAAATAAAATAATTTTTGTCCTCTAAGAAATCAATGTTTTTCATGGGCTTCGAGCGACCTTTAAATATAATCCAATTTCAAAAAACTACGGGTACTCTTTTCAATTTTGAACAAATTTTGAGGGTCAGAGCAAAACATTTCAAAAAAATTTGTTTTCTGTACGTTTTTTGGGCCACACTAATATATACATATATGCATGTATAGAATTATAGAAATTGGTTACTTGAGGATATGACAATAGACGTATTCTTTTATTTGCTTTTCTTGGTCTTTGCAGCATCCCATATATGTAACTCTCCCGACACTCATTCATTGAGGCGTTCATTCATTCATTCATTCGTTTAACACTTTTGTGTGGTGTGGAGATACGGGTCGCAGTACACACCGCGCTTGGGAACCTCTTATAACCTGATTAGGGTAAAATGCCGCTTTGCAAATCACAAAATGCGAGGGTGTGATTCCAAAAGATTGTAATGTATTTTACGGCTTTTGTTTTCTTTGACTTTTTCGCTTCCTCAGTTTATGCTTGTGAGAAAAATAGCGTGTGGTATAAATTATTTATTTTCTACTCTTTTTTTATTTATATTTTGCCATTCTAATATATGGTAACTTTCTAAATTATTTCTCATAAAATTAATCCTTTTAACAATTTATTTTGACGCATTTACGTTACAATGTTAACGAAGCAACTAATATTATATGAAAATAATTTTCTAAGCAAATGAATATCTTGATCGCATTTAGAAATAATAATAATAATACATCGTTTTTCCAGATTATGTCAAAGACGGTTTAACTTGAGCATGGTGATTATGGCACTGCGCTGTTCACTGCTGTCTATAAATGAACGGAGTCATCGCGGATGTTACTTGTATATATACAGGTTCTTACGTCATTTTCTTTCCATGACCACAACAATCGTTCAATATTATATTCAGTGAATAATTGAGAAAAAATAAGGTGAATACATAAAATCGAAAATTTTTAAAAATAATATTTTGATTAATTCCCAAAGAAATTGACAACAATAATTAAATCAGTGCAATGTAAATCAAACTACACGAAAAAATAAATTCCCAGTGAATTTTACATAACTTTTCTGGACTATTATATATATCTGATACAACGTTTTGTAAAATTTAGTGAATATGACGGATATTGAAAGAAATTTTTCGTTATTACTGCCATAATTCTTGCTGTTTCTGTCATATCGTATAACTGAATTAAAATGGAACTGTTACTGCCACACAGTTCGGGTAATCCGATAATTTCGATAGCATTTCTTTCCGTGTATATAAAGTAATATTGACTCACGGAGAGAAATAGATGGTAAGAACTTATGATAAGTAGATGTTATCCGGTACCATCATTATGCTACTCATCGGTATTATAAAAGATGTTACAAAAAGTATGGTTATGTTACCCACTACAATCTAGATAGTAACAGATATAGAATCTAGATAGCTGTCCGTATGTGTAAGATCAAATATGGTACCTGGTACTATCTAGATAGTATATAATAGTATATAACTTTTTTCTATAATAAATATCTATTTAGGCGTTACAAAGAAAATAAAATATTATCAGTACAAGAGTCATTTCTGATGAAAATGAGCACGTGACTTTCTCATTTGAGAAATCGATCGATCTGGCCCAATAAACGACCTCTTTCTGCCACTAACCTATACGGTTATTTTGACATCGCCATCTTGAATGTTGACTATTTATAGAGGGTGCACCAACCACTGCAGACATGCATTCAAACAGCCAAAAGAATGAGCGCACACACAGAAAAAATAGGAATCGGATAACTTTTATGGGCTCACATATATGTGGTCCTTGCATCCATAGGGTGCCATGTCAATAGATTTCCGTAGTGGTGTGTTACATTATTTTCACTTGGGGTGCCATGTAAGCACTCTTCTTCCCATGCACCCCGCATCCCCGACTGGTTTCGCCGCAAATGGAGTTTCTTCGGGACCCCGAATCGAGAAAGGGGAGGCAGATTTTAGAGTCTATGGGGTGCACACTTTCGTAATGGTGGCTGCGCTCTGCGGTTAATCGGCACGATACTTCGCCATGGTCCTCAAATGACAAAACTCGTCTGATTCAATGTTTGTCAATATTTCTATTTAAATTAAACCAAGACCAGTTTTATATCTGAAAACTGTTTTGACGTTTTATTAACCCGCGAGTTGAATCATAGACAGAACAAAAAACTAAGCATGTAAAATAGAGCGTAAAGTTTGTTGAATACATTGTAGAAGATAATGACAGAATTTGTGTTGGAGAATGAATGTCTTCTGTGGTGTGTGACACGAATGAGACGTGACCCACGCCTTGGCGTCTCATTCGTACACGCAAACATTGGCAAATGCGACATACAGTGCCCGGCATACATACCAGAGACCACTTGCCACTTGGAGCAATTGGCTGAGCAAGTGTTTACTGTCCCCTTGTGATACGTGATGCTATGCAACCTTCATCATCAAGTCCACAAGGCGCTGTCAGACACCGTTACCAAACCTTCAACTCCTTAAGATACTAACCGCCTCAAATTTTTTATCCAAACGTATCAAATCCAACTTTAGTTGAAAAGTAGCTCAAGTTTTAAATCAGAATTAATATACCTATTTTTTTAACGATTTTAGAAATCCTCATTGTTATTCGTAATAATCAAGTTTTGTTAACTTGCTCCTCATATATTATTCTTGTGTGACTGAACTATAGTTGGGTAAAAGTCTACGATACATTTAATTGAAATAAATACACATATATATATAATACGAAGTGAGTAGACAATGAACGAAAAGATGAGATAATGTTTAAAGTGTTGAATCCTTTTGCGTAGTGTGGCTCGAGCTTGTATATAAGACTGAAAGTACCTTAATGTTTAATAAGATCCGTTCGAGTTGAAGCGTATATACTTAAAGTTAAGGTACATAAGGATGCAAGGCACGTCTGACAGTGGGCAAGCTGTGCGGGTCACAATCCCATCTGCTGATCTCAACCGGTCTGATATAGAATTTTATATCTCTTTCTCTCAGCTTTCTCATAAGCGGGTGTCTCTTTCTCATGCCATCATCTCGGCCCTTCAAACGCTCAAGTTAAACACTCTTCCTTGACGTACGCGAGAGTTCCCCATTATCTTATTTACGCTTCATTGTCTCAATGTATCATACCAATATTGCGCCTCACGTCCCTCGCAACAAATATATCTATACGTATACTCGTTCTTGTCGATATACGTGCTCGGCAATGTCCAATGACTATTGCTTTGCGTCTTTCTTATACACCGACATTATTATGAATTCATGAGGACGAATGAGGAAATTTTTAATGTTTATCAGTAATTCGCCATGCCTCTTGAATTTTTCAATATTGCTATATGTTCGACCTACTCTAGCTGACATAACTTCTTCAAATTTTATTTTAACAAAAGTTGCCATGATCAAAAATAAAATTCCCCAATAACAGTTTCTGTAGATTTAAATATATTTACAGAGAGAAGGAGTATACAATAAATTTTGTACTCTTAAGAATAAACAGCATTGTAAATTTTTGATTCACTATAAAAATTATGAAGCTCAGTATAAATATATGTCAGATGTACTAAACAAGTGGAGCGGGAGGCATGACAAATTATGATAAATAACAACGTTATAGGAATTAATAAATTACCCTTTAAATAAATAGTAAGAGCAAATAAAAAATAGTAAAGAAAAATCCCATATGAAAACTCTTATTAACAAAAAGTATAAACGATAGTAAGATGTTGTCTTGTTTGGATTATAGAAATAATACATATTATTTATTTATATTTATAAAAGCTCATATTTTCATAAATATAAATAAATAATATTGATTATTAAAAACAAAAACTACGGTTTCTGAAAACTTTATTTTTGGTGATTTATAAAATTTTTAGTGAAATAAAATTTGCGGAAGGTATATATATATATATATATTGTATAAGCTTTTGTTGTAAATTAGTGCAAGAACATTATAGAATAAATAAATGATAAAAGACACGCGTCTTAGGAAGTTTATTTTTGTTCTTTAACCTTATTTTTGTCACCTGATAACATTGTAGTGCTTTATAAATTTCTAATTAATAAATTGTTTCTACAATGTAGGTGTATATAGTTCTTTCTATTACACTTGCTATATGTATAATGTGTATACATTTAAGTATAATACACATTTCTTCGGTTAAGTTTACGAACTTATACAAATGAATTCAGGTTATAAGAAACAATAATGGCAGAAAGCATATCGATGAACTTGTTCGCCACATTGATCGCTTTGCAACTCCACATCTCTATTGGAAGGTCACTATGTTTATATCACAGTAAAGATAATCAAGTTCAGGTCAACATAGTACATACATGTCTAATGATTATATATATTACTCGGAAGGTGCAGAGCTTAAAAACATTCAATAATAATTTCGTCAAGGATCACTTTTCGATGTCAAGTCATATTGTTATATGTAAAAATTACTTGCTTATACCTCTCTGTTTACTGATAAGATATTTATGACTTTGATATTGTATTTCAAGTTTTTTATACAATGTTTAAGCTCGATATTAGAATTAAAATTTAAAAACTTCAGTAATCAATGTTTCAGTTCGTCTTTCAAATTCTTACCTATATTCTATATTATTAGTTGTTTAACTTTTGTATTCAAATGAAAGATATATTCTCATTAATTTCAACAGCTATTTTAAAATTATTATATATCAGCCATTCCAGGAGTTTTTTTTTATCACTTTTCGGAGTGACCTTTCCAAATTAAATAAACATTTTTTTTATAATATTTATTAATATAAAGGTCCAAAATAATCACTTTTTAAGTAAAAACAATTGTTTATTTAAAAAATACAACAATAAATAATGAAAAAAATTCACTTTTTTTCTGCACCATCAAATAAATTGGTTTAAAGATCAAAATTTTCCTTATTTTTCAAGCTTTCATACCGAACAAGAAAAATTTCATTAATCGAAATAGTTAACTCACAATTTATTAAACAATGTTTGTTTTCTTTTTTATATTTTATTTATTGTGAAACGTCTGTTATCGCTGCGCGCGACGTTCGGAAGTTGTCGCTCTCGTTATTGAGCCATAGAAGCTCATTACACTAGCGTATAGTAAGAAATGTGTAAAAAGTGAGGATTTTCAACCTTCAAAAATGTTTTTTATGATTTTTTACTGCAAAGTAGGTAATTAAAAACCATTCAATGTGATAACCAGAAATGTTTACACTTCGTTCAATGACAACATAACCTCACTTTTCCCACAACATGTTTTTTACTACGCTAGTGTAATGAGCTTCTACTCAATAACGAGAGCGACAACTTCCGAACGTCGCGCGCAGCATTAACAGACGTTTCACAGTAAATAAAATACTAAAAAGTAAACAAACATTGTTTAATAAATTGTGAGTTAACTATTTCGATTAATGAAATTTTTCTTGTGCGGTATGAATGCTTGAAAAATAAGGAAAATTTTGATCTTTAAATCAATTTATTTGGAGGTGAATTTTTTTCATTATTTATTGTTGTATTTTTCAAATAAACAATTGTTTTTACTTAAAAAGTGATTATTTTGGAACTTTATATTAATAAATATTATAAAAAAAATGTTTCAATTTAATTTGGAAAGGCTACTCCGAAAAGTGATAAAAAACTACTGGAATAGCACATATATATATATAAATTTTAATTAAAAGAATTAATTCATATTCAATTTGTTTATAAATCTGTTAAAAAATTTTGTATTTCATACCTATTATAATAAAATATTCAGTCACTGAAGAGGACGACTGTGTCGTTGAAACATAAAAAGAATAGTTTTTTTTATTCATTTTTTTCATCTTGACTTGGAGTGATCGATATCATCATTTTTATTATTAAGTGCTGCCGAGTGATAAATTTAAAATAATATTATTAGAAATAAATATTATTAATTATTATATTATAGTCCTTTAGCCCTCATCTTTGTCCTTTTCTCATTAATCAGTCACAAGAATGTGTAAAGTAAATTTCAGAGCATAAAAAAATTATTTTACACTGAAAATTACTTTACACACTGCTATAGCAATGCTCAAAGAAAATTTTACGCTATAAAAAGAAGAGGCACTTTACACACAGTTTTCCGTATGTAAAATTCAACTTTACAAGTTAGTGTTGCAAAAAAAAAAAATTTTTTTTATAAACAAACACATATTTATATATCATAGTATGTAATACTAAAAAACTTGAGCCTACCATGTAGCACAAAAGTACAGATATTGGCACTATACTTATAAAAATTATTAAAGAATAGTGACTATTTAATGAAAAAATATTAATGTGATATAATATGATTAATAATGTCAAGTTTGTTATTAACTTAATTTGATTTTAATGATGCGTAACAAATATAAGACCCAGTTAATAATCTGATTATGAAATTTTCATTTTAAGTTTTGTTAAATATTATTTGTAAATGTAAGACTTAAGAAAGGTTATATTAAATGTTTTTCTTGGAATGCTAAAATAGAAATTGAATTATTTCATATATGTATTTATAGATTTAATAATGTATCTACTCGTGTAGAACAATGGACTTCTTGACCCCACTGCACCATTATATAATCTCATGCAGTACTGACGTCTGACGCAGTGCATCGTCAGAAAATAAAATATGCAGAGCTGACGTATCGATCCTCAAAGTGTTTCTATATCCCAACGTGAAGATCTGTTGATTCATCCAATTGCCAATCATGTTACTCTCGCGCAAATTAATTTTCTTTTTCTATTTTCCTTACATATAATTTAATAATAAAAGACAATACTGGGCTCATTTTTGCTGCTGTTCAAAATGAGCCAATTCTAAACGACATAGAACGTGGCGCCAACTATCTGAATCATTTTTGTTGCCCAGGTTTTTACTGTGAAATAAAGTATCAACTATTTTTTAAAGTGCAACTCAGGACTACGATCTTAAATTATAATCTGCCCATTTTTAATTCACTTTCATTTTTTTGATGCAGCAAAAGAATTATTGACTTAATTAAGTAGTTTTATGAGGAAGACAAAGTAAAAATATATTTCTAATATTTCGTTTTGTTTATGGTGCAGGGAATCATTGATAAAAGGAGAAACAAGTTAGTTGCGACTGCAAAACATGTTCGCTGCTTCGGAAAGAAATTATGTTGTACTAAAAAGTAAGTAATAGTGTAATAGCGTTGCCCTATCGACGCGACGCGGTAGTTTGAATTTTGAAAACATCAAGTTTTTGGGTTGTGATTTAGCAATTTGCAACTGACTTTTTCTGGACAACCAGCATCCTTTGACATATAAATCTCTCGCAAGTACACATGTTTTCCTCCATTCTTTATAGATTTCTGTACTGAGACTAAAGCGAGAATATAATATGAAATAGTGACTGCTGCCAGTTATGACTGAAGCCGAGGGATGAGGTGCTTCCAAGGCCAAACATCCTAGGAAATGTTTATGGCTATATTGGAGCAATAAAGCAATTCTCATTACAAGGGCGAGATTTTTGACCATTCAGCGTCGCGTACTTTTCTCGCTCTGGTCTTCGTCCATTGTCAGGAATCTCTCTCGGCCGTCAAAACTTTATAAGCACTGTGTTTTGACAGTCGGCGGGTTCTGCCTGTTATATTTTACAGCCGACTCTCACTACACGAAATAATACTACTCGAGTAACCTTCGTATATGAAAAATTGCCTACGCCGCCAAATTTTTCAACGATGCGAACTTGACTTTTGGGCCAATAAAATGTTAATATATATTGCGGTTTATGAGACGCGTGATTTTCTACGAAAGTATATTGTACGTACTTTGTGGGATATACATCTGGACCACAAGAATTTTATGCGGGTTCTTTTAAAATTTTGTGCTGCCTTCGATAATATTTATGTCGGTGCAGTGAAAACAAATATCAATATTTTCTATTGTCACTGTATATTACTGATACTATCTAAGATCAACATTGTGTTATGTCATTAAAAATAATTTCTTTGGCATTACCGCTGTAAATATTTTCGGTAATACATAGTGTGAATTTCATTTTACTGCTAATTAACTAAATTGATGATTAATGACTTTTTAAATGCAACAATATATATTATTTTAATTTAGCAGCAATTAGCATTGAGATCATAAATATTAAGCAATTAAATAAATTTATATAATACATTCAAATTTTAATGTTTAAAACCTAATTTGGTATCTATTGTTGCAAATTTCATAGCTTTTCTTTTCATATGTAAATTCGGCATTAATTTAAACAATATCATATGAAGCATCCATACATTTTTTATTTTTCAAAAATTTCGTTTGTAACTAAAAAAAATATAAAGATATATGAAAAAAAAATTTTGATTTACACAACAAAATGTCTTTTTAAGTTTAGTTAAATTAATAAGAAAATTTTGTTAAACAAATAAAATGTGTTAAATTAACAAGTTATGATATAAAAAGTGATTTCGAGCAATAAAATTAAAGTTTGTTATTTCTTATTAATATGTTTTTTTTCTTCGTTCTAATAGTCATTAAAAAGTATAATATCTGCGAATATAAAAATCTTAATTCAATACTTACCTTCTCTGGTTTTCAATGTCTTCATTGTTTCTTGTATTTTATTTAAATTGTTTTGAAAATATTGAAAATAACTTTAATTATTGTATTTATTAATAATAACTGTGAAAAAATAACTTTTTTAAAATTATGAATGAAATTGTATATGCTTAATCTAAAAATGACACAATGGGGAAGAGGAAGTGAAGGTTTCAAGTTTGAGACAGTATTTATGCAAAAGATTGTAACATTTATTAATTCGAGAATGATAATCTTTCATCACATACCATATGTACATTCGAATGTTTAAACATTTGGCGAATTCACAATACTAAATAATATTTACATATGTGTATCTCTTTATAATTACAATATAAACTATTACAACGAGAGGGAGATCACGTCTTACGCGCTACGCCTACCCAATATTTACATATTTTAGAACTTTCTATACAATATAAAGATCACTTTTAGGCTTAAATAAGCCAGAAAACTATTCTAACATTTGGTTACGAAAAATCAGCAAGTTATTAACTCAATTTTAAATACTGGTATCGAATTTTTTTCAAACAATCGAGAAATTATAATACTTTTTAAAAAATACATATATATAGCAAATTTAAAACTTCTCAATTGTTTGACTGTAATGGTTACTTTGAGTAAAAATCAGCAAATAAATAATAAACGCATCTCAGAAGTCAACGTACTCTTGTGATTTTTTTTTCATCACAAAATATTCAAGAAATTAATCGCAAATCAATAACAGTGACAAAATTTGTTTGAAAACGAATGAGAATCCCTGCGCTACATTTATCGAAAAAACAAATGTAATTTTGGAAAGCTAAAACAAACTAATTCTCATGTGAGAATATAAAGAAACATTGTATTATATTTTTCTCAAAGCTAAAGTTGACTGCCACTTGGAGTAGAAAACTCGTGTTCAAAAAATGCTTACAAACATTTTAAAGACGATATTAATGATAAATAAAAATTCTAATGACGCATTTCCAAGTGCGAACAATATCGAGGATAAATAAATTGCAATTTAAATTATTCCGTTGACATTGCAAGGAACTATAATAAATCTGTAGACAATATATACACAATTAACATTGAATTAGAAATGCGCTTAGTTCTTTAATCCATGAATTAATATTTAACCAAGGGCAGTCAATCACCGTTAGATCAATGACTAAAATTCATCGAATTGAAAAATTTGCCGTACATTCTGACTGGTCAGGACGTAGTAATTTTTCATTCGCATTTTTACATATTACCTGCGATTCAGCTCTGTCGCCCAGTGAGGACAGTGATCGGTTTCAAAAGCAGTTGAGGGTTGTGAGAGAGACTCATTGCTTGTTGACTGATGTTGTTGCATATCGAAACTGGTGGCGAGTGTGAAGACATTGGCTCAGGACTACTTCCAGGGGAAGCTGTCGTGGAGGCAGGTTGGCTCATCAGAGGTTGATTGAGGTACCGGGGTTGTTGATTGAAGACTGCTGCCTGATGTTGGTGAGCAGCCAACGACCTGAGAGTTGTGTAAAAGTCGTAGGGGCTGCCCGTCGGCGTGAGTCCCGGAGCAGGAATGCCGGCTGGATATCCACTGGGTGCTTGAAGGAGCCTTTCCATGGAGAAGGCTCCGTGGGCTGGAGGAGCAGCTGCAGCTGGCAGAGGTTGCGGCTTGCAAGGAATGCTCGGGGATGTTGTGGTCACGGCACCCGGGAGCAAACTCGCTGGATATCCGGCTGGAGTCGTGTAAGCTCCGGTCACTGAAGGATAACTCGCTCGATGGAGGTACGGCAATGTGTACAAAGAGCTTGGCCATCCTGGTGGTGCGTAAGGATTTTGGTAGAAACCTCCCAAGACAACACTTCGTTTGAAAGCTGCCAACCTGGATCTGGATGCAGCGGTTGTTCTCCTTCTCAATTTTCCGGTGGTTCCTCCAATAAAGACGTCCTCCGAGCTCGGGTCCAACATCCAATAGTTGCCTTTGCCGGGATCATCGTAATGCCTCGGAACCTTGACAAAGCACTTGTTCAGGGACAAATTGTGCCTGATGGAGTTTTGCCAACCCTGTTTGTTGTTTTCGTAGTAGGGAAAATGGCGCATGATGTACTCATAGATTCCATTAAGGGTTAATCTCTTCTCGGGACTTTCCCTAATTGCCATCATAATTAAAGCGTTGTAGCTGAAGGGTGGTTTTTCTGATTTTTTCTTCTCTTCACTGGACTGATCACGTGCGTCCTTTTGGGATCCCGGACTGCAGGATGAGGAATTCCTCGAGCAGTCGAGTGGAGGAGTTTCGGAACCGTCACCAGTGACGTCGAGGTCACTGCAATCATCGCTGTCGTCAACATGGTCAACAGGCGAAAGCGATTGGCTGACGGAAGGAGCTGGAGTTCCTGCGCAAGCTTCTGGAACAATGCTGCGGATGCTGAAATTGCTTTTGAGAGTAGCTCTGGGTGGTGGCGAAGCCGTCACTGTATGCTGCTCACTTGCACTCTCCATGTTCACCATAATTAGTCTTTTGATAACACTGATTTATAAATTCCACGTTCACTGGTATTCACTTTGCACAATAATGTTCAAAAGATTTTTCAAATGCACAATAATGAGTTAAATTCACTTAAGAGTTTCAAACAGAGTCCACACGAATTGAAAAGTCGGTGGACGGTTAAACTGCGACTGACGAAGCGATACGTCGGACCAGCCGCACAGATCTGAACATTCCCCCCCAAGCCCCAGAGTTTATAGCTACCGGGAGGCTCCTCCTTCGAGTCTCTTGGCTGCGCCTGTTGGGCGGAGACCAGCCAATGGCAACGATCGCGACGATGGAGAGCTTGCTGCTCCACACTTCACCCCCCGTTGGAGGGAAGTTTATATTATGTGTCGAGAGAATGCTTTGAAGCTGGGCAAAACATTTGTGATTTCGTGGAAACAAATGTTGAACTGGACAAAGGAACGGAAAAGGTAGTGTTGTTGCGAATCTCAGAAACGGGATTATGCTCGGAAAACTTCACTTTTTTCACATAAGCTGAATTAAAAGTGAGATTACCATTCGAATGTACAGAATGTTTTCTTTTGTTTTAAATTTTTCTTCTGTTTGTGATATATTATTATACTTTTAGGAAGCATTTATAAACTTTTAATCATACAATTTCATTGACAATTACTCTCTAAATCTGAATTAGTAGTTTTCTACTAATGAAAGAGTGCTTATTCGTTCACCAACTGAATTAGTAACAGCTAGTTTTGACTCATTTTTAGTGAAAAACTACTAATTTGAAATAGTAAAAATATACGATTTACTCCATGAATTAGTAGTTGTTTACTAAAAATTAGTCAAAACTGTTACTAATTCAATTGGTAAACGAATGCGCACTCTTTTATTAGTAAAAAACTATACTAATTCAGATTTAGAGAGTATAAATTTATATTATTAATGCACAATAAAAAAAGTCTTATTTTAAGATAAGTCTGAAATACATCACAGTTAAATATTAAATTATTAAATAAAATAAAAATGTCGCATCTTAAAGTAAGACATTCGATAATGGTTATGAATACTTTTGCAAACTTTTTGCTTTGAAAGTGCATAAATATTTTTTAATTACATAAATAATTTATTCGAAATAAAAAAATTCTAACTATATGTATTCTTAATTTCTTACCACAAAATAATATTTCATAATCAAATAATCCTCCAGAGAAAAATTGGAGATAAAAATTGTATTGATTTATCAACATTTGTTAGTATTATTAGAATGGAATAAATGAATGAATAAAATTTATTAATTTGAAATTAATTCGATCACAAATAAGTCAGCACATACATATTTGCTACAAGTTACAAAGTTCATTAACCTTTATGGGTCTGACGAGTTACCCGGGAACCTTTTGCATTTTCAAATCGAATTTTTTCATAATTTTTAAAATCGTATCGACCTAAGGTTTTTTGACATCTCAAATTTATCCATACAAAGTGTTTTAATATTATTTATAATGTACCTTTATTATTTATTTATTCAGAAATAATAAATAAAATTTCTTCATCCTTAAAAGGCGGACAAGGTACCCGGGTACCTCTATAAATTTCATGCAGATAAATGTAGAAATTTCTATTAAAAAATTATGAAAAATTGCAATAAACAAATTTTATTAATTTTTATAGTACACACTGAAAAAGAAATCTTGATTTCAGCCTATTTTTGAGGCTGAATTTAAGGTATAAACGGAGTCAGACCAATTAAAAAAGGACAGACTTATGCAAAATATATGGGCTTAATTTAAGGTGTAAACGGTTTAAGACTTTGTTTTTACTGTGTAATGCACATAATTTTTTTTATAAAATATATGTAATTTAGTTACTATAGTTAAATAATAATATTCATAAGAAATCGTCAGTTTTTAACTTAAAATAATTACCATAAAAATGAAGTTTGAATAGAATTAATTTTGTATTAAAAATGTATTTTAAATAATAAAAAATAAATTTCTTACATTTTTATATTTGATTTCATAAATAATCTGCCTAAATATGTACCTGTTTTGCAATCTAACAAAAAGTATATACACGGATATTATTTAATATTATGTGATTACTACTATCATTGAAACGTCCACTACACTCAAAGTTAATTGAACTGCTCATTTTGATGTAAAATCTTCAATAAATTAAACATAGGTACCCGGGTACCTCGTCCACCCATAGAAGGTGTTTTTTTTCTCAGTCCTATAAAGGTTAAAAATATATAGCTAATGTGCGGAGTTTTTCCACTTAATTGACAGAGACTTGCTGGTACAATTTTGCATTATTTACAGCAGTTAAATATATAAGGAATGATAATGATTATAAAGATGTGGCACGTGCACAGCCTTAAACTGAATCACCTCGCGCCGCCTAGTGGGAGGAGTTTTCTCGTGTTTGTACCCAATGTTGACAGCTGACATTGTAAACAGAAGTCTGGTTCATGGGATGTTGAGGTGGTGGGGAGCGCAGTCGCAATGGTTACTACTAACACAAACAAATCAGGATCTCTACGCCCCCTTTGTAACCACATTTACCATTATATTCTAAATCATTTCTATCGTTTTGTAAAATTTATCTTAATATAGGACGCAATCAACAAAAGAAAATACTGAAGTATTATTTTTTATAACTCTTCAAAAAGAAGTTATAGTTTTTTAAAACTTTTTTCGAAAACTTAAGATTTATTCCAGAATACCAAAGATTGATTAATTAATTAATTAAACGGACTAATTGTTTAATTGTACATATACAATAAAAACAAAGTCCTAAATCATTTACACATTAATTTAAACTCATGTATTTTGTTGCTCTGACTCCGTTTACACATTGAATTCAGCATAAAAAAGGGGCTGAAATCAAGACTTTTTTTCAGTATGTATTATATACTAAATTCTTACAAAAAAGAATCATTTTATGCGATTAATATGAAAAAAAGCTTTAAAACTTAATTTATAGCTGTGCTGCAGATAACCTTCATTTTTGCTAATTGGTTAGTAAATTTTAACTAATTCATAACAAAAAGTCAATCATTAATTAAAATGCTTACTAACTGAAATTTAAAGCGAGAGAGTGTGTTAGAGAGAGATTTTTGAACCAAATATATTTTGAATTAAATAAAAACGTGTATTTGTCATTTTATTTCAACTAAATAAAATTTGTTGGAAGCATAAATATATAATTATTTTGTTTAGGAAGAAATATATTTTTTTCTGATCAAATAGGAGAGACTTCGTGTCGTATATATAATAATGGTAGAATTTTTTCTCTTTATTGATTAACTTTGGTCATTTTTGCAGATAACACTTTAGATACTAAATTCCAAAAATACTAATTCGAAAGTAAAAAGTCAGTCATTGATTCAAATAGTATACCTAATATATTTCTATTAATTAATTAGTTAAAAACAACTACTTATTAGTTAAATTCATTTTTAGGTTATGTCAACATTACTGAATATTAGTGCAAAAACACTTCCGAAACTTATATAAATTAAATCAATTAGTGGAATTTGATTACTTTTTTAAGTTATTTTTTGACAAATAATTATTTATTTTTTACTGATAATTAGTCATTTTTCACTGATTGCTTAAGCAAAAAATGAACCATGATTTTACTATGATAATTAGTTAGTTTGAACTAATTCAAATTTAGAGAGAATACCAAATCGTTTTATTTCTTTATTATAATTAATAATAATTAATAGAAAATTTTTTGATTTTCCACTGAATAAACTATTCTTAAAATTTACATGAGATTACCAATAGAAATTGAATTTTTAAAAATATTGTATACTTTTTGAGGTTTTACCAAAGGTATATATTAGGAAAAACCTGAATGCCTTTGATTCAAGAAATATCATTGTCTCGATGTTTTTACTTGGTCCCTATACTTATGTTAATAAATATATGTACAAGATTAAAATATCATTTTGTCTCAGTTCTTAGAAAGCTTTTCTTCAAATGAAATTGCCTACTTAAATTGTATATCAGTCTGGCAAACCGTCTGTAAACTGAAAATTTACCACAATCCCTAAAACAAACATAAACTGCAAAGGGTTAAAGTTTGGTCAATACCAACAACAGTTATTATATTAATACTATTGTTTAGGTATATATAAAAACACAAAAGAGAGTATTTTCTCAAAGGATTGTATATACGGTTCAAGTTTACAACGGTATGTAATGTGTCATATAATCTCGTAATTGCATTTGGAGAGGTGCATTTACAGCTTTGCCTAAGTCGACCTTTAACTTCTCAAAGATAATTCAAGGTGATTTGTGGTTTGTCAGAATGTATGTAAATTTTGTGGTAGTGATCAATTGTCTTGTAACCACAAATCTTGTTGTATTGCGGTTTCATATATAATATTGTCAAATGATATGCTAAATTTCAATATACTGATATTCTCTAACGAGTAAATTGCAGTAAATTACAAACCACTTTCAATATTGACCATATTATTGTGGGTGTGGCTCGAGCCTGTAGGGTTCCTCATTAACTAAATCCTAAGCTGGAATTTACAAGTAAAATTGTAAGTGGCATAAAGTACCGATTGCAAGATTAAAATCAGGGGGCTTATTGGTATTAAAAAATTCCTGCTTCTTAAAAGACAATACATCATTAATTTATACATTAATTGTATAATTGTTGTTATTAGGTTTTTATTAATGTTAGTTTTGTCATTGTCATATTTATAAAATGATATATAAAATAAAACTCATTTTATTATTTTTTTGTCAAAAGAAATTTTGAAAAAAGAATAATATTATTTTTTGGAAAATTTGGCCTAAACATTTAAATAATTTTATTATTATGAAGTGCCAAAAATTTAATTTTTAAATCAATTGTTATTTTTTATTATTATTACGAACTGTATTAAATTTTTTATTGCCTTTTACATTTAAACATTTTTAATTAATACCAATATTGAACCAATACTGGCATATATATGTTTGGGATGATAACGTTTATTAGTACTGGTCATTAGTAATGGGGCTTAGTACTGGCGTTCAGTACTGGTTCAATACTGGAATTTAGCAGTAATTATAGTTCTTTTTGCTTTTTACATTAATTGAGCAGCTGGTTCGAAGAACTTTTCAATTGTTATTTTTTTATATTAACATTTTACTCTTTATTTTATTATTTAAATAATTTCTTCAAATATTATAAAATATATATATTTATTTGTATTTGTTTATATTACCGAAATTGAATGAAATTATTGGTTAAAATTTAAAATAGAGTTTATTTGATTCAAATATATTTTTTCAGTGTAAGAAAAATAATTTGAGAATTTCACTAATTATGTATTTTTTTATTAAAAAGTTTTAATATTAAATTTAAATTTTATAATTCCGTTAACGAACGCATTGCAGTAATCGAAAAGAAGTATTAAAATAATTTTAAAAAAATATGTATGTAAATTTAATACTGGCATGCCGGTATTGGCTTGCAGTATTGGCACAGTGCAGAATTTAATCCATATCAGTACTGAACCAATACTGCGGTAAGCCAACTGTCTGTCTGCTATAGGTAGACGTGTAAGGGCGAAATAAAAATTGTTATTTACTTATTTGTAAAAACGATTTATCTTCAAAACGAAAAAAGCATATCGTCGATTGAGGGCAGAAACACGCCAATTCAGGCGAATGTTGAGAAACATGACAATCTAAAAAATATTAGGGAAACCTGCCATTCCAGTGAAGATTTCAAAAACATGCCATCTCAGATGTCAAATTATTGTTGATTGTTTTAGGTTGGTAACACTTTCTTGAGAATGTTATATTATAGTTAACAAAATTTTATTCTTGAAATCAATATCAAAAATTAAGAAAAGTATAATTATTAATAATAAAATTATTAAAGGTTCTACCGACTTAACCATCAATATTCAACAAAATATTAATTATTTTGACTCATCAATTTTTCGTTTACAGTGTTACCAACCTAAAACAATCAACAAAAATTTGACATCTGAGATGGCATGTTTTTGAAATCTTCACTGGAATGGCAGGTTTCCCTAATATTTTTTAGATTGTCATGTTTCTCAACATTCGCCTGAATTGGCGTGTTTCTGCCCTCAATCGACGATATGATTCCTAAAGTCAGATATACTATATAGTATACTACTTTCCGAATTATTAACTAAATTTTAAATCTTGAGTGTTTCTGAAATTTAAGATTAATGAAAATTTTCATTGATTTTTGTTTTTATTGATTCAATACATCGATTATTTCTATATAAATATTGATTAAGTCGATATGTCGATTACATCGATTATCTCGATATATTGATTAAGTCGATATATCAATTATCTCGACATATCGATTATCTCGTTACATCGATTATCTTGATATATTGATTAAGTCGATACATCGATTATTTTGACATATCGATTATTACGATATATTGATTAAGTCGATACATCGATTATTTCGATTTATCGATTATCTCGATATATGGATTATTTCGATATATCGATTGTCTCGATATATCGATTATCTCGATATATTGATTATCTCAATATATTGAATATCTCAATTTATCGATTGTTTCGATATATTGATTATATCGATATATTGATTATTTCGACATATCAATTATCATGATATATTTATTAAGTCGATACATCGATTATTTTGACATATCGATTATTACGATATATTGATTAAGTCGATACATCGATTATTTCGATTTATCGATTATCTCGATATATGGATTACATCGATATATCGATTATCTCTATATATCGATTATCTCTATATATCGATTACATAGATATATCGATTATCTCGATATGTTGCTCATTTCGATATATCCGAGGTAGTAAAAAATAATCGATCTATCGGAATACGGAGGTAATTGATATAGCGAAGTAATCGATTTATCGAAATAATCAATTTTTCGAAATAATCAACATATCGAAGTAATCGATATGGTTGAATCTCTCAAAAAGGACAATACACTTGATCACGATTTTAGAGGGTGTGTTTTTGTTAAAAAATAATAAAGTTAATTTCAATTAATTAAAATTTCTAAAAATTAGTGAAAATCCTTTCTAATGTGAATTAGTATCTCACTTTTCACTAATACAAATTTAGAGAGTGAGAAATACTCAATTTACCGATAATACGATTTTACTCATTTCCACAATCATATGGAACTAACTATATGTATTTTCAAATAAAAAATTGCATATAATTCATTGCTCAGAGAGGATCATAACTGCTATTATTTTTGTATGAAAGACAGGAAAAATCATTTTAGCTCTAAATGTCAAAAATTTTTTTTCTTCTACGCAAATATACAATATTAATAGTAATACTAGTTTTAAAGTATATGCTACTCAATTCTGAATAGAATTTAATGATAGTAGTATAGTTTTTTCACGAATATTGTGATGTTTTAGGAAAAAACAAGAATGACATATGTAAGGGTAAAATGGCGGTGATGAAATGAAGCAATGCGGGAAAAAGATTATCGATCCTATATTTATTACCATAGGACAAGATTTTTGTGTATTCTTCATGAGACTTGCCGCAAAGGGAAAAAGGTGGCCTTCTTTTCTGAAAAACCCTGTCTGTATTATAATACGTATGTATATAATGCGTTACTATAGACCCCCCAAAGTGAAAGTGTCGTCACTACAGTCACCAATCAAATGCACATCTTCTTTAACATCTATCAACTGGACTTTCTACTCGCAAGCATAATATGTGAAAACATCATTTTTTGCTTATTAGTTGATAATATTAGTAAATTATAAACTAAAAAATTAGGGGCTATTCACAAAATACGTAACGCTTCCAGAGGGGAGGGAGAATCAAGCTATTTGTTACGGACAGCCAAAAAAATGGCGCTAATGTATGTTAATAAGCGTTACATGGAAAAAGGGGGGGGGGTTTAAATTTTCCAAAAAAAGCGTACGTATTTTTTGAACAGCCCCTTACAAAATGAAATAAAAATAAAACATTTTAAAAGAAATTATGAAAGAAGATGTAAGCACGAAAACGGAAGAATGATGAATTACTACACTTAAAAAAATTCCTAACACCTGTATACCATAGGAATTGACTAATTTGCCTGGTTACGAGAGGAACCCACTAGGCAATCTTGGTCAAAGTTGATTTCGACAATTAGTCGGAATGACTAGGGAATTTATCAGAATAAGCAGGTATCTTAGTTATATTTGCTAGAATCACTTTGATTAAATAAACTTTAGCAAAATTGACTATAGATACGCATGTCATATTAACCAAAAATCTTAGTTAATATAACCAGGAAACAAGGGGTCAATTCTACTAAATCGCCTTTGACAATATTAACCTTGCTACATAACTGAATTGACTAGGATTCTTGATTACGCTGACTAGATTTAAAGTTCCTATGGTTAATAGTCATTTATGCGAAACAAATTTTTTTTAGTATGTATATAAGAAAACAGAGAGTTAAGATGAGAGACAAGAAAAAAGACTAAATAAGATTTGAAAATATTTAACAACGGAAATGAAATAATTATTAAAGAATTTGCACAAATTTTTTTCTATAGGTTTTAGTCTATTATTAGATCCTAGAAAATGTGAAATGTTGGGCAGGCGTATCGAATCATAGGTCCAGAACGCTCATTACATCATTATCGTATGGGAGCTCGCCACATTTGCCACACCCCACTTCCTAACTCCAGGACACCTTCGACGTTTTTTCGCCTCTCACGTCCCCAATATCCGCACTGGTTTCCATTTTCCAGAGCGATTTTTCCTTTCTGAATTCGGGGACCCAACACAGAAGCCATTAATTCATTCCTTCGTCACGCTACTTTTGCCTTTTTCACCCGAAGCTTTTTGCAAGAACCAGGTATCCGGATTGGACCAACAAACGAGCCTATTTGCTCAACAAAACGCGTCTTGTTTCGGAACGAAACGTACAGAATGGTTCATTTTTAAAGAAAACTGAACAATACTGAATTTCGAAATATATGTGAATGAAGAATGTCTTCATGAGACGTTAGAAATTTCGGATCTGCTATGGAGAAAAAAGTTTAATCACATACAGATTTCCCTGTAAATATCACTAAAATTGCTTTTGGAAACATCAGGAATGCTCGGAAATTTTTTTTTTTTGTAATGAACCAGAAAAATTTTAAATGGCGAATCTTTTCATCTGACTTTGAAAAAGTGACAACGCCATTGAATTCAGCGTGCTCGAAATTAAGCTTTTCTGATATGTACCAAGTTTTTTTTGTCAAAAAAAGTTCTCGATTCGAGCACAGTGCGTATTAATCATTATTATTATTCATCATTGCTGAATCTAACAAAAATAGATTTATTGCGTGCGCATCCCGGTGCAGAAATTTTGCCGTGGGCCTTGTGAAGTACCTCGTCAGTTTCCCTTATAAGTAAGTAGTAAGGACCTTGTCGGGAAACCTGGCTAGCGCCTTGCAAGGCTTTAACACTTCTGCACACAAAATCCTCACTTAGGGAAAAAAATTGTAAAAACTATTTATGCGATTAGGGAAAATTTTCTACTTTGACGAGTATTCACAGAAAAAACCTTGTCTCATTTTTGATGCAAATCAAAATGAGCCAATGCTAAACGACATAGACAGTGGCGCCACCAACCTGGTTCATTTTTGTTGCACATCAAAATGAGCCGCCTACACGGCTCATTCTGAGTTCAGTTTTTTTCTGTGTTAGTTATTACTAATAAAATTCTCGAATTATTCTCAATTCTTGAACAAAATTTTTCCATACGTAAGAAACTTTAGAGTTGTCGCATAAATTATTCTTTTTTAAATATAAATAATGGGAACGTTCGTATACCTTCATATTATTTCTAGTTTGTCATTATATATACAGTGGTAAAAATTTATTCTCATGCTGAAATCTGCAGAAAAATACGAAGAATGAAAAACTGATACTAAAAAATATATTTCTATATGAGTATTATTTGTGTATTATTCACGTTAGAGAAGGACAACTATATCGATATGCGAAAAAAAGGATAGCTTTAACACGTTTTATGGAATCTCACAGAGGGTGGTTGACTTTTCCAAGAGGCCAGGGAAGTCATTTAAAATATATCGTTTGAATCGAAGCGAGATAATCGTCTTTGACTGCGGGAGTTGGAAAGAGTTGATCAAAAGGTTTTTCAAGTTGTCAATTGACATAAAGATGATGACATATTCCATTTAAAAAGACCTCTCCGTCAACACTCTTATAAAGGAAGCAAATACATTCATGCGAGAGTATGCTGATTTGTTAAATATTCCAATTTCAATTGAATAATTCATTTTCCATTATAGCAGTGAAACGAGATATAATTTCAATAGGAATAATTTCACCAACTCTGATTAAGAGTTAATCAGTTCTTAAAATCAGTTAGGTTAGGTCGATTAAGGATTTAATCGCATTGATTAACACTTAATCAGAGATGGTATACTATAAAGTTTCATATTCGGACCAGAATGGATCAATATGTTTTTATATACGGCAGCTGAAACACCAGTCGAAAAGATTTTGGCGTATTTTATTTAATTATCAAGATTTTTATTTGGGTCACTTTATTCAGATTCAGTCTTAACTTTTAAATTATCTTATCTATAAACAAATTATTATATTTTAAATTCATATTGAGTCCTGTCAGTCACATTCAAAAATCTAAAATCGGCTACTAAAGTCAAGAGGTGTCAAAAATTTGATGGAATTTCGCGCATTTCTTTATGACTTTTGCATTTTCTAACGGCAGTGATGCGAAATTTTTTTTGCACCCATGAGCGCGTCAAAGTCAAATGGATAATCTTCGTACGAATTGGATATACGATGTAAAGAATCGAAAGTGCCATAAGTCGACAGAAATCCTTTGGCATCGTGAGATTAGCCTGGAATCTTACAGCTTTTCGCTCAGAAGTCATCGATTTCTCACAAAAGACGCAAAGAAAATCCAGGTGAAAAAATCGTGGAAAGGCTTGAAAATCTGATTTATTCCCTAATACTTTTGTATTTTCATCAACTTTGTGACACTTTGAGACATTTTTTTCATTTCTCTTACAAATTTTTTTTTTAGATTTCTTATTCAGTTCATGATTTTCAACAAATTTTTGTTCATATGCTATGGAAAAAGCTTCAAGCAGTATATAAATGTATAAGGAGAGACCCCACTGCTTTATATATATGTTATACCAGTAAAACCCGAAGACCAGGTATTTATTCGCGAAATGCCTAGGTAAATCGGGAAATACTTAAAATTTTAGATATATATTACCCTAATTTCCTGGTCACTCTTCGGTATAACCCGATTTACCTATAGGTTTGTCGCGAATTTCCTAGGCATTTCGCCAAAATTTCAAAGTCGATTTAAGCAAATTGTATAAAAGCGATCAAAACAGTACTAATGAATAACAGTTTATATTTTGTCTTATTCTTCTTTGAGTACACCCAGAAAAAAGTTTTTTTGTTTCAAAGAAATTTGTGCATAAAAGAAAAATTTCTTTGATTTAAAGAAATTATTTCTTTACTTGTTTTTTGTTGATTTAATTATGTTTTTAAATATTTTAACAATATAGCAGCTGCTATTGAAATCAAAATCAAATCTTTCTAGAAAGATTTTCTTTACAATTATGAATATTTATATAGTAATTTTTAAGTACATATGGGCGATTCCACGTGAGATTTACCTATATGAGATTTTAAATTCGGTAAATATATCTTTTTTCGAACTTTATAGAAAAAAAACGTTTACGTATTTTTTTATTTTTTTATAAGTGCTCAAATTTTCGAGTTATGAATTTTTAAAAATCTGATTTTTTCGAGTTTTTTTTAAAATACACCTAATTTAAATGACATATCTAACTCTGAAAGCATTGAATTTACGAATTATGACCAAGATACAAAAAAGTTTCAGTTTTTCATCGACTTTCAAAATATGTTAACGAAAAAAAAAAAATGTTGAATTTGTTTATAAAAAATAGCGATTTTTTATAAACAAATTAAATTGTTTTAAATTTAGGGGCAATTTTTTTTATTTTTTTTTTATTTTTACACACATGAAAATAAGAGGAAAATTTTGTAATAAGTTTTGAAGTGGGCCTGATGATCCTTTTGTTTATATAATTTGTTTAAAAAAAATTTTTTACTTTTTTTCGTTTTTTTTTTTTATTTTTTGAAATGAAAAATGTTTTGGGCACTAGGATCTTTTAGTAAACTCATAGAAAAGCAAATTAAAATACATTTTATTTTGAAAAATAAAAAAAAACGAAAAAAAGTAAATTTTTTTTAAACAAATTATATAAACAAAAGGATCATTAGGCCCACTCCAAAACTTATTACAAAATTTTCCTTTTATTTTCATGTATGTAAAAATAAAAAAAAATTTAAAAAATCGCCCCTAAATTTAAAAAAATGTAATTTGTTTATATAAAATCGCTTTTTTTTATAACCAAATTGAAAATTTTTTTTTTTCGGTAACATATTTTGAAAGTCGATGAAAAACGGAAACTTTTTTGTATCTTGGTCATAATTCCTAAATTCATAATGCTTTTAGAGTTAGATGTCATTGAAATTAGGTGTATTTTAAAAAAAACTCGAAAAAATCAGATTTTTAAAAATTCATAACTCGAAAATTTGAGCACTTATAAAAAAATAAAAAAATACGTAAACGTTTTTTTTCTATAAAGTTCGAAAAAAGATATATTTACCGAATTTAAAATCTCATGTAGGTAAATCTCACGTGGAATCGCCCATATATATATATTATTTATAATTTATTCGTTATTTGACAATATTTTCCCTTTTTTCTTATTCTCAAAATGAATCTTGCTTGTTTCATCTTTATATATAATTTTTCAATTTGATTCCAGGTTTTTCTGCGTGTAGGTACAGATTTACTGCCAGTTACAATACACCACCGACATTCGGCGTGATACAAGATGTCAGTTAAAAATGACAGTCAAAATTTATTATTTCTAAAACATTTTTATTCGCGCTATCGATTTCGTTTATATTAAAAAGTCAAATCACATCAGAAAACATTGTGAAATATAAAATTCTCAGCAACTTATGCTTTTAAGAAGTATAGAATTTAAACCTAATGCGATTTGTTAAACTTAAAAAGTTAAGCAGTCTGACCTGTCGACAGAAGCGACTAATCTTCCGAAATCGGGATGGTCATTGTGGACCGCATTCAACTTGACCAATCAAAATCCCGTAACAAATCAGGGGACAAATCCATTTCGTCTTCAAATATTTTTTCAACTCAAAAAAATATTACTTTCAAAGCGCCATTTCATCAATTTATAATCATTTTTTTCACATGAAAAAAAGTTGTAAACATACAATTTTTTTGGTTGAACTTTTTTCTTTCTTATATAATTTATTCATTTGTCAACAACAATTTTATTACGTATTTCGTTTTAATTTATTGGAAAAACATTGTTTAATAATGTCAAAATGATTTTTTTCAAATTTTGTTATTAAGCCATTGACAAGATATTAATTTTGAAATTTTTAATTTTAATTAAACGGGAATTTTGAAAAATTCTTATCCTGTAAATCGCTTGATAATAAAATTCGAAAAAAATCATCGAACAACTTTCGTACATTACAAAAAGTTAAATAAATAATGAAAAATGTTATAAAGTCGACGATATATTTATTTGTCTGTAGAAGTGAATTTTGTAATTTATTTAATAAACAATAAAGTATAAATTGAAATGAAGCTTGATTATCAACGGTATGTCATTCTTGTTCGCTTTTATGTATCGCATGATATAAAAGCGAAGAAGAATAGTAGAGGAAATTTGGTATACGTTCGGATAATCCTCCCAGAAAAGTCTTCTAATCTGTAAGACTCGTGGATTTGGCTTTGTAGACGGATAAGTATGAACAGTAAAAATAAAAATAATGAAGCTCGACTTGAATAACGTGGGGTGTTTTGTTGTGCGGGTCGTCTACTAAACAGGGGGCGTTGTTGGACTTTGTGGGAATTAGAAAACTTTTATGCGTTTTCAACACGAGACTGGGGACTGGTTATGAGAACCCGTGCAAATAAGAATCTTTTCTCTTCAATTCACTACTCGGGAAACCCCTTTTCACGATTTACGGAATTAGATATTTAATCCCGTTATACGGTAAAGTCAGGAATAACCCCATTTGACAAGGAGATCTTAATATCTCCAGTTTCTTCTCCATCATATCTATAGAAAAAAATATTTTCTATTTAATAAACAGCTAAGAGACCTAGAAAAAGTATATAGAATTTTTTTCTCAGTATATTATAAATCGTATAGAAAATATTTTTTATATGCTTTTTTCGCAACTTAAATAAATAAAAATACAAAATAAATTTAAAATTTAGAAAAAATGTATTTATGATGAAAATTTTTTCAAGTAAAACATTATGTCGTCCAAAGTATACCAGATATTTAGCTTGGTAAAAATGTACTAGGCATGTGAATTAATTTGAATTTGGGTTAGAGAAACAATTTTGAAATAGACGCTATTAACTTTTATCGCGGTGCAATAAAAACTCATCGAGTACTGTGGGCCACACTAGACACTTAGCCTTGATAAAGTCCATTGCTAGACAAAGCCCTCAAAGCGAGTCCCTTGATGAGGCCATAAAAGCACTTGATTCTTACGCAGCTTAACCGTTGAAGCAAAGAAAGGCAATATTTATTTGCACGCACAAAAGATGGATCATAGAATGTCGTCCGACTAACTGATTCAATTCATTCAATGTCCGGCAACTTCCCAGTTCCAATCAATGGTCTTTGGTGTCTTCACATCAAACACATATTCGTCCCCTTCATTGAAACCGTCTCTAATTCTTTTCTTTTATTCTACTTCCTCTATTTACTCTTTTCTTGGATAATGCATACGCCTTCACTGCAAACAGAAGTATCTTATTTAAAATGTTTTGGTAGCGACATCTTAAAGTAAGATATACTTCATTTTGCAGTGTACTGTATATTAGGAAATTAAAACCAAATATAAAAATCGGGCAAACATTTGGAAAGATCCCTCGAAAAACTGACCAGTTGATTTTTCATAATAGAAGCTTCAAATTTGAAAGTCTCATTGGGCTTAATAAATAAATGAGGTGTCGGTTGTATAATTCTATTTTAGAAATAAGATACTTTGGTCGAGGCGAAACCACAGAGCCCACTGTAACGTTCAATTGCAATAATAGAAACGAGAATCGCAATTTTACAACGTTACCTGAGAAATATGCCCATTTCCCCGCTTACATAGACATAAAGACCAAAAGTTGAATGAAATGTGACGTAACCCAATTGAAGATCCCCGAGAAGAGTGTCGACCCCTTCTCGAGTGACACAGGTGCGAGTTCTATTTTCACGCATTTTAACGAGTTTATACCGTCTCTTTATTAGTTTTTTAACAAGCAGATCGTTTGCATCAATTCACTTGGACTTATATAAAAAAAAAAGTCAAGAATTCTCAGGAGGTTTTTTTTATATTTTTTATTTC
Organism: Leptopilina boulardi; assembly: GCF_019393585.1. Taxonomy (NCBI): domain Eukaryota; kingdom Metazoa; phylum Arthropoda; class Insecta; order Hymenoptera; family Figitidae; genus Leptopilina; species Leptopilina boulardi. Next base: position 654,586 of record NW_026138010.1, read on the forward strand.
TTTTTAAAAGTATTATTTAAAAATCGAAGATTAGTACAGTGAAAAACTTTTGTCAAAATTTTTTTTCTTAATAGTTAGTTTTATAACAACTCGCTTTTTATATGGGCATATAGAAAAAAGTATATCTTTTTAAAAAGAACACCGTTAAGAGTTATAATTTTAACACCTGGTGAAAAAAGTGTGAAATAGTTTCTTTTGTTGTGTCAATAAAATGGTGGGGAAGAAAAATAGAAAATTGTGTCATAAGTGTATTTTTGAAAAATATTTGAGGATATTAAATATTGATAATGCTGTGAAAAAGCTAAACAATTATAATAAGTGTGTTATTTTAATTAATGTTTTTTAATGAAGAATAATAAAAATTAATAATAATTCTCTCCGTATATTAAACAAATAAAGTTTTTGGTTATATCTTGTACAAATTTTTTACGACAGAATACTTTATTAAAAATATTTCATTGTAATTGTATATAGTAAGTATTTAATAATTTTAAGAAATATAATTTGAAAGTATATAATTTATTTAATTTGAAATTTTATTTATATTAGAAACTAAAAACATTGTTTATTTCTAAATGTATAAAAATTAATATTTATTATTACAATATTTTTAAGAACGTATAGGTACTGTTTAATACATTATAGTTCTATATTTCAACTAAAGTCGTTATAACCCATTTTTAGAAAAATCTTGCAAATATCTCGAAAAGTACACATTTTCGTGATACTTCTTTTTCTACTGTTGGGTCCCGGGGCTAATTTTTTGTTTTCAAAAGTGTAGACCATTTTGTTGGGAACAACTTTTATGTTGAATATTGTTCACAAAAATGGGTACTTATCGAGATATTTGCAAGTTTCCATACTTTTTGAACACCCTGTATATACCATCATAATAAATAATTATTTATATGCTTTTAATTAATTTGTTCTTATTTTTTACGTTGCCTTTGGCTTTTAAAATAATTATAATTGGGATTTATGTATAATCTCCATCTGGTGCATATGCATCAAGATATAAAGAAAAAAATTGAAATCCTGATGGGGCGCAGAATCGACTGTATAAAGTTTCACCTTTCGCTCCTTGGAGGCGTCGATAATTGGCGTTTGGTTACATCGATAAAAGGATAGTGTAACATTTTCAAGGGAGTTTACGTATATGTATATTGGTACGTTTGCTGCGCGTATCAATATTTATAGCTCACCATTAATACCAAGGGTGACTCTCATCCAAGGGTTATTTGAATCTATATGGCCTACCATTCGAGCAAATGAGGCTTTTTTATTATTTCACAACTCCCGATATCGGAAACCAAACTTGGTGTGTTATAAAATTTATATACATGTCTATAAAATTTTAGAGAAATTTAGTTTTCTATTCAAAAATATTTAATAGTCCAAATATAAAGATGTACATTAAAACAAAGAATGCGCCAATTATATATATCTATATTTAAAGTATTTTCCCACTTTGTATTTGAGACAACTTTTAAATTTCAATTTTTTATAGTTGTCATAAAAAATCTTTTGAATTTTGAAAAAATTTTAATGATTCATTCGAAACTAGATAATCAATGTTTACTGTATATAACTCTGCAATAAAGAAATTCTAACACCTGAAGAAATACTTGAGACATTTTTTGAATTCTTTTCAAACATATATAAGTTTTACTATGGTCTTTATGCATAATGAGAAAAAGTGAGGAATTTCATAATGAGGTATAAGACAATAATAAATTTTTCTTTTTCATAGTGACAAAAGAAATGATGTATATTTTTTCTAGAAAAGTTCTAGAAAACACGATGTAAGTAAATAAAAAGTAATAGACGTTTGTAAATAGCAGCCAAAGTTTGTTAAAATATTGATAGACTACCTCAGAATGATTGAGAGAAATTCGTTGTGGTGTTTTGAATGAAAAGGACATATAGCACGAGGTTTTTCTTGTATGCATAGGTAAAGAGGATATTCGCAAAGTCCTCGCATTGTTCCGGCTCATTGACTTCTAAATATTCCTTTAGATTTCATTTAAAAAATGGACCGGACAAGGCCCTCAGCTTCTTTATCCAATCATCTCTCCATTCACGCCTCTTCTGTCGGTGCTTTGCTATTTTTCTCCCGAGCCTTCATCCATTTCCTCTTTCTTCATTGAATGTAGATCCATCATTCAGTGACTCGCCCTTCGTTTTCTTCTCTAATGTAAATGTAAAGAGTACGAAGCCACGATGAAACTGTGCCGCTCTTGTGACCTGCTGAGAGCTCTAATTTCCAGGTGCGCGACACCAGGTGCCAAAAATTGCCTTTACGAATTGGGGGCTATGTCATTTTTTCTTCTTTTTTAGTTATCTCACTTCCAAGGATCCACATTTAATCGCATTTAACAATAATTCAAACATTCTATGATTTTTTGTGAGCTGTTCGAATCTAAACTGCGGTAAGAAAATGAATAAACGATATTAATTTAAAAATCAATTTCTTTTCTACGCTGCTGATTTTTTTTAAAACACACACACGCAGTAAAAACAAGAGCTTAAAACCGCAAAGTCTGACAACAAACGTGCCATCAAAATACAAGGAGCGTTTGTAATCTTCACTATGAAATAAAACAGATCCCCATTTCTTGTCCGGTAAGCTTTTGGGCTCGAGTCTACGAAATGTGTACTTGTGTCGAATTACACATAATGTTTTTTGAATGAATGAAAAAATAAAGTGAACAGTAGCCTCTATTAGAAATTGTATCAACAATTGAGATATAAAGTGAGTTATTTATCTTCATAAATACACAGAAGAAAACTTCACATTTACACATCTGTTGAGATTTTTTTTCTTTGCTATGGACAATTCTGTTTGGTATTGCCCATTTTATGGATTAATAATTCAAATTATTCTATAAAAAATGTTTTTCAGTAAATTAGTTACATATCTTATATTAAATTGAAGGCATGCAGATTTATTTATTAACTAAAGTTATACTATTTTTAATAAAATTAACCTAACTATTTTATTTGATACCTATAGAGTTACTATGACTAAATATTTATTTATTTAATCAAATAAATTTAATTTCGTTTTAATAAAAATGTTATTTTGTGCTAAATTAAATTTTTTATTTAAAACAAATAAAAAGTGATTAGATTATATATGAGTCGAAAAATATATTCTTATTTTTTTTGTGTATTTTTGTAAATAAATGAATAATGAAAATTCAAATGTGCTGTTTTTTCAAAAAAGTGCAAACTCTTTTCTATACCTATATCAGAATTGACAAAAAAGAGGAAATCAACTGTTTCTACGTTAAATCTTTTTTTATAAGTCAATTTCTGTTATTTTCTAAACATTTTTTTCAGAACAGAGTAAATGGTACTTTTATAATGAAGGCGTTTTTCCAATATAGTTATTATAATTATTAATTTGTAAAATTTTGACACTAAGTGACTTTTTTAAAATTAAAAGCCCATAAGAACTAATAATCTATAAGCTTATGCCAATGGTGTTAGATAACCTCCATTATAATATGCCACTGCATATTGAAACCATTTGTGAAATTCAATCTTGCAGTTCGCGATCAGAGAAAAAGAAGAGATCAACGCCATAAGTTGATCATGTGTGTTATGATGTTTATTTGATGTTGCTGGCAACAAAACACATCTTCAGTTTTGTTAATATAAGTGTATACATTTTTTACTTAAATGATTATTCTGTTGTTTCGAAATTACTTATATAGTTTTGTCAAAATCGATTCAAATTTTTCTTTCTTTTTTAGGAAGCTTACAATTAACAATATTTATCTTGCTTATACCTATATAGAATAAAAATGTCTACATTTCTATTTAAAAAAATTGTTTTGTGGGTAAATCATGGTAAAATAAAATTTCAAGAGGATAATATAGTTTCCATGAAGAATTTGTTTTTCTTTGTGTATAGAAAATGATTTTTGAAGAAAAGAAAACGTTCTTTTGAATAAACATGTTACGTTATATGATTATACTGGACCAATAACAGGAAATCATTTGGACCAGTATTGTTGTGGGAGTGATGTGTCTCTTCAATACTTGAAAAGCATCGCAACATTCTCGATAACAATTTATTCGTCACGGTGCTATTCAGAGTCACGTGACTTGCGGAAATAGCTTGCGCCAAAAATCCATGAATAGAACAAACTTGTACAATACAATACACAGAAAATAAATTTTTTAACACTATAAGAAATTAACTTGACAGAAATGATAAAAATTTAAAGGGAATGAAAAGTTTTCTGAAATACCTCTGAAAAATAATAAAAATACCACAGTCGAAATTTTTTCATGTTAAAACCACAATGTTTTTGATTTTTATTTGATATAGTTGCGGAGAGAGAATAATAATATTCGAAATTAAAAATGTATAAGAGGAGGGCTGGACCACATCAGTTGGTGGGCTGATTAAACTGCAAAAAGATTCCAGGAAGGGCCAAATCTTGCTCCGCTGGTGGGCTCAAAGCGACCAGCAGCCGAACGATAAACAAACTTCTTCAACAGCTTTTGGGTCTTTGATCCAGAAGCGTTGATTAATTTAAGCGCGAGAGACGATCTGCCGAAATCGTTCCACTGACTGTAGCCTTTTATTTTCAGTTTCTATTGACTTTAATTTCAACACTACATGAGCGTCCACAAAAATTATCATTAATCAAAATACGTAATAAATATGGTATTAGAATATGCTCTCTAAATCTGAATTAGTGAAAAGTGAGCTACTAATTTAAATTAGTAAAAATTGTCACTAATTTTCAGTCACCTTTTACTAAAAATTCTTACTAATGTGAATTAGTAGCTCACTTTTCAGTAATTCAAATTTAGAGAGTACAATGCAGAGGATTTTCTCAAAAGAAGAATATTTTTTCCGGTGTAATTCCGAACAAGTGATGAACACTTGTTAAATTTGCTAAAAATAGAATAAATGTGCGCTCTAAAAAGAAGGCCACACGTCCCAAATTGAAGGGAACAATGCGAATTGGAAAATGAAGTCTTTAAAAATTGGAAGACGCAAGGGGGAAGAGTGCGACGAAAAATTCGTGGCCTCATCTTGTCTTTTTGAATGTGTTCCTGTTGTGCCCGCTGTGCGTGGGCTACCTCTCCTGACGACCTGAAGGACCGTATAGTTACATAGTTGTAAAGACATCAGGGGAGCGGTCACGCTCGACTGACACGTTAACGCGCAATTTCGGGGTACATGAACATCTCGCACCAGGAGATATCGTTGTATCGTCCTGCTGCGTGGGTGAAGCGAACGAACAAACAAGCGAAATGCTCTGGTCGCGTGAGCCCTCATACACAATGACCCATGGGCCCAGTTATTTGTCCAGAATACCCGCTTAATGTCCACATTTTTTCGACCGGTGACGGTCGACACGGACCGAAGTCGTCAAACGAAGGGCGCGTGTCCTTTAAACTTTAAAAATCACTCACATATATAAAAGAAATTCATGGCCAAATCAATAAGTCTCATTGGCCAAGTTGATTAGGCTCGCGTGCAAATTACAATTTTTATGCTGAATTTTCAACAATATTCGAGGACGAGGTTCCTCATTATTATGAGCATGAGACTTTTTTCTTTTTCATTATGTATAAACAATTGTAGAAAATGGTAAAAATTTATGCCTACTCTGTTTCTTAAAACGTTTCTATTGACAATATTGTTACGGAGAGTTTAATAATATTTTCTGCAGTGACGCTGACAAGTATTTGAACAGATATTAATAGTGCAGGAAAGGGATAAGACGTGGTTAATTTCAATAGATATAAAATTGAGCACATATGCCAATTAGAAGTGTGTTTATAAGAGGACCACCGACATCAGACAGACGAATTATTCTTGACGATGAAACGTCATTCTTTTCGGTGACATATGATACGACTTGTATGAACTTATTAAAACATTAAATTTTCTCTTAACTTTTGCTTTAGGATAAAGAAATTTATTTCAACTAATTCGGTTTTTGTAAATTAACATATATCAACTATTATTTTTAAATGTATAAATTATAAACTTTCTTAAATATTGTTATAAACTGTTACAGATAAATCCTCTGTAATAGTTTATTGACAATTAAAAGAGACGTATTGTTTTAACAGCAGTGACATTTTTTCTCTTCCAAATGGCATTTTTTTTATTTCACTAAACTTAAAAAAAAGAAAATGTTTTTAACAATATTTTCTTTATTGCCCATTAAAGAAAAGTACAGTTGCAGGAACTGTGAAATATAAACGAGACTGCGGAAGGTTCCTATATGATTTTAGAGGGCTATATTGAATCATATGGAAAAAATAAAGTGTCAACAGCTAATAAGGAAACGTATATGCATATGGGTTCGGGTCGATAATCCCTTCTGATACATGACTTTAAGAACAGATTTTTGGATCCATTTGTGGCCAAGCTGCATCCCTTATATCAATAAAGATGTACCCCTGTACAATGAATTTGTTAGTTTTTCGGAATTTAGGGGATCTCGTAACGTTATTGAGAAAATGTAACATTTTTAGGCACGCGCGGAATATCTACACTGTGGCTTCGTTTTTTACTTCTTTAAAATAAATTCTTTTCCCCTCATGTCACATTTTTTTCTCAAGATGCTAAAATTTATTGATTCTCAAAACTAGAAAATTACGTGAAACATAAATATTGCCAGAATAAAATTTTTCATATTTTGTGTTATGTGCAACATATTTACCTCTTGAAAGTCACGAAATATTTTTATATTTTTTATTCGTTTTTATAAAATTAATAAATTATATTTATTTTTATAATATTTTTTTTAGAAAATCACAAAAAACACAGAAAAAACCTGGTCTCAAATTGAGGAGCGTACGCTACTCATTTTGAAGTGCACCGAAAATGATCCAAGGTTGGTGGCGCCACTGTCTATGTTGTTTAGCATTGGCTCATTTTGAGTTGCAATACAAATGAGACTAGGTTTTTTCTGTGAACTTGGGAACTTTAATTTGGCAATAAGTAAATAATTTAGTGAATTAAATTCCGCAAAATAATTTTCTAATTTATTCTATTTTTAAAAAATTAAGATTAATTTTGTTATAATTGATGTTAACTTGTTAACCAATTTATTGTATATGGATAATAAGTAATTATTTTTTGCTTAAAGCAGTCATGCAATAATTGATTATTCCTACTTATTACACGTATAAAACTATACGTGACAAATAAATTTTATATGCTTATTAAACTGTTTATCCAGAAAGATTATATTCTATAGGTGTGTATTAAAGACACATATCAGTCATGATATAAATGCTCATTCAAACAATAAGCTCATTCCATGAATTATATGAGGGCACCTATATTTTAGGAACTCAATGACTTTACAAAAAGTAAATAAAAATACAAAAAAGAAAATTTATTCTAATTGATTATCCCCTTTTTCAAAAAGCTTTTTGAATTTTTTACAATTTAATGTTAGCTAAAGTAAAATAATATAATTAAACAAACTTTTATAAAACAAGTTCACTGTTTACTTATCGACTTAGAAAAATATAAATTATTCGAAACTCTTAAGGTATAGGAGAGTTATGTATGAATGGGACAATATTTTCGTAGAACACGTGTTCAAAATTTGAAAAAAATGCAAGTTACTAATTTTATAGTTAAAAAGACAAATTTTAAAAGTGTCTCACTGTAAAAAGAAGATCTTATTTTCAGATGAGTCTTAAAATGAGCGCTAGTACACAGAAAAAACCTGAATTCAAATTGAGTATAGATTCTATACTCAATTTGATTCGCAACAAAAATGAAACTGGTTGTTTCATTTCGAGTTCTAAGGTAAAAGTATCAAAATGAAACAGGCAAGTTTCATTTTGAGAAAAAGAAAAATGGAAAAATATTGTGAAATAACGAATAATTTTGCACAAAAACATGAAATATAATAATTACAAAGAAGTAAATAACACGTTAGACTTAATATATTTGATTAAAAATTGCTTGTAATCGCGTAATAAAATAATAAAGGAAATATGTTTTTAGGTTAGAAAAATGAAAACATGTGTTTTGACAACAGGAACGGTACTGCCAACTTAAATAATAGCGGTAAATTTAAAAACTTATGAAATTAATTATTATCTACGTAAATAATAATAAATAATTTTTATTTAAAAACTTCTAAATATTCGTACTGGTCAAAATAATCTTTCTGGTGTTGTTGAAATATTAGAAACAATAATTGAAATACAAAATTACTTTGCTTATGATGCCAACTTAGAAATCTGAAATTCTAGCCAATATCATTTTGAATAACATGAAGTTTGTCCCATATTCATTTCGATACCCAAAAGAAAATGAGTTGCAACAAAAATGAGTCTAAGTTTTTTCTGTGTAGATCTAATGGAAATTGCATTGCGTAAATTCAGCAAAGCTGCCTTAAAAATGTTGCCTCTTAAAATAAGGCCTCTTTTTGGCCTTAAAATAAGACTTTCTTTTTACAGTGCTTATTTTCTCCCCATCCTATATCCTATATGTTGTAACTAATTTTTCGGTGATATCTGTGCTTTTAATAAAAAGAAATGATCTTGACATATATCTCTGCGAACGAAGCTGCTAACAAAAAATAATGTAAAAAGCCGGATAGTGTATTGTGAACGTGATTTGCATGTCGTTTGTGACCTGAATGCTTCTTGATTGCTTTTGAAATGATGAAGGAATATCTTAGTAGCTTTTAGAAAAATCTCCCACGAGTACACATTTTAGTATTAGACTTGGCCCCTTATTTCACCGAGGATACGATTCTATATAGCGCATCACGTGAACTTTACAAGTGCCCATCAAGATCGAAAGAACTCGAAACTCAACACAAAATATGCAAATTTGTACAAAGTTTGATAGTTTCCAGAAACCATATAGGTACCAAAAGTATATATGTCGTTAACCATATTAAAATTAAAAATTTGTAATTCTATGCCAGAAGTTTATTTATGATGTATAACCTTACCAACTTAAACTCCATATTACATCTTATTGTATAAGATATACCAAGTAAGTCACTTATGTATTTATGCAGTGAAATTTCCTCGAATTGTCCTAGACTTTTCATGAATATTCTTATACACGGAGAAAAAACGAATTTTCAGAAATTGTACTGTTTTAAGGCTAATAATTAATTTTTAGAATTTTATATTAAAATTTAAATATGGAGTACTAGGATTCTATATCGTCCTAAAAATCTATACCAACGTGAATCCCAGGATGAAATTTGATCAATTATTCTAAAACTGTTTGGGATTCAGTCCAAAAGTTTTCGAAACAGTATAATCGACACTTACTTATTCTTACTGATTCGCGAAATTAGATCACAGTATGTATTTGCGAAATTCTAATTAGTGTGATGACGGGTTGAGGGGAAGGGGAAACTTTTCCCTAAATTCTTAAAGAATATATTAAAAACAAGATTTAACCCCTTCACTGTCGAGTAGAAAAACCGTTTGTGGGCCCAAAACGGTCCAAAAAAAGTTTCCTAAAAAATGTTATATCATCATATTAAAGGTTTTGGGGTCGGTGAATCCAAATTTGAGGTAAGATTTAAAAAATTCAAAATGGCGGACCCAATATGGCGGAAAAATTAAAAGTTGATTCGATTCATTCAAAATTTGGTACTCGGGGGTTTTTTGGGTCGCTAAATCCAAATTTAATGTCAGATTTAAAAAATTTTAAGTGGCAATATTTTATTCTTTTAGCAACACCCTTTCTCTTGACCCTCGTTAAATCCTCTTTTAAACTCCAAATGGTTTACTTTGACACTTTTATTAATAGCAACAGCGACTCGCAAACACGTACAAAAACAGGAAAAAACAACTTGATAAATTTAGGTGCTCGGAGTGTGTCACGTTTTTTCTTCATTGGAAATACATTACATGTTGAAAATGAATGGAATGTCTTTTCCCTTTAATCTGTATGTTTCTCAACAGTAATTGGTGATTTCCCAACAAAAGTAACGTCTCATTGGTGGAGGGAATCTCTTGATGTTTTGATGAACGAAAAAAAACTCCACAGATGCATGTTATTATAGCTCGTTTTCTCGCCAGGTTCTTTGCCGCTAAATAAACATCAAGTGGACAGCGAGTTAGTTTACACTCAGTTTCGGAAATGTTAGCTAAACACTACACACATCGGTGGTTCGGCTTTGAATAATGCCGACGCGACGCAGCTACTGATCGAGATTGTTAATCTTTAGGCGAAAATTCGCTTATAATTCTCTTTCGACGTGAGAGTATCACTTTCAAAGAGATTCTCTTCAAGCAAGCGAGCAAGCAAGTGAGGAAAGCTTCGCGAGTTCTGGTCTGCATATTTTCCACAGCCAGGGAAAACTCGAGAAATAATATTGCTGTGACAGCAGAAAATTTGTAATGTATATTTACACAGAAATATTTAGCTTTTTCGAGTATTGACTTTCATTATTTCAACGCCTCTATTAATTTACATATATACACACACATAACCCTTCTTCAAATTGAACGCTTCATTGTTTTAGACTTTTGTTTCATAAAGACTTGGCAGCAAATTAATATTATTTTATTACATTTCACACCCCAGCATTTATTTTCATTCACATTTTTTTCTCGAACAATGAAATCTGAACTGTGCAAAAGGAATAAATCGTGAATCTGGCTTCACTTGTACTCAATAACAAACATGACTATAATTGTTTAACTGACAACTGTTTTTAAAAGTTGATCCAACTTTTTATATCAATTTGATACTTTTAAATTAACTTATAAGAAACTATGACAGTTATGTAACAAAACAACTGACAATAAAGAGTCAACACAAAAATAAATGACATTATGTCACCTTTTTATAAGAAAAACTCACACATGCAGCTGTGTATATATAAAAGTGGTGCAAATTCTTTTGAAAATCCTATTCTTTGTAAATTGTAGAGGTGACAAGAGGGGCAAGAGTAAAGTTGTAAACTCACGCGTTTACACCCTCACATAAATGTCCTAGCTCGTTAAGGGGATCAGCTGCGGTGTATTGTTACGACTAACGAGCGCTAAATAGAGTACCAAGTGAAGCTGTGTCAACTTACACATCAGAAAAATAGACCCATATTCACATATATACACTCAATATTTACACAAATACACAGAACAATAAATTATTCAACTATATACATTCATAAAAATTGAAGAAAATAATTTTTGAATTTACAATGAAATTCTTTTCCACCAAGTAAAACTACAAAATTCTAGTGAAAATTTGGAAACCAAAAAATAGTCCAACCTCATACTTTCCTATACACGCTATCTACACTTTCCTATATCTTTAATCAATAAGAATAAGAAGTCATTTTTTACAAATTAAACCTTTTTATGTTTATTAAGATTTAAGAATACAAACGTTTGAAATATAAGTTACAAAAAATATTATAAGACTTTTTTCTTAAAGTTTTAAATTTGACAAGTTTATATGTAACCAAGCGACTGAAGCATTACCTTTTGATCCAGTATTGTAAATATAAGTTTCAATAAAATTGTAATAATTTTCCAATTTTTCAATTCCAATCTCTTGATTTTATTCCATATTTCTGATATTAAATGATGTGCACAGATAAAAGAAAATTTTATAATTATTAAGCGAATAATAATGTTTAGACGTAACGTAACTTTCAACATTTATTTTTCTGATTCTTTTTTTATTAGAAAAAGAAAGATAGAAAAATAATAAAATGGGAAGAATGTGAAAGAAGAGTAACATAACCTTACTTTTGTATTTAATTGAAATTGATATTTTGAAACAGGGGAAAGTAGAAAATGATTTTAGTATACAACAAATATATAATGCTATATATGTAAAATGTGTGCATGCAAGTAAAGTGTTATTAAATTTATTAATTACTTTGTGAGACGTTTTTGAGATTTGCACATTACATGCATCGTACATATGTACAGAAGGGCTTGTCTCGTCAACGTTCTAAATAAATAAGTAAATAAATAAATTGTAGAAAAAAATATATATAAGAACTACTTACCTACATAAAACAGGAATTAAATAATAAACACTGTACAAAAGTAAAATCAGCACGACGCGATGTTAACCAAACTTTGTTTGGAGGTTGTGTGTCGTTGCGCACCGGGTTGCGCAGACGCGATTTCGCTAATGAATTAGTGAACTTCACTTCTTCTAGAGTGGATACTAATTCGCTGGCTGAAACAGCGAAATTTTCACTTATTCAGATTTAGAGAGCACTTAATCAAATTTAGAGTGTAATTTTCCATTCAACAGAAAATATAATATAATATTATAAATTATATATAAAATAAAATTTATATATACTCAAGTGAAATTTCAATCCAATATATTTCCAAGTTGTGAAATGTTAGCAAAAATCATAATTTCATGATGATTTGGTTATCCTTATGAACACATGCTAACAATAAAAAAATGTTGAATAGGTAAAATTTCGCTGGTCATTTTGAGTCCATACTTTTTCTCTGACCAAAAACCATGAAGTAGGATAAGGAGAGGTAACGGCGTATATTCATTGGCCCTCAGATAGACGGACCACAGTAGTAGGCTTTCTTTTTTCCTAATGTCGCGAGCGCTCCTTTGGCGAAAGCGAAGAATTAAAATTTATCGTCTGCAACATGGCTGCAAGTCAGCTGTTTACAACGTTAGGTTAAGTTAATGAATATGAAGGTATTATGCAAATACATTAACTGTAAAATGTCAGAAATATTTTAAAAATCAAATAATAGTTTAATATTGACACTGGAATTTATTATGTTGTATTGCCTAATGGATGAGACAACGCTTGGCAAATTGTTTTGTGTTGAATGTACATTGAAATAATGTAAAGAAAAAGTAAGTATTATTATTTGAGTATTAAATATGAATTTAATGTTTAAATTAATATAAAATGAGTAAAAAGTTTTATTTTATTAATACATAATTACTCGTGTTTACTGTTTATTTATTACCGAAATTAGAATATTTTACAATTATCAGAAAAGTAGATGTACTTTAATATTAAAGGGTAATTTAATTTTATATTTTGCAGCAGTAATTTTTCCATTCGTAGAAGCAAATCACGTTAAAGAAAAACAGCAATGGACCAAATATGTTTCTCTTTTCGCGGTAGGTCACGTGATAAAATATAATTCAAATATTTCCCACCGCAAGCGCTGTCAACAGTAGGAAAATAGAAAGTCGTACTACTGTGGTCCCCCCTATATGGTGTCAAGTTTTCTAGCGATTGGCTACAGGCGTTACCTCTCCTTATCCTACTTCATGCCAAAAACTCTTAAAAGTAGAAAAATATGGACATAAAATAGTGTAGTATAACTTGATAGTAATAAAAGAAGCAAGCATTTACAAATTTCCACCCATTAGTGTGGATACAACATGAATTTGTATGCATTCTTGATAAAAAGAGGCAAATTTATAGAGAGTTGATCTCTAACTGAGAACCGCGGGGTGTCTCAGGGCTAAGGGATGTTTTGTCCTGCAGAGTTACAATGTTCTGAAACCGTGTAGGTTGCCCGTGTACACACTTCACCCAATATAAGGCCATATATGAGGGTATAAGGGGTGCAGAGGTAGCTCTGATTGTTAAGTTGCACGACAGATGTCTCACCACGTGAGTTCACCGTCTAAATACCGGCCACCCTATAACCCTAGCGTATTTTCACTTCTCTAAATCCAATTCACTGTATATATATATAGCCATGCTGCATTTCTAGAATCTCGATGATTCTCTGTCTATTTACGACACGCTCTATAATGAAGCATGTTAGAAGCTTGATTCTCCTTCCTTCCTAATTGGAGGGTTCACTTATTGGTTTTTGTTGAATCTTGTTTTCTTGGAAACGCAGATTTCGTTGATCGTGTTATTTCTAGTATAGATCAAACGAGGAAATTTTACAATTATCGATTGTAATGACCATGTAAATACCTATGTGATGATCAATTGAAACATTTTTTTATATAGCTATAATAATTAGCAGTGTTAATACGAATGATGGCTGTACAAAATAGCCATCAAGTTATTTGATATTGCAACTAATTTTTTTCTCATACAGTGAAATTTGTTTCTTCCATTGAATAGATTTGTGATATAATGACGAATAAAAATAACTATGGATATATGATTGGTATCGAAGTCAAGACGACGCGACTCGAAACGATTGTACATATTTTCAATGGAGCAGCAAATAAGCCTCATCGTCAGCTCGATTTAGGACTTATGTTAGTGTATATAGAAAACAGGATCATTACAAGCGACTTTTTTTGAATTCGAAAAGTCATGAAGACTTACACTATAATGAAGACATAGAGTTTTATAGGGAATTGAGGAATTGTGAAAAAGCAAGCATCAAAAGCTTGTTAGTGGACGGAGAGAATAGAAGGCAGCCACTAGGGATTGGCAGGTGATCCCTGACCGACGTAAGGTTCGATTGTTACACATCTGACAACGCAAGTTACACCACATAATGGGGCGTGCGCGCGGAGCGCTGCCACTTTTTCAATTCTTCCTCTTGTCCAAGAGGTCCTTCGACAAAAATATCATTCCTTTTATACTGAAATCGCATCGCCAGGAAGTCGTTAACGCCTCCACGTGGATCCGGTTAAGTCACCGAATATAAAAGCCAGGTGATACCTTATTTTTAAATTCTTATTCTGTCTTCAATAAAAGAGAACATGAATGCACTTTGCCTCAAGTCTAACCTCTGAAGAGCCGCAAGTTCTTTGTTGGTAGTTGCTTTTTTTCGCTGTCACGTTTATTACATTCGTAGAAAAAAATAAACATTTTTTTCGACGTTGTCGAGCACTTGGATGATGTAGATGAGTATATGTTCCATTTTAGTTTGACGGCTTTATAAGTCAGCTACAAAATAGAAGTTTTCTATTTTATTGCTCACAGTTTGAAAAAGAAGTAATTTCATAAATAATCTGTTCCTTTTACTAATTTGCAATGGTACATTCGGAGAAAAAAGGTTTCTTTATTCGTCTAATGTAGTTGAAAACAGGGGAACTTACTTCAATCAGAAAAAATGCCTTTTTTAACAAATGGTGAATCCCTTTGAAAAAAATCTACCGTTTTGTGCAAGAATATTTGAAAATTTCTTCAACATTTAATACATTCCTATCTTATAACACTTTAAATTTTTTGTTTCATAATCCAAAACTTTACTGCTTGGAATTTTTATATTTAAACATATATGTATTGAAAACTATTTCGAATACAACTTTATGGTTTTCTAACAAAGCTGTATATGTAATATAATAATTTGGGAAAAGATGCAATGATAACTTAACTGATATATAAATTGTAAAAATGATCGTAAACCATGTCAAATTTTTCAAAATATACCTATAAGTAATAAAAATCATAACATTGGTACATTTTGATAAATCTTGCTTTTTAAATTTACGCCATAAAAACATATAACACTTGTAAAAAACGAGTGATTTATTTTACGATTATTGATTATAAATTAAATTTATTGGACATAAATAAACATCTTAAAATGTAAAACATATATAATTTTCTATTTTTAAAATTCTTTTGCATATTTTACACTATTATGTATTTCCTATCTAAATCTGAATTAGTGAAAAGTGAGATCCTAATTCTAATTTCAATTAATCTTTAGTCATTTTTCACTAAAATATCAGTAAAAATATTAGAACTTCTAAATTTCATACGAATTTGGAGCTTCCCGACGTGGGCCCTACCAGGGCTCTTTCAAAATTTCTGCACGGGTACTAATGTAAATTTATTAATGGTGCACGTTTTACTCTGATTTAGAGAGTATTTTCTTCCTTTATAATTTGATTTTACATTTTTTTTTATAAATTACCAACATTTATAAGAAGCATTGTAAAAAATCCGTCTAAGAATAAAAATAATATATTAAAGACATAAAAAATGCTTTTTATGTCTGTTTTATAATGAGAATATTGTTAGAAACGGTCTGTTAAAATCTCATAACTCCCTTGAAAAAATGTAGTGTGAGATCGTAAAAATTGTCGGATGCCTTTAAACCACGTTAGTATTATTTCGTCATTAAAGCAGGTCAGCATATGTTACATATATTAGAAGAATAAATTTAACATGACAATGTGGTCGAAATATATCAACTAAACACTTAATATTTTCTCAAAAAAATTAAACATTCTGAAAAAACGTGACATCATAGTTGACATTTCTATATATATATATATATATATATATATATATATATATATATATAATATTCTATAACTGCGTCTGCTTTGGAGTAAACAGTTATATACATAAAGATAAACGTTAACTGTTTCTTGTTTTTTCTGAACAATTAACGCGATTGTAGGACAAAAGGGCCATAAAAAGAGAAGCGTAGGGGGTCCAACAAGAGTGATTTTAATGCAAAAATAACAGGGCACATTGGAGAGACACTAACGACTTACAAGCACGCATCACTAGGTTGCATCCTCTTGTACTCGTGCCAGCTCGTGTGTTTGCAACTAGTGAAAAATTACCGCTGGTCGCGTGCTCCAACCCCCACCCCCTCTTTTATTTTTGCCACGTGGTATATTCTTAGACACGTGGCCACTATCTATGCACAATTCACGAATGCATTCGTCTTCACTTTGGTGACACGAGTTTTTACTTTTTTGAAAAACTTTAGTTTCACTAGAAAAAAAATCATGATACTAAAATCGCACATTTTATATACAAATTAAAACCTAAGTGATTAATTTCTGAATCAATAAATTTTATGCTTTTGACAGAACTGTTGTTAATTCGATAGCATATTTATGTCTCAAAGCACGTTTATACTTAATGATTTATTTATTATAAAATTTGTAAATAGTTTTTCTGGTGAGAATTTAAAGGAACAGTACCATTGGTTCCCAATCAGTACGAAAACTTGCAGCAAACTTGCAGGAAGTTTGTCGTGCAAATTGTGCAAGATTGCAGTGCAAACATATGTATAGCAAGTTTGGTGCAAGCAACAAAATGTCCTCTTGCGACAAGGTAGTTAAGCCAGCTTGCAGTAAACTTGCAAAAAGCTTGCTGCAATAAACTTGTATAATACTAAAAAAAATTGTTTTCGAAACAATTTGTTACTAAATAAACATAAAGAGCACCCTGTTTTGGAGGTTAAAAAATTTATTGCGCAGCCGAGGAGCTTCGGTTTACAACTGCGCATCGTGTTAAGTTTTGCAAACTTGCACCAAACTTGCTACATGTTTGCACTGCAATCTTGCACGGCAAGATTCCTGCAAGTTTTCGTGCTGATTGGGTTATGGTAACATTAGACGAGAATAAGTTTTCTTTTTGGTTGAGATCGTCGTCAACGCTGTCATAAACTCCTCGTTAAGAGGAGTCAACTCAACCATTCGACCAAACCCGACCCAACTAGGTTCAACGAGGCACAACTCGTGATTGGTTACATTACCGATAAGCGCGTCTCATGTCACGACTGGATGCTATTACTTCAGTCGCGGTGAATTTCCTCATCTCTACCCATGAGAAAACAACATACTATTTCACACGATTTTTCATTTTTCCTTTCTTTTTCATCTCCTAGTTAAGAAATATTTCGTTTACACTCCATTTAACTGTGTGTGACGCACGCAGTTACCAAACCAAATACATCAAAATTGATATTAAATAATATAATAAAATGTATAAAGAAAGGAAGAGCAATTTTTTATCCAATTTTATTATTAAGGTTTTTTTACCATACCACATTTTGAAGTTATGTTAGGTTAAGTAGGAAAAAAGTATAGTTTGCTCCTTTAACATGCCAACAATATAAGGTTTGCTTCTAGATCTTAAATAATTGTAAGACAGATTATATAATCTATGATTTTGTTGAAAATTAAAATTTACTCTGACAGTTTTATAGTTTTTTTTATGTATTATCCATCCCGTAGCTTTAATTGAAATACAGAACATCGATAGAACGGATTTTATTTATTTATGATAAAAAGTAGCTTTTTAATGATCGCGATGAAAGCCATTATCGAATTACTTTAGAATCGAATTTAAATTTACAGTACGTATAGTCAATTGAGAGGTAATAGACCTGAAAAGACAGTTTTTTTGTTCACTTTTTGATACATTGGAAATTATGATTTTCGAATGGAAGATACGATTTTCTCCACAGGGGTCGAGAGGGTTACATGATGCTTCTGAAGAGCTTGGGAACTGACCGATCCGGATGTCACGCATTCTATGGATATAGGTTTTCTCACCCTTGTTGTTTGGGGCGAGCCCCGATTACGGCACATTGACACAATGTGTGTACAGTATACACACGCAACAACACAAAAACACATCCATGTCAATGTTCACATTATATATGACATTGCATTCGTATTCGACGCTCTGTGATTTGTCTCTTTGCGGCTTCCTAGTCATGGGGCTTATATGACTTCATCCATACTCATTCACCCCCTTTCTCCCCCAAGGGAATTCTAGAAACGTACTTGAGCATTTAAAAATCGTTTTTTCTTAATTCGTTGATCAAGATTAAATTTATCAAGTAATAAAAATTTCAATATTGTTGAATTCATAACTAATTTACAGATTTTTGCTCAAGTAAAAATGAGATATTTTCAATAAAAATTTGAAAATCATCTTTTTTCAATAAAATGTATTTTCTTCGAAATTCACAGAAACAAATGTGTTTCAGGGTAGAAGCTGAGACCTGGAAATATTTACGTTCACAGATGGACAATCTTGGACGCTTGTATTTTCCCGAACAATTGTTAGAGTGTCGAAGGAAAACGAAAAAGTAAAAACAGCCGATTGCCTCGTCCTCGTTACGATCGCTTTTTCTTGAAGCTGAAACAAGAAGCTGGCATCAGGACGTCGTTATATTCGAGTTAACCATCCTCTCTGTCTGTTCTTCTTTGCACGTAGTAGTCCTTGTGTTTCTACAAATAACGCTCTCCTGGAAACAAACTGGGTTTGTCGGACCTCTACTGGACAAATTGACACCATCTCGTCCCCTAGTTTATACCATACATTTTTATTTATATTTCACTTTACAGAATTCGTCGAATTTCCTAATTTCGCATTAACTGACTCATTTTTAATTAATCTCTTACATATTTTTTATAATGCAAGAATAATTTATCAAATGATAAATATGTTTTAAATATGTTGTACGTAAATATAATTTTAAATTTCGTGAAAGGGAAAAGGAGAAAAAGTGTTTTTGCAATTTTAATAATCCAAGTCAAGTATATAAATTAGATTTTAAAGAGTGGTAGTTATTCTTTGAAGATATACATATATTGTGCTTTTATTAAGTGTTCGTCACGTGTATAACGATGATACAATATCAGTCTCGTAGCTTGACACGTGTCTCACGACATGAGCTTCAGTACTAGAGTTTATTGTGTCCCGTATATACACACACCCTACTTTATAAAACGAGATCGTAATCGCATTTAGCTCCTGTTATTCGAATAGAAATCACGTCCCAGAGTTGTGTCCCTAATAATACCAATTTTTCCTTTAAATTTGTCAACTTAAAACATTAATTACAGAGTGGAAATTGCGTTTTCAATTTTATTTCAAAAAAGGGTTTTATTTTTTTGACGACTTGAAAACTGGACTTTTTTGAATAATTTGTTGTTTATTGAATTTTATAAAATATACTTTCGGGTGTTAGTTAACTTAGAAATTTATGAAAATGTCTGTAAATTTTAAAGTTTATGAATTTGAAATTTATAAGCAAACATATACCTATAAAGGTTCTTAAAGAGCAGAGTTACAATTCCTTGAATATAGCGAAAGTGAAAATATCCCTTCACTCTATTCTTAAAAATTGTGTTTTGAATACCGAAAGTTGGTTAAATTTTGCTCAACTATTATTCTCTTTGCTCCTATTTTGCATAATCTGAAAGTTAATATCATAAATTTAAGTAAAATTTACAACACTTATAAATGTAAAATGACTAGATATTATTGAAAAGCATTTCAAAGCGGCACGAAAAGAGAAGGCAAGTTACCCTCAAATTTTACCGCATTTGATGTAAACATTTCGTAAAATTTTATTACTAGTGCCCAGACAAAAATTTTCACTCTCTTGTTACATTAAGACTTTGTGCATTTTGAAACATCTTATAAAAGCCTGTACAAAAGTTTTTATAAAAGTTTCTTTTACAAACTCTATATAAATCTGAATTAGTAGAAAACTACTGATTAGCAGTCAAAACCTGGCTTAATTCTCGCTACATCAATTAGTAAAAATTAACTAATTGACAGTAAGAAA
Organism: Leptopilina boulardi; assembly: GCF_019393585.1. Classification (NCBI taxonomy): domain Eukaryota; kingdom Metazoa; phylum Arthropoda; class Insecta; order Hymenoptera; family Figitidae; genus Leptopilina; species Leptopilina boulardi. The sequence goes on from NW_026138010.1 coordinate 674,836, forward strand.
TAACTGAAACATTAGTTAAATTCCACTAATTATCAATAGAAAACGTTACTGAAACAATAGTGAAACGAAATCTACTAATATTTCAGTTATTTTCAAACATAACCTCAAATTATTTAACTGTCAATTAGTTATTTTAACTGATATTTCAGTAAAATTTAACTATTTTCAATTAGTTGCTCAATTCTCGCTATTGAATTAGTAGTTTTCTACTAATTCAAATTTAGAGAGAACGTACTCGAAAATTCTAATTCATTCTAACCTTTTTGGAGAAAAAAGTTTTCTGAATCAAATAATATAATAATAATTATAAATTTAGAAATTTGAATAAATGCCTCGAGAAATAAATTTAAAAGATTTTAATTTGAAAAACATTGAAACTTGAGAAAAAATATAGAAAATAAAGATGGTAAATAACATTTCTTTTGAGAACTTGGAGAATAGTCGTAACTTTCGAAAACAAAAAAATGATGCTTTCTGCTTTTCTCACGTTGAATTCGACCTGAAAATTGACTTCACGAAGAGACGATAGGAGTTTCTTGCGAAAAAAAACTTGTCGATTCTTATAGAAAAGAGAGCACAAGAAACTTTTACTATTTGCTTGTATATATTGTTGCAGATACAGGGAGTGAAAGCTCTTGTTACCTCTAAAATGCCAAGGATCCCTTGACTCTCTACAAAAATTGACCCATAAATCCAGGATTATGATTTACTGCTCTCCGGAAGAAAGATCCGGCTACCTTCGTGAATGCACTTTCAGCCACAGATTTCCAAAACATCTTGCATTGCCCAATATCAGACTTTTGAAAATATCATAAATATTTGACAGTTATAAAAATAAACCCCAAGTTTACAAAGTTGCATTGAATCTCCCATAATAGCTTTATGACAAGAGTTGTGCATAATTAATGCATGGTCAAAACATTTTAAAATATGGCAATTCACTTATTTTAATTAAATGGCTTGGTAAAATTTTTATTCACAAAATATGCTGAATTATTTGATAACCTCAAGGTTATCAATAATGGTTATTTTTCTCTCTGTACCGTTGAAAGAAGCAAATTCTTGTATGAAATAAAAGCAACTTGATAATTTTTGAATTAAATGGTTAATAACCTTAAGTGGCGAGAACTTTTAGAACAATTAGTAGTAAGGTTTTCCTAATGAAATAAATTATAACAAAATTATTTGAGTCATCGTATTCTGGAATTACACACAATTATGGGTGTCGTTGTTTCGTTAGGGGACAATGCATACAACTTTTTTCTCAAATTAGGCATTTTCCGAGAGAGGGTGACAAGATCCCACGACCACCCGAGCCCGCATCTGAACATCCTCTCAAATCTTCGAGTCTTTCATATTTAGCAACAATTTTCCTATGATACGATCGAATATTATAGTGATACAATAATAACAATGACAGGAATACAATGCTACGCCACAGGTCATTGGCACTTAAGATTGATTTCCTGCTCCCACGGGTCTATTGTCCCGTATTCGACACATTTGCTTCTGGACTATTTTATTAAAGCAGAATTGCAAGTATAATGTAAATGGACCCCTACGTACAGTCGATATGTATAAACACCTCTGTTTCTTATTTCTCTCAATGCTGACAAAATCCGAAGATACACTGAGAAAAATGTTTACTCAGAGAAACCAAAATTTTGTTGGTATTTAAGCAACCAAAGTATTTGTTTGAGTCAACTAAAAAATTTGGTTCAGTGTTTTTTGTTGGCTTAACAAAAATGTTTGGTTGATCAAACCATCCGCTTTTTTGTAAAATTAAAAATTTTATTCTACCTTATTTTTTTTATTATTTATTTATAATCAATTTAACGTTTAATTTATATCTGCGAGTCAGGAGCTCTGACCACTGGACTACCCATCTTTGTAAGAGATTTAAACTAATTGTTCTCTTATAAGGTACGTTTGGTTAGGATCATTTGGTTTTTTAGACCAAACTATTTTGTTGTCGTAACCAAATTTTGGTTGGAATTTAAAAATGTTGAACGAAATAATTTTGTTGGCCTAACCAAATGTTTAGTTGAGATAACTCTACGACTTTTGTTTCAGCCAATCAAAATTTTGTTACAAGAACCAAAATTGGCTAACCAAACAATTTTATTGCAAACACAGTCTTTTTTCTCAGTGTATGGGAATTTTGGTCCAATAATATGTATGCACTATAAAATTAATGCTCGAATGCTTTCTCAAGGAAGCATAAGAAAAATAACAATTTTATGCGATCACTAACAAATGTTTCCTCTTGGACGAAGTACCCGAAAAACATATATAAACAAAACGAAAACATTCGAGATCAAGTTCACCAAAATTTCCGACCGAAAGCCACACCTTCTTCCTTCAGTTTACATTTATTTTTTTTCTTGTTTTGTCCATATACGCATTCAACAACATCCTGTTGACCGTTCTCGAGATTTTTTTCTCACTCGAGGAGTGAATTATGTATATATAAACCGTGGGCCTTGAGGACATGTGGACGTTTGGACAGGAAGTTCAATCAAGCAAGGAAAAGAGGAGGCAAAAATAAGAAACGCATTTTTATTAGGTTCAGGAGATGAGAGAATAGCCTATATTCTTCTCTTTTCGTTTCTTTTTGACCCTCGTGACTAATCGTGGCCTGCTACTGGAATTTTCTGCCATTGACGACCGAGTAACCCGGTTTAAGTCACTTACCACGTCGCCCAAGTTCTGCTTTCCACAGCCATTATCTCCACATCTAAGCGTCACGAACCGAAATATCGGCTACCGTTTTCGATTTGCGATTCGCAGCCCAAGTTTTACAACCCTCAGTACCCGTCGTTGATTTACGGCTTGTAGGTGGCTACCTACGTTTTAAGTTTGCTTCGCCCCTCTCTCTTGCTCTCTTTTTCCTCTCTTTCACTCACATTGACTGCCATTTATGAAAAAGGAGAAATTCTGAAGATTGTCTTTTTCTGTTCCTTCCGTTTCTTCTCGCCCCTTTTCGTTCCTCTTCCTCTTCTTCTGCTTCAGCTTCATCTAGTCACTTGGATTCTCCACCACCCATCGAGGCTTGCCACAACAATTTCTATGTTCACGATGTAGGTTACCGAGGTGAACTTTTCAAGCTTTACCTACTGCTTTACTGCCCTACAATAAATCAATTGACAACACGGCGAGAGACTTTGGGACGCTTCTTGAGATGTGTCTTTTCGAAAGTCGTCTTGGGGTTCCACAAATGGACCCAGATTCATTTTCATATTTTCCAGTTCACGTAACCTTATCTTGAACAAAGGGGATGAATAGTGGAGGGTGAAAAAAAGTTTTTTTTCCTTTTACTTTGTGTAACACACATGAACGAAATGTGCCAAATCCTCATCAAGTGCTCTCAAGTGCCTTAATTTTCAGGCATGTGTGCGAAAGAAATGTCCAATATCCTTTTATTGAAATTTTGTGTATCCGTGAAAACCACGTTTCGGAATAATTTCAACAAGAATTTCATAATTTATTCCAATTTTTTGTCGACTTTATTTTCATTTTCTTCTTATTTTAGAGTGTCATTTATAAGGACAGATTTGATTAATAATGATAAATATGAAAATTGTCATGTGTCGAGCCTTATTAAAAGAAATGAAAAGTTTATCTTGTCAAAAAATTACCACGAGAAATAAGAAAAGATGAAACTCGCACTATTAAGTAATTTTGACAAATAATAATCCGACAAACGTAATAACACTATTTGAGGTATAAGTTTAAAGCCATCCGGATTAAATTTCAAAACTCATGTCTTCACATTATTTGTCTAACGCACCTTTTGTGACAGTTTGATGAAAGCCTTACGACACTTTTCGTTTACATTGACGTGGAGACATCAAAGAATTTCATAAAGGTCACAGTTTGCTGCGCTTGTAAATCGAAGGATTACTTATACTTTTATTCTCCGTGATTTTGAAAGATTCCTCATTCACCTGTGGGTGAAAAGTCATAATAGCATGGCTTCTTTTCCTTATAAAAAAGATTCAACCCTTCGTTTGAGTAAAAAATACACCACGAGAGTGGGAAAAAGTAGCCTTGGCATTTCTAATTTATCAATTCACTATTGTAAGCTGGAAATTCTATAAACGCGCGATATTGTCGAGGGGAATGGTGTTATTCAAGTCCAAGCATTGACCGATCTTTTAGGTCAAATCGTATTAGGCGGTATAACACCTGACAAAACGGTGATTTAGTTTATTTCTGTATTTGGCTTTTTTCGAATTGAGTTGGATCCACTTTACTAAACGCATTGCTTGAGTATTAATTCTCAAAATTTATATTTCTAAAATTAATCGAATTTTTTTCTTGAATATTTGGAGAAAAGATTAAGTACATGCTTTCAAAATTCTTAATAAGAATACTTTTTGAGATCAAGAAACATATTTCAAATTTCATTTTTTTTCATTTTCCTTTCATTTATAATTTTAATATTTTTTATTCAAAATGAAAATAATATGTATATCAAAAGGGGATAATTTAAATTGTATAAAAAAAAATTTGAAAAAGTAATAAAAGATCATCCTTAAGGTGTTTCTTGATTGATATATTTATTGAAACTTTAGTCAAAATATCCCCGATTGTTCATGGTTAGCAAAAGTTTACGAATTGCTTTACGCGTATTTGACTGTTTAAAAATATCCAGTTTCGTTTCTCCTTTAGCCAGAACTAGGTTGAATTCCTCAACATCTGATTTATCGCACATCATTCTTGGAAAATAGATGAATCCTGAAAATATAGAAAATATTCTTCTTTTAAAAATCGATTTCTTCAATTCGTCTAACGTCGGGACTCTGGTCTTGCAGCCGATTTTTGTCAATTCATTTTCAACAACTGTTAAATACTTGTTTAGTAAGAAATCATCTTTGTCACATTTTATTTCTAATTCCGGACAAATGCTCAGGAAGTACTGAAGATCAATTGCTGGAGATGTATAGACAGAACATTGATAATCTATCTGTGAATGTAAAAACAATATTTGATTATATTTTTAGGAAATGTTCAATTTCATATCTTGAAAATTTTTTAAAAACACAAAAAAAACCTAAACTCTAAGTGAGTTGAATTCACACTCAATTTGAAGTGCAATAAACACTTACAAGTAAAACTTGACAAGAATCTTCCAATTCGTCATTTTTGAACATGATATTGTTCGTCCAAAAATCTCCGTGATTTAAAACGCAGAACTCTTCATCGTCATATTCGTACATGCACAAAAGTCTTTCTTTTAAAGTGCCGATTATGTTTCTCAATTTATTTATCGCTTCATTACATTCATTGTCGTTCCAATCTGCTACTCCTTCACACAAATTTAATAAGGACACTTCCAGAAAGCGAAAATAATTTTCAGAATATTTTCCACTTATCATCCCCTCAACGAAACACTTAGTAATGTTTGGTTTCTAAAATAAATACATTATTTCATTTTTTTCTTTTTATAATATTCACCTTATTTGTATATGTATATTATCATACATTTAAAACATAAAAATTACTCTTATAAGACAAAATGATATATACCTTTTCAGTAAGGGCGACAGTTCCAGCATGAAATTTTGCAATTTTCTCTATAGCGACAAGACATTGGGGCAAAGATAAACCTTTCTGTCTGTTTAACATTTTGAATCCTCGAGACACCAAATCCTCCATAATGATAAAATTTGAATTTTCATTGCCATAAAGTAATTTGGGTCCAAAAATACATCCAATTAATTTTTCTACTCTTGGCAATACTTGTTGAAAAACTTTCAATTCCGTGATGAACATTTGATGAACCGCCTCTTTTTTTACGTTCGTTATTTCGTATTTTGCAATCAAAGTCATTTTTTCTTCTATTTCTATTGAATCTTTTGCATGAGAATTAATGTAATATCTTAGAAATATTCTGTAGATTTCACTGAAAAAATTGTCTCCTTTATCAGAAGCTAATCTTTTTGACATTTCAATTAAAGTAATTTCTTTATTTTTTAAATAATCCTGCACAACTTTCTCAAAAAATGTTTGATCCAATTGATTGATTTCCATTTTCAAATATAGAAATTTTGTTTGCTAATATCCTGAAAATTGATAGACGAAAAAAAACAAAAAAGTCATGCGTTAAAAATTATTTATAAAAGTACAATTTTTCTCGAAAACCTATTAAATTTTTAATTTTTACTAACCTCTAAAAGTCACTCGTTTTATTCACTTCAAAGATGAATGTAAACTGAATTTTCAATCTCACTTTTATCACAATGTAATTTTATATTTTTCCTCATTGTCATCTCCGGTTTTAAAATAAAATTTTTACAGTTTTCTTTTTTATTCCATATAGTAATTTGACTCATCTATATGCAAAGTCGGTTATACTTACAGTTTTTCATATGAAAATTAATTTGAATTAAAATAAATTGATCAACTATAAATAAAAACTTTTAAATTTTGCTTTTCATGAAAAAATGGAACTTAAAATTTGATAAAATTGTATTTAGACAAGAAATATTTATTCACTTTCCTCATAATTGTTTATTTTACTTTTTATGTCAGTGAGATAATTGAGAGGTAAATCTGAAATAAAATTGATAAGAAAATGAAAATGACATGTTTTTTTAGTTTAAATTTGTTTATTTTGTAAAACACTTACAACAAAACTTATTTCTACATTAATAATTCGCAATTGTTAGTTCTAGTGTCTTTCAATAATAAAATTATATTTATCAGCAAGCAGATGACATTTAATCTTTACAATTGTATATAGATGAGAAAAAAAATTAATCTAAATATCCCCTTTTGTTCATAATTTTAATAATTTTTCCTACGGCCTTGATTGCATCAGGATTTTTAAAAACATCCATTTTTGTATTTCCAGTTACCAGAGTATCATCAAACGTTTCAGTGTCAATCTCATCAGCAATCATTCTTGGATAGAAAATTAGAGATGAAAAGACGGCGTAAATTTTTCTTTTTTCAATTGCTTTTTTTAATTGATCCATAGTAGGCGCTTCTGTTTTGTAACAAATTTTTTGCATTGTCATTTTTAGAGTTTGCAAATACACTTGAAGGAAATAGTCGTCCATTTCGCATTTTATATCAATTTCAGGACATATTCCAAGAAAATAAAGAAGATCAATTGCTGGCGACGTGAAAATACTCATTTGATAGTCAACCTAAAAATATGTTTAATTTAATTTATTTATTATAAATGATAATAATAATAATTACCATAAGCATATTGATTGGAGTTCCTTGTTCATTGCTTTTAAATAATAAGTTAGTATGCCAACAGTCTCCGTGATTTAAGACACAAAATTCTTCGTTGTCATAATCGTAGACTTTGGAAATTCGATTCTCAAAATTGTCGGACATTTTTTTCAATTTGTGAGCCGCAGTCACAGCTTCCTGATCGATCCATTTTTCAATTATAGAGTTCGACAATAGGAGAAGTGTCGACACTACAATTTTGTACATATTTTCATGTGTTTCTCTACTCATTATTCCACTTTTAAATTGTTTTATTAATTCTGGTTTCTGAATAAAGTCAATTTGAAATGTCTTGAAATTTTTTTTGTAAAATTTTGTAAAAAATATATTTCATTATTTAATTTTAAAAAATTTATAATTTTCTTCATTACTTCACTCCTTTTTTTTTAATTTAGCTAATAAAAAAATAAAGTGGGAATCTTACGTCTTCAAAAAGCGAGACAGAGGCAGCGTGAAATTTTGCCAGACGTTCAATGGCCATTAAACTATGCTGCATTGACAATCCTTTTTGTCTATTTTGAAGTCGATATCCTTTTTCCTCGAGATCCTCCATTATGATAAGACTTGAATTTTCATTACTGTAAAAAATTTTTGGACCTAAAGAAAAACCCAATCGATTTTCCAATTGTGGTAGTACATCCCAGAGGAATGTTATCTCAGTTGCAAATAATCCTTGTTTCCGTATTAAATCTAATTTTGCACCCTCGGTATTCGGTTCCTTTTTCACTATTAAACTTAACAGACTTCCTTGGTTTTTGTCAATCTCTTCTCCATCTTCTATGTACCTTCACTCATTTAAAAATTCAAAATAATGTTAATACTTAATTTAACTTGATATTCATTTTTCAATGATTATACACTAAGAGACACGTTTTCTTTTATTTTACATTTCGTGATCTAAAAACCTGTTGAAAATATAATTCAATCAAGTTTTTATTATTTCTGTTATCGATTGTTGTTGTCCTAATTATTATTAATTGATTGATATAGTGGGGTCGATGTTGATGATTCTTGTAAATTGTTGAAATTTCTTAATTATAATCGCTTAATACTTTTATTATTTGTAAAATTTTAAATAATTTAATAAATATCGCATTACAGTTCTCTTAAACTTATTCATATAAATTGGAATGACTGACCTTATAAGAATCCTAAATATATCACTAAGCCCATGTTCTGCTTTAGAACTGGTTGGTTGTTGTTCAATTTCTTTTATTATGAAATTTTCATGACCCAATTCGTTTTGTAAAGCTTTTTTAAAAAGTATCTGGTCTGAATTATTACGCAACATCTTTTGCGTCCAGTCATATAATAATTGAGTGATTTAAAATTATCCCAAAAGCTGTATTTTTTGTTTTTTCTCTCCTTCTTCTTGTGCTTCTTATCAAAGTAAGTCGACATTTAACACTAACGTTAGTCAATTTACAATGTGCACTCACTTTCGTATGAGTTTCATAATTTTGCGCTCACTATCGAATCCACCACAATATTGATATGTTAAATAACTTGTTTACTCTTTCGGTAATCATCTTTTTTTTAGTTATGTCAATGATTATGTGCATACTTGTCTTTCGTGTTTTGTTTATTTATCTTAAAATTTTTATTTTTAGGTATAGTTTACGAAATATTTTTTTCCTAATTTAAAATTTTTAAACTTTTTACTACGTCCAAAGAAATATTTTATGGTCCATTTCATTATAACCGAAAAAATTTGTCAAAAAAGTGAGAAAAATTTTGACATTTTTGTTATTTTTATATATTGGGTTTTTGGTCGTTCTTTTGGTGGTCAAGGTCTTTTAAATTTTATTTCAGGGGTCATATAACTTTATATAGCAAAATGTTTTCGGTTTTTGAATCTTCTATCTCAAGACTGTTTAAAAACAGGACTAAAATTTAAAGCCTGGTTAGCCCGTGGAAGTGTATGCGGTTTCAGAAGCTACCGCAGTAGGGATAGAATATAGAAAGTTTTTGCTTCGAAAACTCACAAATGGGCTCACAAACAAGCAGTGCCAGTGGCAGTAAATCATCTTCATTCTATCACTGGCTTGGCTTTTTATATTTATTGGTTTATGTTTGTTGACGAAAAGTGTCAAGCCGCATCTTTTATGTTGGCCTGCTTTTATCGCACGTACAACTTTTTTTACTTATTTATCTCAATAATTCTGTCGAAAAATATTTGCGACTAATACAAAACAAAATTCGTCGTTTTATAAATCATCACTTCAATATTTTACTTTGACCAGAAAAAGAAATTTTATCATATTTTCGTTATACGATTTACTTCAATATATGTATGAACTACATACTGTATTATATCTAAACAGACAAAACTCAGAATAGAAATGTTATATATGTATATACATACACTGAGAAAAATGTTTAGTCAGAGATTTCATTATTTATTTATTATCAATTAAACATTTAATTTATATTTATCCAATTGAAATATTTGAGGACTTTGAAAAATCTCATCTCCGCCTGGGATCGAACCTCTGTTTTAAAACTGAAGGTTGGGAGCTCTGACCACTGGACTACCTATCCTTGTGAGAGATTTAAACTAATTGTTCTCTTAAGCTATGAGCTGAGAGCGAATCAAATTATTTGGTTGTCGCAACCAAATTTTGGTTAGGACAACAAACGATCATTTGGTTTTTTAGACCAAACTATTTTGTTGTGTTAACCAAATTATTTTGTTGTCGAAACCAAATTTTGGTTGGAATTTAAAAATGTTCAACCAAATAATTTTGTTGGCCTAACCAAATGTTTGATTGAGATAACTCTGCGACTTTGTTTCAGCCAACCAAAATTTGGTTACAAGAACCAAAATTGCCTAATCAAATAATTTTGTTGCAAACACTAAATTTTTTTTCTCCGTGTATATGCTTTGACCCCTCCAAATTTGTTCCAAAATAAAAAATACCATTATTTTTTTATTTAACGGAGAATATTTAGATTTTGTTTAAAACCCATGAAAATTACCATTATTTCTTTATAAAAGACACGCAAATCTTGGTAAATTTTCTATTAAAGCACTCAAAATATTAATGCACCATACTAGTTCTTGGAATTTTCAAAAATTATATAATTAATTTTCAGTCATCATATTTTTACTCCTATTGAGTTTTTTTTTGCAATGAGAAATAAAAAATTTTTTTTGGAGATGCAGTTGTCCTCAAAAACAAAAGAAACGTTCTTCTAGCCTTGAAACGTATAATATTCAAAAAATAAATAAAACCGTTGAGAAAAAAAATGACGCAATTAAAAAAAACTTATTTAATAATAATTAATTATTTAAATATTAATTGAATCATAACAATAATTATTATTTATTATAAATAATTTTTACGGAACATTTTTTTTCTTAACGATTTATTACTTAGAAATTTATGTAGATTATAAAATTTTTTTAAATTTTTTATGGGACATGGAGAACCTTGTGGAAAACTCAATTTTTTATTTATTAACATTTTATAAATAAACTATTTAAAAAATAATTCAAAATAAAAAAAATTTTTTTGCTGTAATATTTTCAGAAACTTATTTTGGTGTCGCATCAGTAAGAGTAATATGATAGAAAATTAATATTACTTTTTGAATATTTTTGTTGATCCGTCTTGCCCTTTTTTAAAAAAAGTGGAATTATTATTATTATTATTATTTTTATTATTTACATTTTTCACTATTTCACAGGCTTATACAGTTTATATGATTTTTATTTAGTATTTTTTTTGTACTTAAACACACTAAAAAAAATTTAGTTGATTCAAATACTTGATTACCTCACTGTATTATCAAATAAATATTTACTTTAACCAAATAATTTTTATTTGAATTAAATAAATTGTATTTGAACTAATTGTTGTATTTAAAACAAATACCATTTAATTAACTCAAATAAATATTTATTTAATAATAAAAATAACCGATTATTTGAATCAAATAAATTTTTTTTCCAGTGCATAAAATTAGAATAAACTGCCAATAATTTCTAAACAATTAAATTTAAAAATTTTCAAAACGTAATGTCAGAGTATTGCCAATTGCTCAAATTTTTCACCGGAATAATATCAAAACATAATCTCAATCATTTTTTTAAAACAAATTATATAAACAAAAGCGGTTGTAAAGTCCACAAAGTGCAGTTTTAAAGTTTTAAAGTTTTTTTTTTTACTTTTTAGTCCACAAACAACAAACAAATCAGGCCCACTCCAAAACATATTACACTAAAGCGTCAATCGAGAACAGCACTACACATTCGTCTGTTCTCGATTGACGTTTTAGTGTATTACAAAAATTTTCTTATTATTTTTATGTGTGTAAAGATCGAGAAAAAAATTTTTTTTAGATCGCACCTAAATTTAAAAAAATTTTAATTTTCGTTAACATATTTTGAAAGTCGATGAAAAACTGAAACTTTTTTGTATCTTGGTCATAATACGTAAATTCAATGCTTTCAGAGTTAGATATGTCCTTGAAATTAGGTGTATTTTAAAAAAACTCGAAAGAATCAGATTTTTAAATATTCATAACTCGAAAATTTGAGCACTTATAAAAAAAATAAAAAATACGTAAACGTTTTTTTTCTATAAAGTTCGAAAAAGATATATTTACACAGAAAATTAAAAGGCATTAAAATAAGCTGCAACGCTTATTATTTTAATCCAATTTTGCTTATTTTAATACCAAAATGGATTAAAATAAGCAAAATTCGATTAAAATAATAAGCGTTGCAGCTTATTTTAATGCCTTTTAATTTTCTGTGTACCGAATTTAAAATCTCATAGGGTAATCTCACGTGGAATCGCCCATATACATATATAGGTATAGTGAATACTGTCAGCAGTTAGCGCTGTACTAACATGCAGTTACATCTTTAACCGGTCGGTAATATAGAAAGCTATAAAAAATTTCATTTCTAATTTTTACAAAAAGAAGTGTGGCATCGAGATTAAACCTAAAGTGATCGAATAACACAAAAATCTTGAAAATATAACTTATAGTTTTCGAGTTCTGGGCGTCGATATGAACGCCAATTTTTCTGACTGATTCCCTATAGACCTCGGAGTAAGACGTTGTCACGTCAAAATGTTTTTCCAAAATCATAAAAGATCCGTTTATCCGAAGTTAATTCTCAATATATACTAACGGACTGCAGATCCTATAGGATCTGATTCATTGAATTAAATTTAATTATGTTTCTGAAATGGGTTCCATACTGTTAGAAATTGGACTACAACTTGACACCAGAATCATATTGAAATTACATTATAGTTTCAATCTTTGTGATGTAAAGTGGTAGTCCAATTTCTAATCAGATTTTGTCGGGTTCTATTGATTATTTCAACGACGCGTTAGTGAAAAATTTTCTCCATGTATTTAGAGGAGGCGATGGGAGAAAACGGAAGCAGCACGGTTAAAAATGAGGAAAATCCTTTTGTATAATAAAATGAGCGTGAAAATGGAAAATTTAATTTAAGAATGAAAAATCGAAATAGAGACTTTCTCTGGGTCAAAACGTGAAGTAAAAATGGAAGGGGTGAATATTGAGGTTATGGTATAGTCGCGCGTTCGGCCTGATCCCAAACCCCCATGGTTTCGTTTGTTGGCCGCGTTCCTTTTCGTTATTGTTCCAAGTTATCTTTACCATCCCGCAGAGCCACAAAATTTACGGTATATCCTCTCAAAAGTCTGAAAACTAACTGATGAAAACACGTCTATCTGAAAACTGAAACATTCGCGTTCGAGTTTGTTCTTCTCGTTTTTGAGGCACGCGCTGTGCCCGCAGTCGCATACATTTTTCACTTTCTACCTGTTTAAGTCAGATTTCAATGCAAATATTTAAAGTTAACCGGCATGTGGCACCTGACACATTTTACTACATTCATTTTCATTTTCAATACAGTTTACTCACAAATGGACAGCAAAGCCTTTAGTTTCCATTTCACATGTCAAATCTCACACCGACAACACTGAGGCAGTGAAATCGAAAAACGTCATAATAGAGCAATTATGCAAATTGCATTATGGATTAAAATTTTCAATCAATTCTGGTCGCCTACTGTTGATCGCTATTTATAAAAATGGGGACAAAAATTTAAAAACAGTCCACCATATCTTTTTCTAACGAATGCATCAGTTTCACAAGAAGAAATTAACCACAAATGAAGGCAACGATCCAAGAAGCAGTTTATCTTGTGTTAATTCCTGCTTAACTGAATCAGAGCAAGCTTCAATCTTTAGAAACGTTTAACATTACAAAATTGCTACCAGATTTTTTTCTCCGCATTGAAAGCATCTGTGTATGTTCATCCTTCCTGCGGTATATTGACCTCTCTATTCTTGTTTATGTGACACTTATTTTCATTTCGAGATCTTCTTCCCTAGAAAAAAGTATATCTGTCGAAAAGACCAAAATTACCATGCGACCTTTGACATCAATAAATTGAAAAAGTATACCGTGTTTTCTGCTCCGAAAAATTGAAATCAGTCCAGCCAAACAATTTTTCGGGAACCGAGATTCTGACCCAGTGACCGCACTGTGCGCACCCGCAGTGTAAGAAATATGACCGCGACAATAAATTGGAAAGTTGAAGCTTTCACTGACTGCAGGATCACTTTTTGAGAGCGCAACGATGGCTTCCAGAAAATGACTTGGTTTGCAGGGAGAATTTATTGGGTGAAATTTTCCTTTAACATTGTCTCGAACCCATCGTGGTCTTCGTCGCCCTTTTCATTCCAAAATGGAATATTGGAACAGAGAACTCGTACCAGAAAAGGGAGCATTGTCCTGGTAATTTGCTTTGGTTGACACTCAAGCTTCTGGGCAATTTTCTCTCGACAAAACTTCCTTACAGGGAATCGGCCTTGAAAAACCGTGACTGGGTCACGATTTAAGCTGGAAATACCGAGTAGCACATTATTGCGATTATTGGTCTTAACTGAACCGTGCTACCGTTTTATTTAGTCGGTTGAAGATCGTAAAATTTCATGACTACATTTATGGCTCTTGGTTAATTTTTATTGCACTTTTCAGTCAACTTTAAGGGGATATTATTATCCATTTAAATGTTTACAATGTTCGGACACAACCATAATTATGGGAGTACAAAATTCAGTTATGGTATTAATTAGAATAATTAAAATTCAAAGGAAAATACATCGTCATTTCAATTGTTTCAGAATAAGATATTTCATGTTAAAAATTAACACCTTACTAAAGCATATATAGTATAAATATCGTGGAATTTATACACTGAGAAAAATATGCTATTGAATCAATAGCATTTCTGCCAAAGGTATAAAAATTATTGATTCAAAAGCATATGCTATAGAATCTATAAAATATTTTACAAATTTTGTAGCATATGTTTTTGAATTAATAATTTTTATACCTTTGGCAAAAATGCTCTTGATTCAATAGCATATTTTTCTCAGTTCATACATTTACCTTTTCGCATGTTGTTCTATTTTGGAGAAGATGAGTATATGGCAGTACGGCTATTACAATAATTGGTATAATGTTTATGACTTTTCCACATTTATAATTTTCTCTTTAAAGAAAGTTTTTCGATAAATTATAACTAATCTTTTGTCTAAAATGCGATTCGTAGTTCTTAAAAAATGGAAAATAATATTTTTCATTTTTAAAATTACATATCAGCATCATTAGCTGTGAATAGGTAAAAAAAAAATTTGTTCATTTATAGTAAAATATTAAACTAAAATATCAGTCACTATTTAAACTTATAGTTAAATTAGATCATGATTTTTTTTATATTGATCCTTATTCATATTTAATGTATTTATAAGTTCTTTGGCATGAGGGTTCTATGAAAAGAGAACAAAATTTTTCCTTTATTTCATACGTTTCGGCAACTGATGTGTGCCTTCGTCAGTGAATATTTATTATAGTATCTGTAATGATAAGTACAAATGTAATTGTAGAGTGTAGTGTTTAAAATTTAGATATTGTCCATATTTTAATTTAGTTGTTAAAACATATGAAATTGGTATAAAATATAAAATAAAATTAACGTATAAATTATAAATAATAGATTTATATAAAAATTTTGTAATTAAATTTAACAATTTTTTTTTTTTTTTTTTAACTGTAAAGTTGTATAATAATATGTATTATAGAAATTATATCCAAAGAAGAAATTCCTTGCCAACAATTTGCAATTTACAATCACATGTTTGAAGAAAGTTTAATGTAGATAGAAGTGGTACTATTGAAGCATACTATAAATGTACTCCAATATACCCAGAGAAATATTTTATTTGCGTTTATTTGAGGCAAATAAAAATTTATTTGTACCAGAGCATAATAACTAAAGTATATAAATGTATACGTATGGTATAAAACAAACCAGACAACCCTAAAAAGAATTAAAAATTTCGAAAATTTTAAAAACTCACAAAAAGTTTACGTAAAAACACACAATTTAAAAGAAACTTTTAAAATTGATGCATTTTTAAGGAAATTATGTATTACCATTTAAAAGAAAAAAATCAATACAATTTTGAAATTTTGAAAAATTTATATCTCATAAACAGAAAGTAATATTTTTTCGGTTAATATAATAAATAAAAAAACTGTTATATATACGTGAATTTAGTAATTGGTGAAAAATGAGATTTACATGTCAGGTAAGGACGAAAAAAGAAGAATAGCAAATGGGCATTGCTTCTGTTACACCCCGTGGTGAATAGTGTTGCTCACCAACGGCGTTCGAATGAATTGCGCGCGTGTCCCCCTTTGTGGATAACTGTTTGCAACAAACTTCTCATACAACCATTTATTTCCCGGTATAAACGATACAGACTCTGTTTTACGAAACAATGCTCTTAATCCTAAAACACTCCTATGAGCTTCTATAACGTCTAATAATACACTGTCCTCTTTATTTGATTGTAAGTTATCACGATTATATTTTTACTGAATTAAATTATTAGTTAGAAGTTAGTTACAAAAAAATAAAATTAATAATTTATACCCTTCAATTAAGTAGATTTTTTTAACAATTTCTGGTTTTAATATATAATTATCTATTAAATTAATCAGCAAATTAAAAGCGTTGTAAAATGTAAAAACTGGCCGTCTTAAAAGTGCAAAAAACGTCTTGTTTTAAGACGTTTTTCATGTCTAAGATACCAAATGTGTCTTAAAACAAGACGTTCTTTGCACTTTTAAGACGGCCAGTTTTTGCAGTAAAGTTCAGAAAATTAGTAAAGACTGTTAAAAATGTTGCTCGACCAAGGTGTTTTAATTCAATAGAAGACAAGATTTGATACCAATAAGGTGTTAACATTTTCAATCCAAGTTAGAATTATAATATTTTCATATTAATTCCACTTCGTAGATGACAAATATTTTTCCTCCAGCTCGAGCACCTGAGGATTAAAATAAGACTCAATTCCTCTCTTAAAATAAGATTTTCTTTTTAGTGTTATACATACCTTCGGCTTTAACAAGTTTTTAACTCCCATGAGAAAAAGCTATCAAAGAAAAGAGTAAAGGTATATATATATATATACTTTACCCTTTTCTATTATAGTAAAATGTACCGCGCGTTTTTCTTTTTTTTTTTTATTGAACAACGCAAAGATAAAAAAAATTCTCAAGGGGAAAAATCATAAATGGACCATTACAAGGGTTATTTTTACATAAAGAAATCGTTATTTTCATTTTCAAATTACCAACTTCTTTATGGCTTCTTTAAGGTCAAAACCATATTTTTCTTCTCTAAAACCGTACACCGTGATTCAATATAGTCACTTCAAAATAAAAAGCCTTCCAAAAAATTTTGTTCATTTATTTTCACCCTTTTTTTTGCATAAGCAGTTAAAGAAGGGTAAACGAAAAATATAAGTCTTTATGGCATTTTAGGACAAGAAATAATATAATAAAAGGCAAAAAAAGTGTAAGTTAATTTTGTTTAAACCTGAAACTGGCTAACGAAAATCTGACTTTTCACGGTCAATTGTAGCACTAAGATAAAAAAAGTTGTATTTAAAAAAACATTACACATTTTTACGATTTGCAGCATATTTTATAAATATTAAAGAGAGAAAAAATAATTGAAAAAATGAGTGAATTTATTACGCATCTGTTTGCTTATTCCTGAATTTTGAACATTTATAAGTAACAAGTATAACAAAATGTCGATTTTTCGCGTCCGTCATAGCGACATCGAGTGCATTTGTCCATTGAGTATAAGTCAGGTACGCGTTCGGACTGGAATACATATTTTAGCGGGTGTGTGCTATGACGCGTCTGCACGGGAGTTTTTCCACTTTAATTGATTCAATCGGCGAAAAACACGACGGGCGACCTCTCACCCCCCACAGTCAACCACTGTAACGAGACGCCAAAGCCAACCCCTCGAAATCCCAACCACCCTTAAACCTCCTCTCTCTCCTGCCCCACACTCTCTTTTTAACCCGCCGACTCACCCTCCCTCCACTTTATGCCAGTTTCTCGACAGGATATACACTTCTACGACTCCTCCAACCAACACCCAAATGCTCCCCACTATCCGCAGAAAAGCTACAGATATCCTGTGGGGCGCGAACTCGCGATATAATATATGGAAACATTTATACACAGAGCTGAAAGCTGAAATGTTGTGCTCAGCAGCGGTTCACGAAAGTTGGGAGGAGGAAACCCCCCCCCTCCCTCCCCATTGTTCACTGCCTGCGCCGCGCGCGCTCTGGAAATCCGTTTATTGTTTTAATTAGAGCCTTCGGGCCAACTTTGCCGAGCGCTTATATAACGAGTACGCATTGCCTCGAGATACGCCTTTTTCTATCGCCTCTTTTGCATAACCTGGACAAGAAGATTTCATTTTATGCTTGATTTTCATTTATATTTTCTATATTTATTTTGTCCTTTTCACGAAAAAATCCTCAGTTTGCAATTTTTATGAAAAATATTATTTTTATTTCACCAGTCTTGTTATACACTCAAAAAATAAGACTATATAGTAAAAATAATCACATTAGTATAACTTGTTTTCAGTATTTTCAGAAATGTAAAAATAAAAAAAAAGGAAAAAAATCGTGCCCAAAATTAAAAAAACATCGATTTTTAAAAATCCATCTAACTCGAAAATTTGGGCACTTTGAAAAAAAAGTTATACCTTTTTTTCTGCAAACATTAAACTAAAAATATATTTAGCCAAATTTAAAACGTCATAAGTAAATTTCACGTTGAATCGCTCATATACATATAATGTAAAATTCGTACAAATAACTGTAGCCCTTATAATATCAATTTTACAGTATCGTAGTTCGTTTATGTAATATAGCTTTCGATCTGTTATAAAAATGTAACTTTATTTTATATTAATTAAAATATTTTGTATATTATTAAACGCAAATGACAGGATGTGTAAAAACTGGAGACTTGAGACCGTGATCTCACAAACTAAGATACGAGATTCTTGAAACTTTTGATCCAGGTAGCGATGATATTATTTAACAAACAAGCCGGATGGTAAGATTATAAGAGTAGTGTTACATTGGGTTTTGTACTTAAAGGCATTGGCCTATCCGGCGCAGTAATGAAGAGTTTAAATCCTGTTGCCTTATCCACACACACACATACACAATTTCTATATCTCCATCTCTTTTCTATTAAAATATTATGTGTAGGTTTACTATTTTACTTCGCATTTTATATATATGTATAAATATATACATACTATATAGTTATAAGCAAGAAAACAATGCCCGCAAAAATGCATGTACATATAAAGTAACAATTTTCCATAAAGACTAAACTATAACGTTTTTTCATATGTTGTCTCGTATTTACTTTTCTTTTAAGGTTATAGTCCTTGAATCCTTCGTAATTACTCTTAATATGAGGATCCCATTACATTCTCGAGAGCTCCTTTCATAAATTCTCATATTTTTTCGCGAAAAAAATTCCAGTAGATATCCAAAATTTTACAATAAAGCGTTTATGATCAACGATTAGAAATAAATTTTTATTTAACATGGAAAATTATAAAACTGTTTACCTAAAAAAAAATTTTTTATAATTTGTTGATTAATAAAAACTATAAGAAACATTTTTCAGGCAAAAAATTATAGAATTTTTCATTTAAAAAAATTATTTGTTTAAAAATCGTTTATCATAAACATTGCATACTTCAGCATCGTCAACATTTTTTTAATCTAACTTAATATATGTATTATATTTTAGAAAATTCACAAAGGAATATACAACAGTATACTCCCCAAAAAATTTTATTTGGTTCAAACAATCGTTATTACTTGACTTTTATCATAATAAATAATTACTTGAACCAAATAATTTTTATTTTAGTCAAGTATAACCGATTATTGAAATAAAATCATATGGTAATATTTACTAACTTATTAAATTTGTTACTTTACTATATATTATATGTATGGACATTCGCATGAAAAGGGACCACTTTGGCACTATTGACTAAATTTTTAAAATTTTGATTGGTCTTAGACCTTTCTAAGTGAAAAATTCGCAAAGTTATAAGGATTCGAAGTTAAAAGTGCTAAAACACTAGTTTTGAGAAAAACGAGTTTAAAGTTCGAGTTTACCATTAGTTTCCATGCTAATAAAAAATTAAAAATAAATTTTTTACGCGTTTATAATTGCGAAAAAATTATGAGAAATGCATGAATCACCGCGGGACACTCTACAGATTGCTTTCCATCAATAAATAAAAAAATCGAAAATTTGAAACATTTTTACAAAATAGCGATTATCTCCTAAAATAAAACTGACAAAGTGGTCCCTTTTCATGCGGACATAGTGTATAATATAAATTATAAAAAACTTTCGAAATGTGTCAATAAAATTTGTATAAAAAGTAACAGGATTATTAAAAAAATTTATTTTTTAATGTAAGGAATATACGTAGAAAAGAATTTTTTAAATTTCTATTTTTAATTATATTGAACAAATAAAAGTTATGTACCGGCTACTCAAAGTCCAACGATTAAAGAAAAAGAAATGTGAAATATTTTCTACTTTAATATCATCTAATATTATAGGGTCATATATGTGGGACGTTCCACGTCAAACGGAACAGAGCTCTAGCCAAAAATTGGCTTGATAAAAAAAATCGTTTAAGGGCTGAAAAAACTTGTACACTCTTGTACTTTCGAAAGCAGTTGGGCGATTTTAGAAATTCAATATGGCGGCGCCTGTAGATGTGATATAAGTCATCAATGTCACGATTCGACAAATACAAACATGAATAACATTTCCAAAATTAATTAAATTGAATCAAAAAATACTCTTTTAAGCATTTTTGGGGTCGCTGAAAACGAATCTGAAGTCAGATTTTAAAAATTCAAAATGGCGGACCCAAAATGGTGGTCGATTTTTAAAAATTTAATATTTTTCCTCAAAACTTGCTACTTGGGGGTTTTCGGGGTCGTAGAATACGAATCTGAAGTCAGATTTTAAAAATTCAAAATGGCGGATCCAAAATGGTGGTCGATTTTTGTTAAAACTCAATTTTTTTCTCAAAACTAATTACTCGGGGGTTTTTGGGGTCGCTGAATACGAATCTGAAGACAGATTTAAAAAATTCAAAATGTCGGATCCCAAATGGTGGTCCATTTTTGTTAAAACTCAATTTTTTTCAAAACTGGTTACTACCACCATTTTGGATCCGCCATTTTGAATTTTTTAAATCTGACTTCAGATTCGTATTATACGACCCAAAAAACCCCCGAGTAACCAGTTTTGAGAAAAAAAATTGAGTTTTAACAAAAATCGACTACCATTTTGGATCCGCCATTTTGAATTTTTAAAATCTGACTTCAGATTCGTATTCTACGACCCCGAAAACCCCCAAGTAGCAAGTTTCGAGGTAAAATATTAAATTTTTAAAAATCGACCACCATTTTGGATCTGCCATTTTGAATTTTTAAAATCTGACTTCAGATTCGTATTCAGCGACCCCAAAAATGCTTAAAAGTGTATTTTTTGATTCAATTTAATTAATTTCGGAAATTTTATTCATGTTTGTATTTGTCAAATCGTGACATTGATGACTTATATCACATCTACAGGCACCGCCATATTGAATTTCTGAAATCGCCCATCTGCTTTCGAAAGTATAAGAGTGTACAAGTTTTTTCAGCCCTTAAACGATTTTTTTTATCAAGCCAATTTTTGGCTAGAGCTCTGTTTCGTTTGACGTGGAACGTCCCATGTATATATTAGATTGGTGGTGTTTTTTTATGTAAGATTGATAAAAAAAAGACTGTTAGTGTATATGTATTTTTAACATAATACAATCGTGTCTCCGTACCGTGCAGTTTTCTGAAATTTCCCTCTCTCCATGATTCCGTACCGTGCGGCTCTGAAATCACCCCTACTACACACCTTTTCAGGCTCGTCTTGAGAAGGTACTTTGCGGGTGCCACACAAGTAACTTCAATTTTATTGAAAAGGAATTTTTGTTTTATAAAATAATTTCACGTTTTTAAGAAATAGATCAATATATCTTTATTCTTTTAATTAACAAATAAATACAAATTTTTAATTATTTATATTTTTCGCTTTACGATCGGTCTTTGAAATACGGCACTAAAAGTTGATGACATCATTGCACGGTATGGAATCGCGCCGTACGGAGACACGACTGTATACACTAATCACAATATCGTAAAATATTTCTTTTATTTATATTTAAAAAACAATCAATAGTAATTAAAATTAAATTGTTATTGTAATAATATTCCCTATTTGTGTTCTTCTTTTATTTAAAAAATTATTATTTATTTTAAACAATTTTAAGGGTGAGAATTTTTTGTTATGTTTAATATTTAAAAAATTATTATTTTCAACAATTTATTCAACAAACAAAATTGTTTAGAACCTTCATTATATAAATATTAAAAATATCTTTAACTATATAAATTCTTCAAATTTTATTAACGCGTGACTCTTTTCATTCTCAAGACTTAAAGAATTTTAATGATCATAAACTTTATTATTTACAACCATCATCTAAATATTTTAGTTGCTTACAATAAATTTAATTTCTTTCTTTCATATATAGATACCATTAAAACATTTAGTTCATGCATTATAACGTAAAAAATATTTAAAAACATAATGTTTCATGATATTAAAAATTTTTAAACTGAATTAATGCTGTTAATTTTTTAATGAAATTCGTTTCTATTTCTTATATTTTAATGAGTAAATAATTTAATATATTTTTCAGAAGTACCACAACAACTGACTATAGTGATATTTTGTATATAATTTTTGTTCGACATATATATGCAAATAAATATGGAAAATGCAACGGGGGAAATTCGAGTGTGGAATCGACATGGATATAAAGTTTGTTCTCGTTGGCATGACATTTCGCTGTGACATTCAGCAAATGGTTGTAGAATGGCTGATGCAGCAAATCAAGAGCTTTCCTACCATTGAATTCCTAATTGACAGTCACTGTCCCATGTAACTTGGTTAATCCTCGAACGTGTTTCCTCAGTAAGCAGAAAAATATTTGTCGATTTCACTAAAAAATTACATTCTTCAAATTAAACGAAATCATATAATCCAATAATAACATATTTTGTCATATCGATGTATATAGATCTTTTTATATACTGAACACGTTATTAAATAAATCCATATGATATCAATGAAATTTGACATGAAATTATTACTGATTCCAAAAATCTGACAAAAACTAATTTCCATAATGAAGCTTGCAAAATATAAAGATAATTTGTGTGATGGTAATCATCAATCGTTAGCCTTATTTTGAGGTGGTATTTATCTAAGGGAATGTGACAGGATACCCCTGAGGTGCATCAGTTCGTTTGTAATCAAGTTAGCAATTTATATAAAACAGTGGAAGATCGTTATTATGAACAGAATGATTCCGTGTGTACTGTATGACATAAAATCAGTTATATAAAACACACTGCAGGGAGATAGAATAATGAAACCTCTTTTTGTATAAGCGCAAAGAAGCCTTTTCAAAATCTTTACATATGCATGGACCACTAAAGATACCATAGAAAAGTCCCTTCATCGATGAAAGTCTGCTTTTCGTATCGCGCGTTTCGACCCAACCAAAGAAAACAATTCGCGCGGTAATCTATTCGTCTTCACAGAACAATAAAGAGATCTTTCAAAGGATTCTTGAAAAATCATCCACATCTCCAAATTAGGAAAACAGTATCAGGTGTTACTGTCCTTAAATATTCTAAGTTTAAAAACATATTTCATGTGGTTCCTATTACAGAGAACATTTTATTTGATTTTAAATTATTGTTTTTTTTCTTCAAATCTAAATCAAAAATCTAAACATTTTAAAAGAATATTGTTTTCATTAAAATATTAAATAAAAAATTGCCTGCTAGAAACATTGTTATAATGTAAAAAGTGTAATTTCGCATAATATAAATAGTAAAGAAAAGAATACTTACTAATAAAATTTAGCCATGCCAATATATTAACATATATAGTTATAATATATTGTCTGCTCAAGTGGTTATCAGGGGAACCTTATGATTTCTCGCAAATTTAAAAATTAGAAATATACGTTGAAAATTTTCCATATTTCATTCAAACACCAATAAAACAAAAGTCGCACATTATCTTTTCGTGAGAACTTTCTTATTTTCTGCATTTCTTCTATATGTCACAACATAACCTTAAATTCCACGATACTGTAAACTTTGTTTTTCTTTTATAAAATCATCCAATCACACTAAGATTACTAATTTAATCTGTCACAATATACCTAATATCAAAATTAATGCAAAATTTAAGACAAAACTAGAAAAAGAAATTAATTTTAAAACTGAAAAAACAATGTTGACTTCAACAAACTTCTTGAGAAAGTGGAAAGTACAAATATGACCTGTAGATGGCACCAAATTCCTGCAAAACTGACAAGGACAAAAACGCACGTTAAAAAAATTCGCTTGTTAACTTCAAAGTTGTTTTATTCAAAATCTTATTCTCGGAAGTTAGTTATAGTAATAATGTTAGTGAAGAACACATGCTAAAAGCCTTTGAATTATATATATAACACAATGTATTTCCATGCCAAATTCGAAGTCCATCTGCAAATGCTGCAAATGCATCTTTGATTTTTTTGAAACTTTTTTTTTCTATTTTTAAACGTACTTTTCACAAAAAAAATCGAAATTTTTTTTCAAAAGATATTACTATCAAATTTGTAAGTTTTAAAGATAAAAAGTCGTGGGAAAACAATTTTTTCAATATTTTCGGAATTTTAAAAAATTTTTGAATTTTTAAAAAATATTTTTGGTTTTTTTAATACTACATATTTTTATGTATATTTTTGATGCTCTGATTACGAAATTATAGTGACAATACCCAGAAATTTGATTTTTATGGTGAAAACCATAAAAGAAGGCCTGAAAGTTATAGTTTTTTTTTCTTTTATTGGGTAAAATATGCAAAATTAAAAAAAAACTCTTAGACAAAAATCGTTTGCCCATTTATATCTCGAAAACGGCTTGCTAAAAAATAATGAAAAAAATCATGAAAGCTAGTCTCAATTAGTACTAAAAGAAAAAAAGTTTCAAAAAAATCGTAGATGTAATTGCAGATGGACTTTGAATGAATTTTAATGTTCGAATTAATTCGAATATTCGAATGAATTTTTTATGTTCGAAAATCTAAAAAATAATGAATTATAAAATTAGATAAATTATGTGCGGTTTTAGATAAAAAATATTGGATTAATTTTTCTCTATGAAACAGTGAAATAAAAATTATTATATATAACTAAGTAAAATTGAAAAAATTGAAGCGGATGTGCATAATAATGAATTCTCGAATGTATACCTATATGATAATTGTTTTCATTGTTTACGAGAAATAAGACATATAAAGTAAAATTATAGGGCGCAGGTCAATATTGACAAAATAGCACGTGGAATATTGTGAAATAAGAGCTTTTAATTTGTAAATAGAGATATTATTCCGATTACGTGAGCCATTAGAGACCGCTTATATAATGACCCGGATGCGAATATCTCCACCCATTCGTGTCGTATTCGATTCCAAAGAACCTCTCTGTAATTCCAAGGTAATTCTCGTTTCTTCAACCCCTTCTTATTCCCCTGCTGACGGTGAACTCGTGATCGAATTTCACAATCTTTCGAGCTTTGAACCCATGCCGATTTCTATAAGAGCCGTATGGATTAATGCGAATTATACAGATTTCAGAGTACAACATTTTTTTTTAATCTAAAATATTATATTTTATTACTATTTTTTTAATTTTATATCACTTTAATTTCTTTGATTTTAAACTGCAGTTCAGGCTAACATTTAAAATTACTTGATTTTTATATTTTTCTTATACTCAACAAAAATAACATAACGAATACAATAGAATTCATAGGGAATCTATTGTGTTCGATATGATTCCGGACTTAGTTAATAAATTGCCTTTTACAGCATTTAAAAACGAACGCCTGCCAGCAGGCTAACACTTATACTTTGTTGTATACAATTTTCTTAAGTAAAATGAGTAAGCGCTAGAAATTTAGGGACCAAAAATTACAATAATCGTTTTACAATTATAACACTATATAATAAATAATTAATTGTATTTATAAAAAATTAATAAAAATTGTAATTTAGAATTTTAAATGAATTCATGGGCTTATGTAGTACTTACCGTCGATAATACAGTTTACTACTTAATATTGGCAGTGGACGGTAATAACTACATACACTTTATTACGAAAAAAAGAGATGTCACTTTTTTTACTGTATTTTATAAAGTAAAAAATTTCATTTATCTTTTTTCGTCATCTAATTAATATAAAATATTAATTTTGTATTTATTCCATAGAATCTAAAAATAGAAAGAAAACGCCGGGAAAATAAAAATAAACCAACTTTTGCGTAATAAAGTTGATGATTGCGCAATACGTCACCCGGCATTGAAAGTCATTATCTAACCATTTTTATCGTTATTGTTAACTAAGTAGAAAAACAAGTAACTAATAATCAACTAACAGGTATAAATCGATTAAAGCACATATGAGTCAACAAGTCGTGAATCGCGCCATTTTTGCGTTTGGACGCACAACATTCACTTCGTTCGCAAGAGGAATTCACGTGTCTCCAAGAAACATGGTTATTGCTGTAAGTCTATTTATTATTACATGATTTTCATTGAATTTATAAAATGTAAATAGTATTAAGCGATTTAGTACATAAATTAACTTATTACAATTAACATTATCTTGATAAAGTTACATTTGCTGCTTTTTTGGTTAGGTTGGTGACAAAATCCCTTCGGTGGATTTGTACGAAAATTCGCCAGCAAATAAGGTGAATTTAACTAAAGAAGGATCCGGTAAAAAAATTATTGTTTTTGCCGTTCCTGGTGCATTTACTCCAGGTTGTTCTAAGGTGGGTAATATATTTTTATTAGTTATTAGTGATGATGTTTTCATTCAACATTGAACGCACTTTTTAATTAAGATTTTTACATTAAAAACATATTCTCGATAACTTTTTTTTATCATTTTTGTAATAAAAAAAATATATATAGAAAGAATTGTCTTCTATAAACAAATTAATTATAGCATTAAGAAATGAAAACACTGTACTTTTCAAATTTATGTCTATTAATAATTTATTTATGAGAATAAAAGTTTTATTTTTCAATTATTCATTTTCTATTTATAATGTGTAAATTATAAATAAGTTTTAAAATAATTACTTGAATTCCTTGCCTTAATTAATTTACATTTTACTGTATATCATTATAATTTTTAATTATTTATTTGTGAATAAATTGTCTTGTGCATAAGTGAACTTGAAGTTACTATGGTTAATTTAAGTTGGTGTTAGTGCGTATGCAGACTATACGCAATTAATTTTTTATACGAGTTTATATGTTCAAGGTAATGAAAATACAATAAACAGAAAAGAATTTCATTAGAAGTGAATATTTCTTTATCAGAAAAATTTGTTACAAAAAAAGTTTATTAATTCGCGGTTTCTTTGTTGATTGTATAAAAGAACATTTTTCTTATAATGTATTTAAATTGAAGAATATGTTAAAATATTAGTTTTTAAATTTCAGACACATTTACCCGGGTACATACAAAAAGCCAGCGAATTAAAATCTAAAGGCATCGCAGACATTTATTGCATTGGAGTAAATGACGCCTTTGTCATGGCTGCTTGGGGAAAAGATCAAGGGGCTGAAGGAAAGGTATTAAAAATAATATGCTTGTTTTAATTTAAAAATCAATAATTGATTCATTATTGTGCATTTAATTAACGCAATTAAAATCTTTTGTAGGTACGAATGCTTGCCGATCCATCGGCAGCTTTCACAGATGCTTTAGAATTGTCAGTGGATCTTCCACCACTCGGTGGAAAAAGAAGCAAACGATATTCAATGGTTGTTGAAGATGGTGTTGTAAAAGAATTAAATGTCGAGCCAGACAACACGGGTCTCAGTTGCTCCTTGGCTGACAAAATTAAAGCCTAATTTTTTCCATTTTCTACCAGGAAACTTTAACTCTATTTAATGAACATTTAAATCAATGGTTGTTTCTCAACCACTTTTCGTATAATAATTTCAAGTGATATTTCCTCAAGTATAAAAACTGATTTCTAATTCACAAATCTTTAAAAAAAAATTTTTTAAAGTAAATCAATAATTTTCAATAATACACTTTTCCACAATCTCAAGATTTCTTTAATTTCTCTTGTGTAGAATACTTTTTACTTGTTAGGTTTACAACATTCACTTTTTTTTTTAGTAAAATTACACTTTTGTAGGAATTTTTCAAATCTCGTTGAATTATTATCTCCACTGTAGTTTTACGAAAAATGCAAACTCAGAATTGTAAATTAGATATGTACTTTATTTTATATTTCTCAACGGAATAAAAATACTTTAGATAATAGAAAATACATTGTGAATGTAGGTATTTGTTTTTTAAAGTAATATAAAAAGCAGTTTTTTTTATTTTTAGAATACTTCTCTTTTATTTTTCTATATTGAAAAATATATATTTCCCTATTATTTTAAATATGTCATTGAAAATAAAATGTTTCGATTTTATATTAAACATTTTATTTCTTAATTTAAATTTTTACTAATTTTTATTCCTTCCAATATGTATATTTATTTGAAATAACTTTAATAAAATTGGAAAAATTTTTGTGAAGTGAAAATTATATTTTATTTAAAAAAACTTAATTTTTACTAAGTAACGAATAATATAATATTTTTGAATATAAATTATGCGCCGCGCTTCAAGTTGTTTTGTTAATTTTGGCCAATCAGAAACGAGGAATTGAGCAGGTGAGAGAAATCGAAACCTTTGTTGCGCATGACGGATGCGCTATGCTTATGACAACTGAGTCAACGAAGGAGGGAAAATAACCGTTGCATTTCCTGTAAATTCTTGAGTGAAAAAAACAATTTGCACCGAATGAATTTTGTGATTTTCTGAAAGAAAATTTCCTTCGACTGGTTTCGCAAGTGAGCAGAATTAAACGTAAGAATCTCTTTTTTTTCTGCATGATAGTATTCGAGCATTTAGAATATGCTTTTCACATTCAATTGTCTCTCATTAAACTATATTCTAAAAACAAAAAAGTTTATTCCTGAGGCCGAAAGCATAAACAAACGAATGCATGTTTTAACGTTTTTTCTTGTTCTCTGCAATTTCATTTTGCTGAGTTATTGGTGACATAAATTTTGGTAGATATTGATTTCTATGAATTGACATTTACCGAAAATAACATTCTAACCTTAAAAATGTTGTGAATGGAGAAATTTTGAGCGGGAGAAACACAGAGTTTCTGGAAATTGACGTTTCACAAAATATTTTTAGTTTCATCTATATAGATTTTGTGTTCTTGGTAGCTTATCAATTGATTTTTATATTTTTCATTCGGAAATATGTGCTTTATTGTGTTTTATTGATGTGTTAAAAATTAAATTAACAAGTGCTTTTTGATTAAAGGTATATACAAGTATGGGTATTCTGAATTAATGAAACATCTGCCGTTGTTAAATCGATCTTTTAAAGAATTATTCAATTATGATTATTGAAGAGTTGCAATCAAATTAAAAAAGTTTCAGAAAATTAAAATCGAATTTTAAGTGTTTTAAAAAACTAAATTTTTATTTAAGAATTTATAGAAATTGCAAATTCAATTTTAATAATATTTTTATATATAGGGAATGGATTTATTCTATTTTTATTGAAAGAAGGTATTTAAATATGAGATTAAACAACATTTAAAAAAAAACAAAATTGAATTCTCTGTTTACTGTCTATACATCTTAGCTGAAAATATTAAAATAAAAAAAATTGAAATTAACTTTATTAGAAAACTTTCCATCATTAAAAAATTGTTTTAAGTCTTTGACTTTTTATTTATTTATTCCATAATACGTACTAAACGCATTAGTACAATAAATAGCATTATAAATTATTATGTTATGAATTTTGATTTTAGATTGTTGCCGAAAAATGATATCTAGTGACAGTGGACAAGAGTCGCAGGAGTTGCTGTGCACTCCTCGGCGATCACAAAAACGTTTCTTTGGAAATTCTGGAAGTATCATAAAACGCAGCCTTTTCCAGCAGGAATATCACGGAAAAGAAAATGACATAAACTCAGGAGATGAATCAGATTTGGGACCGATGTCACCACTGGCTCTAACAAATGGGAGTCCTAGCAGCACAAGCAGTTCTCCAGGTCGTCAATTCGTCTCACCTCTAGCAACCCCCGAAGGTTCGCCTCAAATTCCTGTCATGAAAGCTACCTGGGATCGTCTCATACCCGGCTCGCTACTTTCCGAGAAGCGTATCTCTCCATTCAGCACACTAAAACATTTGACACGAAAAGCTCGATCATCACCAAGGCGAAAAATTTTCCCCGATTCCCCCAAGTCAACCGGCTCGCCGAGAAGATTCGTCAACTCTCCACTGTGTACCGACGAATTAATTCCCGAAACTCCTCTGAGAAGCGGAAGCGAGCAGAATGAAAATCACGTAGAGGAGACGCCACAGAAAGAGTTCACGGAACAGAGAATGATCACGCCTTTAGGCTCGGTGAACAAGGACGTTTCATTGCCACGTCTCCATCGTCGGAAGACTCTCGGCTCTTTTGACATTGACGAGATTTCTCCGGAGAAGACGGGAATATCAGCCAAGAGACACATAAACGATTCAAACGTCGTGGGATCAAAATTGCAAAAAACCGATGAGGCTTGTTCAATTCCAAAAGCAAGGGCATCACTCTTTCAAGACAATCAAAACACCAGCATGACTGTCGACACGAAATCATTCTACGGCAGTGGACGAAGGGATCGTCTCAATGCCTTTGGAATCGATTGGAAGCAATACGACGAGTCGAAAAAACGACGCAGTCTCCCGAATCCACGATCACACAGAAGATCGAGAAAAACTGAAATGAATTCCGGCGTTTCTCACGGTATAAAGAAGCCGAGGGCGAAAAAACACGTGTCACGAATAGAATCTTTCAAGAAGAAGGAAGAAATTATTTCTAATTGGAATAATCGCGCCGAGGCAAAAATTACAAAGGTGGAACCGGCAAAATCGATTCCGAAGACCAAGGGAGATTCAAACAAACAATTAAAAGTAAATTTCGATTTCTGGAATAAAGAACAGGAACCAAAGAAAACTGATGCTGTGATAGATCCCACGAAACGTTTCTTCAAGACTGTCCGACAGAAGAGAGCACGAGTCGCCTCCAAGTTGAACGATTCTCTGCCGGAAAAAAATATTCACAAAAAGCCAAAAATGGATATTTCACTTGACGCCAACGATTTGACCGTCGATGAACCGGATCTTGAAACGCGCAAGAAGGACGTTGATGACTTGTTGAAAATTCTCGAAGACGATTGGACCGATGACGAGTACGAACCAATGGAAACAGTGATTCGGAAGCAGTTTCAGGACTCTCCCAATTTTCAAGATGCAATGATGTCGCCTGCAAGTGAATTAAGTAACATGACGTCAATTATGAATATTGACGACAAAGACGAGGGAAAGAATTCCAAAATTTTGAGTCTGAAAAGTTATGGCAAGGCGAAATCCGCAACAAATCATTCGTCAATGAACATTGAAGATAACGAAACACAACAAGAATCGCTGATCGAAAATCTGGAAAAAACTGAAACTGTCAAGTATTATCCACTTTTCACGAAAGGATATTCGAGTCGAGAGAATATTTCCAGTCCGAAAAGTAAAAAAGCGACGCTCTGTCAGTTGACGAAAGCGGGAGGTGGATCCGATCAGTATCAAATTGATTGTGGTCAAAAGAAATTTGGCGCGACTCAGTGCAATGAATGTGGAATTGTTTATCAAATGGGTGATCCACAAGATGAGAATGCTCATTTGAATTATCACAATAGTACGAAAACACTGAAATTTCAAGGATGGAAGAACGAGAGAGTCATTTGGGATGATGAGGCAACGACGAGTCGAATTATTCTCATTGATCCCTATGACAATAAGCAACATTGGAAGAAGGTCACGGAAATCTTGAACGTCGTTGATGCTGATTTGGGCTTGGTGGATATGCAGTTGTCATATTATCGTGACAAGAAAGTTTACCTCTACGTTAGAGATAGAAATGTTTTGGGCGTGCTTGTTGTCGAATCGGTGAAAGAAGCTCATCGAATGATTCCAGAACTCATGGATTTGGATTGTTGCAGTTCAGAGAGCACACCAGTCAAATGTGGTGTTAACGTTGTATGGACGGCTTTAAGTCACCGTAGGAAGGGAATTGCCACCCAACTGCTTGACACTCTTAGGTAAATATTATTCACGATTAAAATCTTAAATCCTATATTTTCTGACAAAAGTTTTTATAAACGATAAAGATATCATTTTTACTTTGGACGGCACTATTAACATCAATTGTTCTGAATATTTTTTTATAAGATATTTTATGTATATGAAGTAAAATATCAATCATCCAAGTCAAAAGTCAGGTTAAAAATTTTGTCATGGCTGACTGATTTTTATCATTATAATTTATTATAATCAGTTTTATAAAATAACAAAATGATGTACCTATGTTGAAACTTATTTAAATTTATTTGTTTTTTTGTATAATGTCGTAATTTAGAAAACCTTGATATTTTTCTACCGAAAAAAATCTTGAATTTTAATTGCAAAATTTAATGAATATCCTGTGTAAATTAAATGTTTAAAAATAAATTAATTTTTTTTTAATTTGTAACAAATTTTTGATACTTTTTTTCGTGTTAATAAAAAAAGAAAAATTAAATAAAAAATGTAAATTAAAAAATTTTTTTTTCATTTTCAGGAGAAACTACTTTTATGGATATATAATGGCCATTGATGATGTCGCATTTTCAACACCGACACCAAGTGGAAAACTCTTTGCTTTGAAGTATACAAAAACAGAAAATTTCTTAGTGTACAGCTAAGCATAATTTTCGAAAATTATTTTTTATAGCGTTATTTTTATCACTTGTGAAATTTATTTTTGCTTTTCGAATTTTTTTCTATGATTCCTCCTCAATTTTTCAAACAAGTAAATTCAATGTATTGAATTATTAGCTAGTTAACAAAATCATTTCTAGTTTATGTATTTTTTATTCTAATTTTTAGTTATCCTTAAGGACATTTTCCAGAAATTGGTATGGAAAAAATTGATTTTTTCATAAAAATTTTCTTAAAATTTTAAAAAATGTTCCTTTATGTATTTATTAACTATGGCAAAAATTCTAGAATTTTAAGCCCTATTAAAGAACGTGATATTCAGATTGAAATTTTGAACTTTTAATATAATCTCATATAGAAGTTAAAATTTGAATCTGAAGAACTCTATGTATTTAGTATTGCATGGGGTTTTGAAATTTTTACCACAATTAATGGATTCAAATTTTCTGAAAATTTGGAGAAAGTCGATTTTTTCAATAATAGTAACTGGTAAACATTCTTAAAAACTTGAAAGAATATTCGATTCTTTGACAATGTCATATTGTCTTCAATTTTACAAAAAAAAGGGAAACAATTAATTTTCTCTTGCAATTTAGAAAATTTTAAGTATTCTAGACTAACAAAACAAAAAAGAAAAAGAAGATTATAACAAATACATTTGTTGCTATTTCATAAAGTTATGATAATTGTATAATCATCAGCTTGAATAAATTAAAGATTAATTTTTTAAATTTACTTTAGGATTAAATAATTTTTGTAAAATTATATTGTAACAGTACTAATGCAATATTTCTTAACTGTAGAAAAATTTCTCATAGAAATGACTTATTGTATTAAGAATTCATCAATATTCTTTTTATACAATTTTCATATAAATTATTTATTACATGCTACGTACGAAATAATTTTAAAAAAATTTTCACTTGAATTAAGAGTTTTTAATTTTAGAAAAAATAATTTTCTATCCAATTCTCATGTGTAATGAGTTGTTTTTTAATGCAATCATAATATAAAACTCAGAATACCTTTTGTAAATTTCTCTAGTTTTCTATAGAATAAAAAAATAAAAAGCAATTTTGTAGAAAAAGTAATCACATTTTTATTCCTCTAATATAAGACCTACAATACTTAAGATTTTGAGATAATTTCCTTGCTTAAAGCCCAAAAAAATCATTGTATAAAAAAGTGACAATTATTTTTACCTATCATTTTACACTTTTATACATTACGTCATAAAAAAATAATTTAGGATTTACATTAGAAGAATATTTTTTTAATTAAATGCAGAAAAAAAATAAGGGAACAAAACTAAACATGTCATTATTTGGAAGGACGTTCCTTTGTACCAGGCGTTTAATACTGATAATCGCCTCTAAAACGATAATAATCTAAAGAACAATAACAATATATAAAAAAAATCCGTAGGAAGTAAATGGTTTTAATACCCGATTTATAATTAAATTTTAGCATTCCTTTTTTGCTATTTATATATTTATCAGTCTCTTCGAATTAAAAATAAAATAATACGTGTCTCTTAAATTGACCGTATTTCTATTATTTGAAAGTCTCGTACTGTCTATGATAATATTGCACAGTTTTTCAAAAACCGTGGAATTCTCGTTTGTTTTATAATTCTTTTTTCATAACGTAAATTAAATTTTATAAGTTTTTATATATTATTATCTAATTTGAAGTTAGATTTTAATAATCGCTATTGCCCCATCTGTTTCCACCGCCTCTTCGTCCACCACGACCTCTGCCACCTCGGCCTCCTCTACCACCAGCATCCCTTCTATCTCGTTCTCTTTCTTGATTTTTCTTCTCTTCCCAGACACTGTATCTCTCCGCCATTTCATACAGGTCTTGAGGTACCTCCTGTTAAAAAAATATAAACAAATAAAAACAACGAATAACAATAATTACTGATTGATTAACACAAGTAATAACTAAACATATTAAAAAGAAAATAATAATAATTTTAATTCAAAAATAAAAAAATTGAATTTCAAAAGTTCAAATTATTAAAATTATAATGTAAAGACTCACTTGACAGGCTTTTTCCAAAAGATTAATTAGATCCTTAGCATGTGACCAGTCGCTTCGGGTCATTAAAGTTATACTTTCGCCGGTTCTTCCAGCTCGACCTGTACGACCAACACGATGGACATAATCTTCTATATCACGAGGAAAATCGTAGTTAACAACACAACTGTGAAAGAATTAAATTTTTATTAAATAGAACCACAAATTTTAGAAAAGCATAAAAAAAATGTCAACTAGGTAAGACTCAACGATTTTTATTTTCTGAAACAATGTGACGCTGTATTAAAGAATAGTTGCCGAAATTAGTTTTATGAAATTGATTCGAAAACAATGAGAAATATTATTAATAAACCATATGATTAAACTTTAACATTGATTATAATTAATAAAGTTTAAAAAATGAGTTATGACTCCAATTATTGGTAAGTTAGCGTTATTTTTCTATTATTTGATAGAATTTTTATTTAAACGAATTCTCATATTTAATAATTTTTTTTTTATGTCAAACTCTCTATTTAAGAAAATAAATTCTCATTTAATAGAATTTCGACTAAGCCAAAGCATGCGTTATTAATGTAAATAAAGAAATATATAGATACGTACGTAATGTCCTCAATGTCGATTCCTCGACTAGCAACGTCCGTTGCTAAAAGAATTCGAACCTCGCCAGTTCTCAAATCTTCAAGTGCCTGTTCCCGGTCACTTTGCTCCCGACCACCGTGAATACTTTGGACTGTTACACCACTGAGTGCTAAGTCACTTGAAATTGCGTCAACAGTTGTTTTCCTTCCGAAAAACACCATTACTTTTTCATCAGGTCCCATTTTAAGGAAAATGTCCTGCAACTGCAAAACAAAAATGTAAAATAATTTACTAAATTTATAATGATAATTAAAGTTTTGCAATAAATTAAAACTATATTTACAATACTCTGCTTTTCTTCTTCAGTGGTCATAACAACCGTTTGCGTAACAGTTTGCGTTGCTTCTAAGTCTAGAGTTCCTATACAAACTTGGACTGGATTCTTCATGTACGATTGTGCCAGTCTCCTTACTCCCGAAGGCCAAGTCGCGCTAGAAATGTTAGCGAAATGTGTTAAGTTACTTCAACTTTCATTATCAATTAGTTAAGGGGTCCTGTAAATTTTTGAAGCCTTAAATTGAAGATACTTTTAAGAAAAAAAATATACAATTTTAAAGTGCGCCCTCTATAGAAAGAAAATATGAATTTTATTTAAGATTATAACTTAATTTTTTGATTGTCCTAGATATACATAAACACATGTTAAAAGATTTAACTTATTATGTTTTGAAAGTTGAGAAAAAAATTTTTAAAAAACTTTCAATTTAAGGCTTCAAAAATTCACAAGATCCCCTACATACTAATAATTTTAGAGATACCACAAAATTTACCTAGTCATGACAGTTTGTCTGTCCGGCCTTACATCTAGTAAAGTTTTTCGAATTTGAGGTTCGAAGCCCATATCCAACATGCGATCAGCTTCATCAAGAATCAGGTACGTTACGGACTCAACTTTTAGGATATCAGCTTGAACTAAATCATTTAATCTTCCCGGAGTTGCAATAACGATTTGAACACCTCCCGAAACCATGTTAATTTGGTCTTTTCTGCTGCCCCCTCCATACACACAAACCCTGTTATATAAAACAATTTTTTACAAATTTAATATTATTATTATTTTTAGAGAGATTTTAACGGTATAAAACATTTTTGATTTTTTTTACCTAAAACAATATTTTAACAAAGTTACAAAACAACTTACGCTTTAATTCCTCGATATGAATATTTGCCGACTTCTTTCTC
The DNA here is from genome assembly GCF_019393585.1 of Leptopilina boulardi. Classification (NCBI taxonomy): domain Eukaryota; kingdom Metazoa; phylum Arthropoda; class Insecta; order Hymenoptera; family Figitidae; genus Leptopilina; species Leptopilina boulardi. Next base: position 711,454 of record NW_026138010.1, read on the forward strand.
GATCTGTTGAGCTAATTCTCGAGTCGGTGCCAAAACAAGAACGTTTGGTCCTGGTCTTTCATTCCGTGGAGTATTCTGGCCATCGATGTGTATTAAAGCCGGTAGTAAGAAGGCAAGAGTTTTTCCTGAAAACAAAAAAAAAAAATTTATGTAACAAGTGGGAATAAAGTTCAAGATTCTTTCCAGTTTTTAAAAAAAAATTTCAAGTTTTTCTAAATTAACATTTTATTACAAAAGATGAATAAATTAAAATAAGTAGGTATTAAAAAAAATATTCATTTCAGTGTATATCGTGTTCAAAGTTATATGAAAATAAAAATATTCCACCTATTAAATTGCCGCAAAAATTGTTTTTAAAAATTCAAAAATTTCTCTAAAATATAGAAAAAAGAAAAAAATTTTAGGTCTAGAAAAACCATATTATTTAAAAAACAAATTGCTCTATATGTATAACAATCTTCTTCAAAAAATTTCGAAAATGTTTATAAAAGTCGAAAGACAGGAAATTCTCCCAATTTTTATTTAAACATAAATTACAAAAAAATTTTAATTTTTAAATTAATTAAAGACACTCCAGCAATAATAAATTATATTAATCTATAAAAAGGCAGTAAATGTAATTATTTAATACATATTGTATATATATATGGTGCGTTAACTTTTTATTGGATATTTTAAGAGCTTAGTTGCAGTTATTAAAATTTTTAATGTATTTTTTGTTCAAAAATAAAATGCAATAATTTCATTAAGTTTTATAATTTATTAGAATAGAAATTTATATTTTTCTGACTTTAATTAAAGAGATACATAAACGATTTTTTCAATATCGTTTGAATTAATAAAAAATTTTATTTTCAACATAAATAACAAAATTGGTTAAAAATTGTATTTAAAACTAAAAAGTGTTCAGAAACTATTCTTTTTTAAATAAATCTTTCTTTCTTTTTAAGGAAATTCAAAAAAGTAAAAAATTGAAGTTAAAATTTAAAGAAATAGATCAAATAATTAAAAAATACGATCCATAACAGACGAAAAATCTCTAAATCAATGTAATTGAATATAAAAAAATTATAAAAAGTGAAAATTATTGAAATTATTTTTGCTTATAATTAAAAATATTCTGTTTTTAATTTAAAAGAATAATATAAATATTGGTTATGTTCAATTTATATATATATTTTTTTAATTACGTTCAAAATAAAATTGTATTGTAATTTGTTCAAAATATAATTGAGAGAATGCCCCAATTTCAATTAATTTAAAAATGATAATCCTAATTAAATTGTAGATATTGAAAAAATAAAAATTTTATGATTATATAATTTACTTAATAATTCAAATAAATTAACAATGTAAAACACTTTTCACGTGCGCGTATAATTTACTACATATATTATGGAATATTTGAAATTTACCTGTTCCTGTTTGGGCTATTCCAATTAAATCCATGCCACTCATAAGAACTGGCCACGATTGAGCTTGAATTGGACTGGGTTTCTCAAAACCTTGCTTGTAAATTTCTTCCAAAATATCTGGGTATTCCTAGAAAAAAGATAAGAAAAATATTTTCATTTTTCACTTGCACATTCAAGATTCATTTAAAATTCAAAAATGAAAAATCTGTTTTTAAAAATTCTATGAATTGAAAAAACTTTTGTTACTCACTTGAAAAGCCTGTTCGAAAGTAGTTACAGGATTTGGAACTTTTAAACCCTCTACTTCAACATCGTTATCAAACATAAGTTTAGCCTCAATATTGTTATTTGATCTCCTAAACTCCTCAACTTCTTCTTTTGTCATGTTTGCGACTTTCGAATCCTCTTTGTAAAAATATTTTTTCAAAGGCGGTAATTTTGCCCACCTCTCTTTTTGCGCTTTTTCCTAGAGAAAAAAATAAATCACAATTAAAATGTTCATTTCATTGAATTTGAAACATAAAATTAGAATTTATATATTAACTTCTTACAAAGAGTTCATTAGCTTTCGACCAGTCGAAAGTTGAGAAATCAATTTCGTTCGAGTCCTGCTGCGAACTTTGGTTTTTTTCAGGTGATTTTGATCTTTGGTTTTGTTGTTGCGAACTTTGATAATTATCCGAATCGGGCCGTCTTGAATTCTGATAATTATCGGAATCAAATCGTTTCGTATTGTAATTGTTTCGAGATTGATTCGATTGATAACGATCGCCAGAATTTCTTTCATAACTTTTTGATGAATAATTTGATCCACGCTGAGGAGAATGATTTGATGATCTGAATTGTGGCGATTTCGATGATGATCGTGACCTGGGTCTTCGTGATGGTTGATTGTAACTTCTTTGAGCACGACCTTGAGGAGGGTCCATTCCAGTGTTCATGAGATCATTAATAAGTTGCTTTGCATTTTGTTGTGCATCTACGTCGCCGGTCAATGTCACAGATACTGTTTCGCTGGACCTGTCACTGTCAATCTGAAATTCAAAACTTTATTTCTAATATTTTTTTCTTAAGAAATAAAAAAAACTAACAATATGTATCTAATAAAGACTTGAATGGATTAAAATTTTTTTTTCACATTTTTTTTACCGAAATTCGACATCCGCTTTGACTTTGAAGATCTTTTACAGTAGAACCGCCTCTGCCAATAAGCTTTCCAATTCTGAATGTTTGGATTTGTAAAATAAGGTCATCTGTGTCGTCTGATTTATTAGACTGCTTCGAATGACTGAAATTACTTTCAGAATTATATTGCGAGTTGCGATCGTACTGTTGTCTATTTGAATTGTCACTTTGATTGTAATTCCTTGACTGATTTTGACGACCGTAATTGCTATTATCATTGTCTCGTCTTCCCCGTCCCTGGAATCGACCTCCTTGATCTCTTCTGTCATTATAACGAGATTGATTTGTGAATTCTCGTGAATAAGTTCGGCTTTTCTTCGAATTATCGCCGTCGTTGTCCCAACTTTCAGACATTCTTAAAATCACAAATAAATCTATTGTTTTATTTTAGTTATTAAAAATTACATTGTAACTAAAAGTAATTTTTCTTAATAAATCAATTATCGATTAATTATCGTAATTAATATAATATAATATAATATAATCAATTTTGGATGAATACAAGAGTGTGAATAAATTTCCAAGGACAACTAAAGACAACAAAATAATTTCACTGATAAGAATTCCGAGAAATTATATCAAGCATCTCTTTGTTTAAGCATTGTTAGATTATTGTCTAATAAAGTAGTTGAATTAAAATATTAAATAATATGGAAATATCAGAATATTTACAATGAGAAATTTTCATGACAATTTTAAAACAAAAATGCAACAAAATCAATAACTAACTTGCGCTTCAGTTTTGTAGGTTAAGTGTTGCACAAATAAAATCAAAGTTTATTATTTCTCCCGACTGATTCAAAATTTATTTATGCAAACTAATTAAATCCGTTCGTGAATAAAAATTGTAACAGTTCAAGAATTAACGTGATCACGATGTTGACTGATCGAAATGTAGCAATTCAACACAATTTACAAATGGCCGTTGCACGCTTCAAAAATTTACAATACATTCCTGAAAAAAAAATTTAAACAAATAAATGTATTGAATAAAATAGCATACATGTACGTTATAGAAAATTATTCAAATAATTAAAAAAAAAAAATTATATATATAATAAAGAAAAATCATAACACGAGTTCATTTAAGATAAAGCCGGTATCGTAAGTTTTATCTATAAATACAAAAAAAATTAATTTTTAATTGCTTACCTTATTTATTTTTCGAAATCGGGTTTGAAACAAAATAAATATTTTTTGGTTTTAAACAAAAAGACTTTAAAACTAATTTTCACTTGAGGTATATTAAGTTACTTTCTGTTTCACTGCATCGTGTGTATCTCTCATAAAAATGGCGGCTCCAGGCAGCACGCAGCAGTCGGTAATCGCAATATCGATTCTCGAAGATGTTGAATATCGAAATTTAAATATTTTTAAAATTAAAAATTATCAAATCTGAAAGAAGGTTAATAATATTTTTAATTCTTATTTAATCTCTTTCAAGTAGGTAACTACTTTATTCTTTAATGAAAACTACTATAATTTTAAACATATTTTCTGTAAAATTCTAACTCTCGATGAGTCAATAATTGAAGATTAAATGTTCATTTTAATTTTCTAAAAACGACATAGATTTTTACTATTTCCTTTTCTTAATAAATTAATATGTTCATGAATTTCAAGTCTAATATTTACAAAAAGTTTTGTTTACATTTTATTGAAAAAATCTTTTCTATTAATCGGAAAATTTAAGAATGAAAAAAAGAGCTGTATATAGATGGCAGAAATTTTTTTTTAAAGTGAAATGGGATAATTCTTTATTATAAAAATAAAATCATTATAAATTAAAAAATTTTTACAAGCTGAAATTTTATAAAGTACCTACATACAGGGTGTTCCAAAAGTATGGAAACTTGTAAATATCTCAAAATAACGAATTTTCGTAAAAAATGTTCAATTCAAAAGTTGTTCCAAACAAAAAGATCTACATTTTTGAAACTAAAAAATTGGGCCCTACAATAACCTACAATGAAAAAAGTGGTTTTCTTAAATGAGACCACTAATTTTGAATATCAAATTCGTAATCGTAGTTGTCTAAAATAAAACCCACTAATTTTTAGTATCCATTTCGTAATCGTCATGAAATTCTGGATTTAGTTTTGTAGTACAAATGCCAAATATTGTTGACAAACAAATAAATTTAAAAAATTGTATCTTTGGGGGTTTTTGGGTAAAATGTAAACAGAACAAAATAATTAGTTAATAATTAAATATTTTTCTCCAAGTAATCTAAAGATGTTAAAAATCAGGGAAAGGAAGAAGCTTTTGCTAATTTAAGGATTTCAAAAATTTATGAACTGATTTTATAAATATAGATGTTACATAATTTACAATAATATTTAACTTCAATCAGACATTATACTTAAATAAAATTATAAAACATTATTGTTTTCATGATAAAAGTTATTGTAAAATTATGTCGCACAATTCTTTAACATAACCACTTGATAATTTCGCAAAATTCAAATGGCAAATAATTCCATGATTGGAATATATTCCTTAATATTAAATTACAAACAAATAATAAAAAATATTGCAATAAATGCTATAAAGTTTAAGTTCAGTTAATTGTGATGTGATTTTTTTAAAACAAAATGTTTGTCAGTATCGTCTTGTTTCACAAATCTCATCATTAAAATTGATCACTGTCATTGGTTGTCAGAAAAATATACTTGTTAATTTAAAAAGAATAATCGATCCTGATATTAATAATTAATAGACAAACAATCGTGATACGGAAGAAACATGATAATTTACCGTAATTTTAGTGAACATTATTTTCTAAAATTAAAATAATAATTTTTAATAAATTTGTGTGTTCAGTAATATTTCAAGTCATTGATCTCTTCGCATAATTAGTTATAATTACTTTCTTACGGGGGTAAAACTTAAAGAGAATTATTGAGATCAACCCGGGGTCTTTTACAACGATTGTTTGTTCCATCTTCTTGTAGATCAGCGTTAACTGATAAAAGTTCTCGTTTTCTTCCTGCGTTCTGAAATAATTTCAATTTCATTAATTTTTAAACAGTAAATAATCAAAAATATTAATTGTTCTCAACATATATTCATCTCAATTTAATTTTTAGAAAAGTTAAAATAAATCAATTTAAAATACATTTTTATTACTAATTTAATCTCGAATTTAATACATGATTGGCATAATTTTAAATAAAATACCTTTTTATCCCATTGTTGGTGTAAATACCTCAAGAGAATGGTAGTTTTTTCGGTAACTATAACTAAAATGAAGTATGATATTAGCGAATGAAATATTTATATGTGTCATCTTTCAAATGAAGTGGAGAAAAGTCTAATTAATAAATAAATTAAATTTACTTAATTTTCATGACAAAACAAAAATAGATGTACTAAAAAATAGTCTTACATCCATTTTTATTATTCATAAATTTTAATAATGAAAGTAACATCTTACCTTGTTCTGAAGGATAATCCTTAGTTGGCAAATAAACAGAGGGTCTTTTGACACATGTTCGATTATTACTGTCAGTGTGAAAATTTGCAAAATTGTTTTCGTCGTGCGAAGGTAGTCCTTTCAGAAATTCAGCTACAGACTGAAATAAAACCGTATATGAAAAAATAAATTTTTTTTTAACTTTTCCTACAGTGAAAAAGTACAATAAAATAGAAGATAATATAGAAGAAACAATGAAAATTATAATGTAAAACAAAGAAAAAAACAAAACAATGAAATGAAAAAATTTGATTACTTTTGTGGTTTACCACAAAAGTAATAAAATTGTTTACAAACAATAGCACACACGCATATACAGTAAAAAAGCAAAATAATACGTAAAATGTAAGGAAAATATAATAACCAATAAACCAAGATTAAACACATTTGATAAAGAAAAATAAGTTTTCTGTATCAATTATTCAGAGCTTCTTTCCATATTTTTCAATTTTGACATTTACAATTTTTTAACAAATTCACTTGACAAGTAAAATTGAATGAAACAAAAATCGAAATTCATGAAATAAGTAATAAATTTCATTTTTAGGGAAAGTAATTTTTCGTTTAATATGAACAAAAAAATTTTAATTAAATGTCAAAAAAAGTGTCAAGTTAACTTACCATTATGTTAAAATGATGTTAAGGACTTACAATCCGATTCAGCATGGCGTATTCGACTAAATTTCTACATTACTCGTTGTCGTTCTGCGCATGAGCTTAGTCTAGTATACTAAACTTAGGATTGGTCCATTTTTTATTTGTTTCACCAATAATAATGCAGATTAGTGTGACATCTAATTTGTAGTTCAGAAGTCGTAATGACAAATTAAACAGTAAAGTATTATTTATTGGATATGTAGATTTCTACTTTTACCGAATATGGTAAAAACATTTTCTGTAAAATTGAATTGCAAATTTAAATGTATGAAATTGAAACGAACAAACATTATTTATTTTGTATAATCTTTGATTTAGTTTAGATAAAATAGAAATTTTTACTAAAAGACGAAAGTAAATTATATCCCGTAATACATCTAAGTATTTTTTTCATTAACAGTTAACAATTTGAGGCTTTGATAAAAGTGAATAGGAGGCAACTGAGAAAAAAGCCACAAAAATTTTTTTTTTATTATGTTAAAGTATACATAAAAACAAGTATACAGGTTAGATTTTTAAGTTAGTGTAATGCGTGGTTGCCATGTTATCAGGGGTGAGCATTAAACGCAAATTAGTGAGTTTATTCTGCATTACATATTATTTTATCTGTAGCTCGTACGTACTTTACTGTCACAAAATATAATTTGGAGGATAAAAAGATTTTAAAAAATTTAGGGTAGTTTTGAAAAAATTTGGAGGGGGAAATTAATCTGGGTAAAAGTTGTTGCCATTTGAAAATAATACTTAAAAAAAAAAAAAAAATGTAGCCCCTGATAAATGTCAACCACGCATTACACAGACCTAAAAACGTACCCTATACATACTTGATTTTTATATATGTTATTTTATATATACATATTTAGAGTTGCTACGGTTTCAAAATTTCAAAATTCCCTGACATTTCCAGGTTCTCCAGACCATTTTTCTTAAAATTTCCTGACCAAACATAAAATTTTTGTAATAAAGCTTTAGCTTATTTTTAGAGGTGTGCAAAAAGCTCGAATGTCGAGCCGAGTTGAGTCCGAGCTTGACTCGAGGTATTATCGAATTTTTCGAGCACTCGAAGTTTTCGAGTTCTCGAAAATATTTGCATACTAAACGATCAATTTTTATTGTGCTGCAAAAACTACTAAATTAATCAACAGAAGATAAATTAAATCTTTAGGAAATCTTAGGATAGTTTCGGTGCTGTGCTCTCTAAATTTGAATTAGCTAAAATTTCACTCACAGTAAACTTGGTTGTATCTTCTTCTATTGCAACGTTTTGATGCACATAACCGTAAGTTATATCAAAAAGAGATCGTTTTGTGTATCATTTTTAGAAATGATACACGAAACGGTCTCATTTTTTGATGCAAAAAATTGAATCAATTTATATCAATCATGGCCGAATTGAATCGACTCAAAATTAAAGGAATTTTTTTCAGATATTTTGGTAATAGTACAATTGCGGAGACCATTTCACTATTTAATTTGAAAATGAAAATAACAGAAAATCAAAGACAATGTGCAATTCGATAATTAAAAAGTGACAGCTTATAAACATAACCTAAAATGCATGAGAAAAAATTTGTCGATAAAATCAATATAGCCGAGCTTTTTGGAAGGTAGATGGCAGTTTTGCTTTTTATAAAAACGATTCAGAAAAAATTTAAAGAAAGAAAATAGATAAGTGCTGCCATCTACCTTCTAAAAAGCTCGGCTATATTGATTTTATCGACAAATTTTTTCTCATGCATTTTAGGTTATGTTTATAAGCTGTCACTTTTTAATTATCGAATTGCACATTGTCTTTGATTTTCTGTTATTTTCATTTTCAAATTAAATAGTGAAATGGTCTCCGCAATTGTACTATTACCAAAATATCTGAAAAAAATTCCTTTAATTTTGAGTCGATTCAATTCGGCCATGATTGATATAAATTGATTAAATTTTTTGCATCAAAAAATGAGACCGTTTCGTGTAACCTGTAACACACATTAAAAATTCAATTGAGATTCTTTTCATAAGTGTTTATTCTAGACAATAAACATTATACAAATTTCATATTTCTACCCTTTGTTTTTTTATACAAGGACAAATTAACCCAAAAGCACGTCGTTTTTGCAATTTTTTGACAAAAATGTGTAAAAATATTTTTTTTAAATCGTTTTTTAAGTTTATTGTTTATAATAAATTCTTATGAAAAGAATCCAGTTTTAATTTTCAATTTAAGTGTTACAGGTTTTTCTAAATGTTTTGCACTAAAAAAGGTACTTTTTGGAAGACAGCACCTACAGTTGCGAAATTAAACTAAATGTATTCAAAAAAATGTTTTTTTAATTCTCTCCACGAGGAGGAATTTGCGTTATTACACGAGTATTATCTAACTGAGTACCCACACAGCACCCAAAATTCCCTGAAACTTGACAGAACCTCACATGGCGAGATTAGTAAACTTTAGTGGCAAGGTTCATACAAGTTTGTGTCGATGTTTAAATGTCCACATGAGAAGAATATTTACACGAAACTTTGAGGAAATATTACACATAAATATTCATGTGCAATGTTCAGTCACTGTTGTGTCAATATTGAAATTACATTTTCGCCTAGTTATAAAAATTTCATTTACTAATATAATAAGTATAGGTGAATATTGACACAACATTGACTGAACATTGCACGTGAATATTTATGTGTAATATTTTCTCAAAGTTTCGTGTGAATATTCTTTTCATGTGGACATTCAAACATTGACACAAACTTGTATGAACCTTGCCGCTGAAGTTTCCTAACCTTGCCGTGTGAGGCTCTGTCAAGTTTCAGGAAATTTTGGGTGCTGTGTGGGTAAATTCCCCCTCGTCCCTCCATGTAATATGTAACAATGTCCAAATAGAATGTTTGCAATAACTTAAATACTTTTTTTACAATTAAAGTTTAAGAAAGTTTGTTTTTTGTCAATCACGTAAATCAGAAAGTCCTCTTAATTTTGCACAGTTTTTAAAGTAAAATAATATACCGGGTGTTTAAAAAGTATGGAAACTTGCAAATATCTCGAAAAGTACGCATTTTCGTGAAAAAGGTTCAACACAAAAATTGTTCCCCAACAAAAAGATCCACATTTTTGAACACAAAAACATTGGGCCCGGGATCCAACAGTGAAAAAGAAGTAACACGAAAATGCTTACTTTTCGAGATATTTGCAAGTTTCCATACTTTTTGAACACCCTGTAGCATAGTTAGAAGAAAAATTCTTCTTTTAATTTAAATTGTTCAAAAAAAATCATAATTTTTTTTTCTATATAAAAGTAAATTCCGAGATGAGCCTTTTTCAAAATTCACGATTCAATTATAAATGTATATATTAAATAAATACCTCATATTTCGCTTATTCTTTGATAAAGATTTTACTTTTATGATTAAAATACCAATGAAATTGGTTCTACTAAATATACATATAGACAGATTGAAATGAATAGCATAAGATAGCAAATTATCAAATTAGGATCCGACAAAAACTTGTTTTACTCCCCCACACTTTGATTTTTTTCAACTATATTATATCGCTCTCCACTCACATTAGTAACACGTATGTCTTATAAATGTTTAATGTCTCCAGGTCAATACACATAGGTAACTGTAACACTAACGTGGCTTGTTTCTTTTACCCGCGTGTACTTCACTTTGGACACGTGGTAAAAGCGTCTTTCACATTTTTCCTGCTTAGTTTTTCATTTCCAAAACGACAGGGAGGCGCTAAAGCTTCGCTTATCATTCTAAGTGCAAACTATCTATACATTCGATTATGTAAAAAAACAGATTAGATAATATATATAGGTATATTTACTTATATTAGAACATGCATTATTTTCTGTTATTACGATTAAGCTTTATTTATTAATCAAAAATTAACAAGATTTCAATTATTCTGTCAATTAATTTGGTACAGGTTGTTCTTAAAGACATATATTAGAAATATAAAACAAACTTTTTTTAATCAAACAAATATACGAAATATAGTTAAATCAATATTAGAATTTCTTTATAATAAGAAATTTTCATTGATTTAAAGAAATTTAATTAAATATACATTACCCAGGAGATTAATAGAAAATACCTTTTTCCCCTATGAGAACGGGAAGTAAAATATCGATAAGCTGAAAATGATATATAGGTATCTTATCAAAAATGTATTTTTGACTTTTTGAAAAAATGGTCCCAAAAAAAATTCTGTGGATATTTTTGGAAATCCTTGTGTCCGATTTTTGGTCTTAGTAAGTAGAATTAGCATACAAAATTTCAGGGCGATCCGCCAACATTTGTTTGAGATACTTTGTACACAAGAAACGGTGCCATACACACACATACATGCGGACATTTGTTCCTCATGTCGAAATATAACTATGTATATTAATTAAAAATTTATTTATAATTTATTTTAGGAAGTTCGAAAATTGTTATCACTATAAAGCTAACTACGAGGAAGCAAAATTATTTCATTGAAATAATCCATAACTTGACATAATAAATGTTTATGCACTTTTATCAATAAAAGAATAATATCAATAATAAAGAAGTAACTGATTATTTGGATTAAACATAAATATTTCCTAGTGTACGTAAATCATTAAGTAATTAAATTAAATGTATTGTGCGATTGTGAATTATATGCACTCTAATGCAGAAGAGGGTGGATTGGGGTGGAAATACAACACGCTATTAAAACACATAACATGAAGTATAACTACAACTACAGGTAAAAGTAGTAGGTTAGGCAGAACGATAGAAGTAAATCGACAGAATTTATACTTTAGTTGTGTTATAGTCATCAAATGGTTAAGTTATCGCGTGTGTGAATTTGTTTTTTTGTGTCATTTTTTTATGTTCATAAAATCAAGTGTAATGATCAAAATTCAGTGACAATAAAAATGCCATTTTCACAGATATGGAATTTTTCTCTCGTGACATAGTTGGTAAGTGAGGATATTTAATTTCTGATTCTTTATCACACTATAACATTTATGCACGGAGAAAAAAGATTTCTTTTATAAAGTAACTTTTACTACTTTCAGAGTAAAACTGGACCAACTCGAAGTTTCTGCGCATCTCTGGCAATTTTTACTCCAAAAATAGTAAAATTTACTCTAGAAATAGTAAAACTTACTACGGAAACAGTAAAATTTACTACAGAAATAATAAATTTTACTATTTTTGGAGTAAAAATTGCCAGAGATGCGCAGAAACTTCGAGTTGGTCCAGATTTACTCTGAAAGTAGTAAAAATTACTTTTTCTTTTTCTCCGTGTGTGAGAAAAAATGTTTTAAATAAAAAAAATGTTCTTTGTTTTTCGTATTCTTCCTAAAAGTAAAAAATTATATTTTTTATGGAATTTGTAAATTTCCAAATTTATATATAATAACACTGCAAAAAGAAGTGTCTTAATATAAGATGTTTTGCTAGTCACTTTTTAGTTATTTAAAGTGTCTTATTTTAAGATGTTATAATAGGAATAAAGCATCTAAATATTCAAATTAACATCTTATTCTAAGATGGAAGCCAATGAAAGATACCATTTCCATCTTAATATCTTGTTTCAAGATACCAAGAAGATACTTACTTTTTGTAGTGTATAATTCTTTTATTATTAAAGAAACATGCTTCTTTCTAAAAAATCTGTCCAAATTCTTCAACTTTTTTGTATCTGAAAATAGTTTTTGAATATAGAAAAAAATTTGTTTTATGAAAAGAAAAAATTTTGGAGAACAAATAAAACAAGTTTAAGTATACTTTCTGATTGAAAGACATTTTTTATTTTGTTTGAGTTTAAAGAGAAATGTTTTCTTGAATGTTGACATATGTATTCAGTGGACACGGTTTGATATAAAAGTAAAGAAAAGGCAAAATGAAAAAATAAAATTCTTGCGTCGCGATAGGGATTGTCAGCTTAAAAAGCAGATTTTATCTTAAGCGCGAAGAGACGTAAATTGGATAGAATTGGTACAGCGTAGCTTTAGATGCGATAAATTGTGAAGATGCTTTGCTTTGCTGCTTGAGCTTGTGCGCTCTGTGGTCGTTGAAGCGTGACGCGCTTTGGCTGTTTCTCCAGTTCAGAGATTCCGGGGAGGTTCGAGCTGACGGTGCTATCGCTGTCACCAAATGTTTATGCCTCTGCCACAAAATTCCTTTCGCTTTTTCTCCTTCATCCTTTATCTTTTTTGTCACATACTCTTCAATTATTTACTTCTCTTTCTACCGCAACCTTCCACTGCGCCGTTTTCATGAAAAAAAACTGGTTATCTACAACTTTTTTTAGCGAAAAATTAATTTTCCGTACCACTGTATTCGTTGAATAATGTTAAAAGAATATTCCTTTTTTAAAATCTATTAATACAAAAGCAATGTAAATTTAGGTTTAATTCCAATGTTAGAAAATTAAAATGCATCAAAGTGATGCAGAAAAGCATGATATAATATGACAGAATCGATATTACAATTTCTTAAGGAATTCATTTTTATAACATTATAAGAGTGTTTTAATGGGAAGTTTTATTACCATTCGTCCAATTTGATATTGGAGTAATTGCGAAAAGTTTAGCGCATGCAAAAGTTTTCCAAGTAGAAGTACAAAGTTGGCTGAGCGGAAATGAACCACTGGCTTCTTTGAATGTAAGAAGCGATCGATAAACCAGAATATGCATCTGCAAAGTTATTCAACTTCTTAACGGGATTTCACTTTTTTTTATTTAAATAATGTTACCATTGAAAAAATTATTAATTTCATTTATGTACTTTGTTATAACTGATATACATATATGATACTGATATTATATATGTATATGAAGTTGATTTCTTTGAAAATGTGGGTTTTTTATTTGTCCGCTTTCTTTGTCCTACTTGGAGCTTCCCTGCGACTCGCCCAGGCAATAACTCGTAATATGTAACCTCGTCTGAGAATCTGAAGTCAGATTTTCAAAATTCAAAATGTCGGATATAATATGACGGAAACTTTTGTTAAAATTGATCGAGTTTGCTTAAAACTTGTTACTCGGGGGTTTGTGGGGTCGTTAATTACGAATTAGATGTCAATTTTTTTAAATTAAAAATGTACGTCAAATCAAATATGGCGAATTTTTTTTAAATGTTTGTCTTATTGGATTCGACATTTTTAATTTTGAAAAACTGACATCTAATTCACAATCAACGACTCTCAAAACCCCTTAGTAACGTGTTTCAAGCCATTGCAATATAACTATAGACTAGTTCTCGTCGAAGAATCTTCTACAGCGCTAAAGTACTTACGGTTTTACATCCTTCACGTGGCATTTATGCGTCTTCCCTTTGTCGTCCTGGATTTTGATATTAGTTCTACTAATAATTTTAACAACCTCGTTATTTCCTTCGTTTTTTGGTGCTAATTTAGCTGCAAAATTTTCGATGCCGGAGAATACTATCCTTTTAACAACTTGTCACCAATCGGTTGTATCCTGTTGTGTCGTCGATTATTTATAATGCACGCTACTATGGTGAATTAATGAGCGAGCTAAATTTGTTGTCCAATTCGAACGTGACTTTAAATTTTTCGACGATATCGGTAAAAAATTAATTTAAATCAAATAATAAATTAAATTGAGGGAGTAAATCTTCACAAAACGTTTAGGATGCGATTGGGCATAATAATGCATCGAATGAATGATCAGCAAGTCCAAATGTTTTTTAGACAATTAAGCATATATAAGACACTTGCTCAATAATACTAACTGCTATAGGTGAATAAATCTTTTCTTACTCGATTATTATTAATTTTATCATGAGTTTCGCGGTCAAATCTCCTAACATCAAAATTTTGTCATCTTATTGAAGGAAAACTTGTAGATATTTGTATAATTCTGCAGAATTATATAGTACCATTTAATGTGAAGTTCGTTCAAGTCAACATGCACTGTAAAAAATTTAGGGAGTTAACAGCACTAGGAGTTGGGAGTTCGATTTTTCGAGTTAAAAATCAACTCGAAAAAGGAGTTAACTAATAGTGGAAGGGAGTTCAGTATCAACTCCCTTTTGAGTTATTTTATAATGGAGGATCATATTCTTCAACTCGTGTAAGGAGTTAAAGTTGAACTCCCTAATCTGAACTCCCTTTGCTTTAACTCTAAAAAGGGTGCGACTTTTATAGAGTCCCTTAGGGAGTTAAATTTTAACTCCCTTTTTTTACAGTGTGATATAAGCCAATCTTGGCCCAATATTTAAATCCGAGTCTTAGCATTGGTTTCTATACTCCCAGACTTGGATCAATATTGGCAGAAAGAACTGGTCCAATATTTAACCAATCTTCAGTCTTGGCAATAATTTCCCACTGAGTGAGTGAGTGTCATTTCCTCTTATAACTTTGGTTGATCCGTATTAGTTGGAGTTGATGAAGATTTAAATACCTCCGAGTAAAAAATTTATAGTAAATTAAGTACACTTTTGTACATTTATTAAATACCCAATTATTCATAATCTTACACGCATGTAGAGCAGAGTAAAATACATAATGGGTATATTAGTAAAATATGGCGATTACCCTATTGAAAAAAAACACGTATAATTATACGTATAATAATACGTATAATTATACGTATAATTGTACGTATAATTATACGTATAATTGCACGTATTATTATACGTATAATTATACGTATTATTATACGTATTATTATACGTATAATTATACGTATAATAAGACATACGAATTTGAAACAAGAATTATACGTATAATTATACGTATAATAATACGTATAATTAATTATACGTATAATAATACGTATAATAATACGTATAATTATACGTATAATTGTACGTGTTTTTTTTCAATAGGGATATATTTTTGTTTATTAATATATACCTAAATATTATAAAATATAGACACGTATAATAATACGTATAATAATACGTATAATTATACGTATAATTGTACGTATTATTATACGTATTATTATACGTATAATTATACGTATTATTATACATATAATTATAATTCTATTAAAAATAGAATAATAGAATAGAATAGATTAATTAGTAGCAAAATTGCGCTGAAAATTTTTAGAAATTTTAAAATGCAAATTAAATTTCACGAAAAAAAATATCGTCGAATGTCAATTCAAGCAGTCACCCATCCAAGTACTAACCGCATCCAACGTTGCTTAACTTCCGTGATCTGATGAGAACTTGTTCTTTCGCCTTGGTGTTTCCGCTGTCTTGTCTTGATTAATAACTTTGTCGTATAAGTATTGTATCGCACCTCACTTTTAGTGATACTTATACGACAAAGTTATTAATCAAGACAAGACAGCGGAAAAACCAAGGCGAAGGAACAAGTTCTCATCAGATCACGGAAGTTAAGCAACGTTGGACGCGGTTAGTACTTGGATGGGTGACTGCTTGAATTGACATTCGACGATATTTTTTTTCGTGAAATTTAATTTGCATTTTAAAAATTCTAATAATTTTCAGCGCAATTTTGCTACTAATTAATCTATTCTATTCTATTATTCTATTTTTAATAGAATTATAATTATACGTATAATAATACGTATAATTATACGTATTATTATACGTATAATTAATTATACGTATTATTATACGTATAATTATACGTATAATTCTTGTTTCAAATTCGTATGTCTTATTATACGTATAATTATACGTATAATAATACGTACAATTATACGTATAATAATACGTATAATTATACGTACAATTATACGTATAATTATACGTACAATTATACGTATAATTATACGTATTATTATACGTATAATTATACGTGTTTTTTTTCAATAGGGTAGATTCTCCAGGTGGGTTTAATTATATATACCCGATGAGAAATGATACTAAAGGTCAATTAAATCCGAAAATCGATATAGAAGAGACTTGGAGATTATGCTGAATATATTAGATATAAGAATCTTAAAGGACCCTTAGATTAATTGCGAATTTAAGGTGAATCTAACACGTAGTATGGGGACGCAATATAACCAATAAGTAATAAATTAGCAGCAGTATAGTTTACTAACTAAAAATGGTAACCCTAAACAATCTTTTCACTCATTGTATACATGAGATTAGTTAAATGATTGTACTTATATTTTAACATAATATATAGAATTATTTGATCAAATTAATAATTGTATAGGTACTATATATAGCCCACATAGCACAACTTCTTGCTGTGAGGTTACTATAAGGATATCTGTAGGGTTTGTAAGGTTACCGTGTAAGCCTGCAGTAAACTTGAGATCATCTTGAAACTTCCGCCTTACAGTAAGCTTACACAGTAAAGCTAAGGTAAGCTTACACAGTAAGGTCGTGGTAAGTTTACATGGTAAGGTTGTGTAAGCTTACACGGTAAGGTTGTTGTAAGCTTCCCGTAAGGTTACTGTAACCCCGTGTAGAAATTTATCGTGGCCTTCCTAGAAATAGACTAATGCTTGACAGTATTTGTCGTGGAAATTTATTCTGAAAAAACTGTCCTGGCCCCAAAAAGTAAATGTACAGTTTTCCCTTTAATTTCTTCGATATGAATTCTTGTCTAGAATCTGGCTAAAATTTGTCTAGGACACTGATTTTAAAATTTAGTACAAGTTCGTATAGTAGGTTGTCTAGGAATTAGCCAGGCCCTGTATAGGATTCTGACTGAAGAATTTAGTACAATATGTCGTAGAGAAGGTGGCACTGCGAATCCGTTAATCTAGCAGACGAAATCAGTTCTTGACATAGTGCACGGTAAAAGCAAACCAAAGGTTTATTATTGTCATTTATTTTGTTGTGAAGAAAAAATCAAATTTATAAATCTAGTGATCAGTTTCCATATTTTTGCATTTTTGAACAGTGTCAGTGTACAGGTTAAAATATACAGCATAAAACAAACATTTATTAGAAAAAGGACATGCGATATGTGTCATTCATATAGTCTCAGAGGTTGTCTCTCAAAATGTACAATCTTTATATAATAACCCACTCAGCACCAAAAATTCCCTGAAACTTGACAGAGCCTCACACGGCGAGGTTAGGAAACTTCAGTGGCAAGGTTCATACAAGTTTGTGTCAATGTTTAAATGTCCACATGAAAAGAATATTTACACGAAACTTTGAGGAAATATTACACTATAAATATTCACGTGCAATGTTCAGTCAATATTATGTCAATATTCACCTATACTTATTATATTAGTGAATGAAATTTTTACAACTAGGCGAAAATGTAATTTCAATATTGACACAACATTGACTGAACATTGCACGTGAATATTTATGTGTAATATTTCCTGAAAGTTTCGTGCGAATATTTTTTTCATGTGGACATTTAAACATCGACATAAACTTGTATGAACCTTGCCACTAAAGTTTCCTAACCTCGCCGTATGAGGCTCTGTCAGGTTTCAGGGAATTTTGGGTGCTGTGTGGGAAATAATAAAACTTGACAATTTTGAGTGAATTTTTTGTGTTTGCAAGAATATATGTAATTAGTTATCAATATACAAGTACAATTTTGGTAGTGAATGTGTTTCTGTTTTAAAGAAAAAATCCAATTTAACAAAATGCGAGGGGGAATTTACTAGTTAAAAACGTGTACACTTGACTACTGGTATTACACCTCATATTACCCTTATTACTAAATATTACACGTTATTACAGAGTATTATACATTATTACAGAGATATTACAGAGTTTTTTGCGTTATTACAGCACTGTAATAACGCATTATTACACGGTATTACACGTTATTACACAAGTATTACAGGAAGAGTATACACTTGACTACCTGAGTAAATTCCCCCTCGACAAAATGTATTACAATTAATTTTAAAAATAATTGTAAGAGGAATTGTGTTATTAAAAAATACTTTTGTAGTATAATTTATGTTAAACAAACGAAAGAGTAAAATTGAAAAATATTCTTTTATATTTACAAATATCAATTATATTCTATGTAGGTAGAAACTGCTTTTTTAATATCGTGGAACATTTCCATACTTTTGGAACACCCTATGTATAGTTAATATCTTGATGAATTTCAGTAAACATTCAATTTTAACATGAAATTAATACATTATTGAATAATTCTCGAGATATATGTATATATTTACAAAAATATAAACTTATTTATGTTCATAAATATTATGATGAAGAACACAAGAGAATAAGTTATTGTTATTGGGGGGTTATGGGGTTAGGCGAAATTGTCAGGAATGGGGTATGGGTGAGTCGAAGCCTCGCCTTCAAGAAACTTAGTGAGAACAATTTATTAAGGATATACGTGCCATTTAGAGTCTGTGAAGTTATTATGACGTCGAAAACTTTCGACGGAAGCGGAAAGCGTATAAGTACGGCGGAGGGTTGGTTGATGCTTGCTAGGATTTGCTTTTTGAAAAGTAATACATAGAAAAAATATAGTTCTTCTGAAAAAACTGTAATAATTTACAATAAATCAATAATTAATTTAGAGCAAGATTTTAATTAATGTGAAATTATTAATTTTTTTCATAATTAATTTAATTCTTTTCAAAAAATTATATTTTCTATTATTGTAATTTTTATAATTTATTAATTCTTTGAAAAGGAAAATTTTTAAAATAAAATACAAAAAGATTAATTTTATGACTTTTATTTATTAACTGAACATCAAATTGTAATTAATCGTAAATTACAGTAGCGGTCAGATCAGTCAAAGTAACATGACCCCGGTCGGTTTCATTGTTTCATCTGGACCGGGCCCAGGTCAGATTGTCACAAATCTGGTTCTGATCTGAATGAAACAGGGAACTCAACCAGAGCCAGATATTTGAGACTCTCCGACCTGAGCCGAATAAAAATTTCTGCACGATGCATAATCAAAAATTTTCACTATAGTACAATACTTAAATGGAGTTATCAACTTGTTCTAGCTCGTCGCAATATTGGTATTAGTTGTCAGTTTCAGTTAGATCATAGGCACAGTAACAATGTAATACACGTAAACAAAGTTCAGAAGGACTGTGATAGAACAATAAGGCATCTTTCGTTTCTCTTGTTAGTTTAGTAAATTTGTTCTTATTTTCTTAACAAAGAGATGAGTTTTGCACATAATGTATATGATATGGCTGTTTGATTGTGAGAGTGTGCGTTTATTTGATAGAAGTCATTAGGAAAAGCCAGAGAAGATGAAATGAACACAGATGGTTGCTAGGGCAATGAATCACAGATTGACGCAAGCGTCACGATGCTATATTCCATTCCAACTTTTGAGTGCGCAATCGCCTTTAGCTTGCGCGTGTTCCCAATTTCTATATATTACTTCTACAAGCAAACCCTTAAAGACCTACAATATTGTTCAAGTCCTTTGAAACTTTCCCATCGATCTTGCTTTCTTTTCTGCATTGCTTAAAGTTAATACAATATTTGCAAATTGATTGAAATCTTCACTTCTTAGCTCTAAACCTTCTTCGCACTTCTTACTTCTTTGTAAGTTTGTTTAATTATTGTTTATTAAAACTTATATCGATTACCGTTTCTTTTTAGGCCTATACTTTTCTTTGGAGTGCATATATTGCTATCGTGATGACTGATATTTATTACTTTCTAGGATGTTCCGCGAATAGTGATTTTCATTCAAAGACAAAGATTTTCATTCAACAACGTTTTCGATAATATGTTTTAAATAAAAAATGCATATCTTCAATTGAAACTTGAAATTAATTTTTCTTCACAAATAAAAGTTGACTTTTTGTTATATGAAATTTTCATTTTTCTATTATGAAATCTCAATACCTCAGTTTACCAATATCCATGCCAGTTTCTGCTTGCTTTACCCTCAACTCAATCAATGTCTAGGAAGTTCAATCCCGAAAGTTCAAATCTTCCGACAATGTAATGTTCTCAAAGTTTTGGTATCTTGAAAGACAATGCTTCGATGATAGAGATTCTTGGAAGTAACGCGAAATTGGCTTTGGAAAATGTTATATTGATTAATTCTCAAGTTAATTTGCTTTCTATCAACTTTTATTATTTATTTCAAATGTCTGTTATAATAACAATTAATTTAAATGTATTTATGAAATATAATGTAATATTTGAAGTAATATAAGATAAAACTGTATTTTTAGGAAAATAAGTAACACAGAAAATTATAAGGTATTAAAATAAGCAGCAACGCTTATTATTTTAATCCAATTTTGCTTATTTTAATACCAAAATGGATTAAAATAATAAGCGTTGCAGCTTATTTTAATCCTTTTTAATTTTCTGTGAAAAAATAGATCACAACGCGTTGTGGCCTCTAAGATTTATCCCACTGTAAAAAATGCCTAGGCGATTTAGCTATACTAGGCTTCTATAATCACAAGAGGAACGTATGATTTTATTCCTTACTTTAGTAAAACAATAAATTAAATAATTACTAAGAAAAATAAATAAAAGTATAGTAAACAAAATGTAATTATATTATAATCGAGATACCATTTTGAGTTTGTGATTGTTTTTACATGCCACGAGACAAATTTTGCATTGTGGATAAATCTCAGAAACCACAACGCGTTGTGGTTGACTTTTTAGCTTAGTGCACGTTTTCGGGTTTTAACCATATAGGTTAGAATGCCTTTAATAAAATATTCATAGAGGTAAAATAACCTTTTGATACAAAATATCATATTCCTGTTCCCTGCTTATTTTTTCTCATTATTTTATCTATTATATTATTTATCGATCGTTGCTAAGAAGCCAGTTAAGGATTCGTTTAAAATCTCGTTGCATTATGACATTATTATTTCACACTTGATATACATGTGTACAGTATCTATTGGCGACAAGTACATTTTCTGCTACAGAGATTAGTATCTAAAAAAGTGAAAAGTTGCTGCATAATAAAATACGTAGAAATTCAATTGAATTGAAACCATATGTCGGCAATGAAATAATGTCATAGAAGCTAAAATATATGTATTTGGAAAATATAAATATTTCTTTTTCATACTTTTCGTAACTTTAAATAACGATATTAACTATTTTTTCAGATTTTAACTGATGTTAAGTAATTTATGTACTTTATACTTCAATTGAATTTTTATATTTATATTATTAAACAAAAATCGAAAATTTTTATTGGAATTTAGATTTATTAACTCTAATTAAAAAGTATTCAGCCATATGTGCATCATTAATTTATACTTTAACTCTCAGAGCACACATAGGTTCTGTGACTCTGTCTTTTAGTTTAACCTTAAATTTCTTTAAAAAATTTTAATAATTAGATGTCATGTGACCTGAAAATAATTGTTTTAGGTTCTAGTAACATGTTACAATGCTATCCGAGTACAATGCTTCAGTCATTTATCGCCAAGATCTCGTCAAAAAATTAAAATCACCTTCATTAACTTGCAAAAAATGCGTTTTTTACAAACTACAATATAGAATTTATTTTTGTTTTATTGTACCACTATTCGAGAACACAAAAGTAAAATAAATAGCTAAAAAATTAAAATTCCCAGATAGCACGTGAGCCTCAAATGTCCCACCTGATCCAAGTAAAAATGTTTACTAATTGAAATTAGTGACTCACTTTTTGCTTATGAATTAGTAAAATTTTACTAATTATTAGTCACTTTTAGTAAAAATTCTTAAAAATTAACTAATTCTAAAGCAAAAAGTGAGTCTCTCTTAAATTTTTAAAAATTCATAAGAAAAAAGTGGGGCACTAATTTAAATTAGTAAAAATTTTTACTAATTCAGATTTAGAGAGAAAAAAATGTCATAAAATGCTATAAATGTATTTTCACTAGTTTTAAAAAAATTTTAAATATGGTAACCAGGCCTGACCCTGGTCGGGCCCATAGTAATTTACTTACCCTGGGCCAGAACAGGAAATCGGATCGGGGCCAGGTCTGTAATCGGGGTGAAAAGTGTCAATCTCTGCACGGGAGTGTAAGGTTACTGTAAGATTGCACAATAAGATTATTATCGCAAGATTGCTCAGTAAGCTTGCACGGTAAGCTTGTAGTAAGGTTGGTGCAAGGTTGCCAAATAACCTTGCTTCCCACACAGCACATAATATTTCCTAAATATTTTTGAAATATTTCACTGAAAGATTTGAAATATTTAAATGAAAAGTTCTTGAAATATTGTTGCAAACAGGAAAATGTCCACCTTTGAGAAAATATTGCTATTTAGTTAGTCAGCTTAACCATTTCGTTAGTAAGGTAACTAATTAAATAGTTATTCCAAAAAACTAATTAGTTAAACAAACTAATAAAGTAGTTACGCCAACCAATAAAAGTATAGTAACCACAACTAATAAATTAGCAGCAGTATAGTTTACTAACTAAAAATGGTCACCTCAGTTTGTTTTTGAATAGGCGTAAGGAATTTATTATTTCTTTTGTATGATACTGACGTTATATCTGAGTTTATGTTACTTGAATGACCAAATTTTCACTATTTCGAAACTTGAACCCTTTTTCAATTCCGAGTCTAACAAATCATTTCTACCCCCTCGCGCATATCGCGAATCTTAACCACATAAAATTCCCCACTTTATATACAGTTTAAGAGTAGTCCGGAATGAAAAAATGTCGAGACAAAGAAAGTAGCGGGACTTACTTTCGGAGGGGAGGAGGTTGGTGGTAACAAAGACGCAAAGAAAGCTGCCTTCTACCTCTCCGTCTCCTCTGATGCAGATTCCTCTGTCTTTTTCCATCAGTGCACAGAGGACAGATTGTTAAAGCGGCGGAGGGTGAAAAAGTTGCGCAAAACTTGTGGGAAAGAGAGAAAAAGACGGAGCGAAGATGGTAGCAGTTTTCAGAGGGTTGGGGATTGGCTGAGGACGCTGCATACTTGGTTTAGTGCGAAACTCTCTCTACACGAAAATAACACTCCACCTGTACACAAACGAAGACAAAGTTTACAGAGTGTTGGTGGGCGCGTGGCGTCGTGGTGTGCGCGTCCCGACGCCGGGAAAGTTTCGCTGAAGAGCGAGTAAGCGTGGGGTGGTGTGGGTGGTGGATGAAAGAGAGAGAAGACGAGACTTTGAGCTTTCGGCGCAGAGCGTATCGTCGCCAGTATCCGCTAAGCGGCCGACACGGCTGCAGCGAATTCGCGATTGGGGGTTGCGCGCGCAAGTTGAAGCGTGATTCGAAGTAGCGTGCGTAACCGGCAGATCTCTTCTGCAGGAGCGCAATGTAGTTGACGCGAGTCGCGTGCGACTAACTGCACCAAACGCAGTTTCATTGGTTGGTGCGAGATACTTTGGACAAAGTTTTCAGCGTCTTTTCAAGAAAGAAATCCTTCTCTCGTGACTTTTCGCTAGTCTTGCTAGTCGCTCACTTTCTCTCTCGCTCAATCAAGTCAACTCTCTCGCTTTCTCCACGAACGTCTCGCTCTCACGCTCACTCTATTCTACCCCTAGTGAGATATTGATTTCCCTTAGCTGACTCCCACGAGGGCTGGCAGCGGCCACTACTGCCGGCAGGCAGCAGCCTCCTGCGAAGAAGGTACATCACGACTGCCGACACAGTTCAGCATTGCGCGCGCCTTCCTTTTCTTCTGTGTCTACTACTTCTTCTTGTTTGCCCCGCGCCGGCACGCTCGCTGCCTCCAGCGCAGCGCGTGCTCTTCCCAAGCCAGACGCGTGCCAGCTCCGATTTTCACCAATATTAACAAGTTTCACTCAATTTCTCACCTTCTTTGCCAAAAATACATTCTTTTTACTTTTTCCTTTTAATTAGTCATTCTCATTGGCGATTTCATTTTTTTATTTCATAATTTGCATGTATTAAATTTAACTGACTTTTTCATTTTTTCTACCAAGTAGGAATGCATTTCCTGCGTTTCTCCTTATTCCTTTCTCATAAACAGAGTGTCTACTGGTACTGGAAATATCCTAGAATATTGGTTCAAATAGCGCGCCAATCGAATTTTTATTTTATTATTCCTTAAAGAACATTCTTTTCGGTTTAACTTCAGTTTTAAAGTATACGTGTTAAGTGAAATAAAAAAGTAAGATTATTCAATTAAATGTCCTAGAAAAAAAAATCCGTCCTTGAAAGACCTGGAATTTCAAATTAGGTTTTCAGTAGACACTCGGATAAAGAATATAACAATAACAGTGATCGTCAAATGTTTATCCTATAATACTTTTAGGAACTTTACATAAGCAAGACGTGTATCTCTGCTGATGACTATTTTCAATGCAAATAAAGCGAATTTTTAAATATATCGTCTTGATCCACTTTCATCAAATTATTTGCAATTTTTAGTCCGCAGAAAATAATTTTCACGCTCACAATAAGATGAAAAAGATGAAACTGCAAATAAGCAAAAGTATATGCTCCAGTAATGTTGCAAACTTGGCAAAAATCCAACTCCACATTTTTAGAATCAGTAATGTACACGTGCCCATTCAATAAATGTAATATAGGTTTGAGATTATCGATTCAGTTTAAAATGTGGTATCTACGCGTGTGTATATATATTGTTATTTTACTCTCTCGTTTGTCTCCTTTTATTTTTCTCTCCCATCATTTTTGACTACAATGTTTTTATCATTCTCCATATTTTCTCTACCTATGTATATACACGGCATAGGAATATAAATAAAGTATTTATTCTGTCTGGTTTTAAATTTAAAATTCATATTGAAAAACATGACATCATAATAATGGGACAGGAAAAAGAGTAAATTTCATGAAAGAAACCTTTTTAATTATTCGTAACTTTTAAATAAAATCATTATTTGCTTCATTATAGAGTAAAAATATTGACATTTCGGTTTATTTCCCAATATTGAGATACTAAAGGAAACATTACAGTTATTAATATCACTATTAATAAAATGTACGTAATTAATTATTTTAATTCATGAGATTTTAGTTTTCGCGCAATAGTTGAGGCGATTTGTCGTGTAATTTGTAGAATGTAAACAATTTGGTGGAAGCCCCAATGCAGGTTGTGTAGTGATCGAGTGTGTTTTGGTGCTAGTGGGACAGTGGGGATGAACCGAACCACGTGGTGCAATAATAGTGTTATAGCATTCAAACAAGAAATGCAGTGACATGTGAAGTGATTAAATACACACATATAAGTGATTTTTCACTTAAAACTGAATAATAAATAAATCATAGTTATAAAAGTCTTCTGTTGGGATAAAAAAGAAAAATATTTTATGATCAAAATTGAGGAAACTATTTGTAATATTTTTTTTTCTTCCTTAGTTTCAAGTACTTCTACTATACGTCTGTTAGAATTTGGTTTGGGAACAAGTTATTGACGATTTTTATTTTAAACCTATTATAAAGACAAGTTTATTTGTGATATAATTATTATTTATTTTTTCAATAAATACCTTCATTTCGAAAATATTATATTTAAAAATTATAATTGAATATAATCATGTCATAGATACATACTCTACGAGTGAAATATTGGTTCAATTTACTTACCTTCAATGTTTTAAATACAGTCATTTCTCATTGATTTTATTTATTACTTGATACCACTATAAACCTATATCCTTGCTAACTTGTTCTCATTTATGAATAATGTAATGATTAAATGTCTTACATACTACAAAAAGCTTCAGTGTTTATTGAGTGTTATTTTTTCAGAATTTATTTTACGAATTTAATGCTTTTTTAACAATATTAGTACAGAAATATAAATAGAATTTCTTTTACATTAAAGAAACAAAAATTTTTCATAGTTAATTTGGGTAATAAAAATCATTATTTGTTAAAATTTGTTTTAATGTATACATATAATGGTGCATTATTTTTGAACTACCCCAAGAAAAAATAAATTTTTGAAACTTTCGAAACATGTTGACACAGAATTTTATAGGAAGTCAAAATCTTCAAAAATAAATAGAATTTGTATAAAACATTTTGAAAATCTTTATATAATGTTTTTTCTATAAAAACCAATAAATTACTTTAAAAGTACTTACAAAATCCTTTCGAAAAGACTATATAGAAGAATATAATCTAGGTATTAGCAAATGAAATATTTAACAAATAATAATAATTATTATCATTGTTGTGGCATTAATTTTAGTTATAAATTTTTCTAGTTTGACCAAATATAAAAGCGCGATTTGAATGAATGAAATTACTTTCTACGATACTTGATAATCTCGAGCAAAAAGATTTTCTACAACAGTTATAATCCTTGATTACATTTATATGAATTGAATTCTTTTTTCTCCAAATCATTTATTTTCAAATACGGATAATTTCCTTTAGAAAATTAAATAATAAAATTTATCACATTCTTTCTTTTGTAATAGAATTTAGCTGAAATATTGACAATTCAGTTGAAATATTAAAAACTTTAATAATGAAACACATCAATGCATCTTGCATAACGCGGTATTGAAAAAAATATACTTCCTTCGAAACGTTTATAAATATAAAATTTTATAAAATGATAAATGATATTTAATTAATTACATTGTATATTTTGATATACATTATAACTTTAGTTGAATTGAGTTGTTGAATTAAAAAATTTAATATTCTTTCTTTGATTGACATGATATAACCGGAAAATGATATTTAAAAATGCTCGCAATTTTATTTAAATTTACGTTGAATGTTATTTTCATTTTATGAGAAGTTCAATAAATTGAATAAAACAATCGAAAAAATGAAATTCGTATTTGTAAATATTCGAGGGACGTGTTGCGACGGGAAAATGTGAATGTAGTGGTTGACATAGGTGTGAAATGAAATAGAAATCGCGACTATAGGGCCATTGGTTATATAGTGATTGCATACATGCGGAGTGCAAGTAAATAGATTTTGATAATTCGCGAGTGTATTGGCGAGCCGCCATTTTTGATCATGCGCTGATTGGCAACGGTTGTTATACATATTATACCGGCATTGCGCTTGTAAAACGGGAAACTTTTATATTTACCACACTTTCATTCTGAGAACCTGTTTCTATATACCCGAACCTCAGTTCCACGCTTTTTCACTCCCCCACCCACTTTTAGCCGTTGCGCTGCTCGTGCTGCCACCCGATTACGAGAAAACTTTTTCCCGAGTTTCGCGAGTGAGATGGCGAGAGTTTGCGAGCGAGAGAACAAGAGTTTTTATCAAGAGAATAAAGACGAGATGAAAATACAAGTAGCTTGTATTTTTCTAGCAAGACTTGATGTGTCGAATAGACTTTCTACGCGTCAACGACCACCATCAATGGATGTCACATGCATCATATTTGACAATAAATATGAAAAGGAAACACACGTAGTTATCCTTCTTTGAAGAAGAAGGATAACGAGAGGGGGAGGTACGTTACCTTTTGTTCTTCTAATTGAAACAAAAACGAATAATTCAATAAGGTTCAATAAGTACTTAACTAGAAAACATTTTGCGCGTCACATGTGAGGAGTGGGGATAGCGCGTGTTACCCCACTCTTTCGTCAAGTTCTCTTAAATTTTGTAATAATAATAATAAATAAATTAGAGTTTATTTTTAATACTAATGTTATAAAAAATTAAAATTTTTGAATGCTAGCATTCAAAATTATGGTTTTGTCACCAACTATTATTAACTATTAGATAAGATGTATCACAACCAGATAAAAGTTTTTAGGTTATCTTATGTAGATAACCTTTATCAAAATAATATCCTATCTTGATATCTTATCTATTATATATTATTTTATATAAATTTTCTCCGGTATTACAAAAGTTATTATAAATGTATAAAATTCATACTACCTACTTTTTAAGATGAAAAATGAACTTGATTCATATTAGATCTCTGCTTGTCTGACCAAAACTGATTTTATCTACTGCATGCATTTCACTGAAATCCCGTACCACGTCTACCAAAAGAGAAACGAGATTTTATTGAAATAAATTTCTGTAACTATATAAATTTTAATATATTCATAAAGTATACAATTTTTTAAAATGGAGGAGACCAGAACGTTATGGAACACTTTTTACTCTTTGTTGATTATCTTCGTCATTTTCACATTAATTAAAAGTTTATCGTTCAGAATTACTCTAATATTATCACCTTTAATTTGAAAAACGAATGTTTTAATATCCTTTATAGGTTTTTTTTCTAGAAAAGTTTTTGTGGAGTAGTGCAAGTAGTAAAATTATAATTTAAAACATTTAAACATTATTAAAATACTTATTATGGTAAATATTTTGTTCTATAAAACCTATTACATACTGATATTTTGATGTTAAATATGCTTAAATTATATTGAGTTTAAATTTTTCTTAGATTTTTTTTAAATTAATGAAAAAAGTAAATCTTCTACATTCTGATAGTGGGAGTTAAATACCACATCTTCTTTATTGCTGGTAAAATGAGATGTGGTGTTCGACTCCCACTATGAGAATGGATGAAATTTACATTTTTTTAGAAATTTTAAAAGAATCTAAAAAAATTTAAACTGAATATAATTTAAGTATTTTACGACCAGTTAAACTGTGATAATGTGATTGCATTGACCAAAAAAATGATTTCGTTTATTTGAACGTTCAGAACTTTAGGCACATTGAATTGGTACAAACTTACAGTACATTAGTTTGGCTGGAGACCGAAATACTTTTAAATAAATTCAAGTGTTCCGTTACGTCCAGGCCTCCCCTATTTATTTTTTAAAACAATAAAATTTATTATATATAACAATTAAAAATTAATTACATTTTTCTGCTTTTAACAATTTTCTTAATTCTGAATTTAAAAAAATAAAAAAAATGGCACTTTTTGAAAATTTAAATTCTGATCATTAAGAAATTATTTATTACAAAAAGTACCTATGTGCAGAAATATAGTTTAGTTAGCAAATATGATTGAATAGTTATTATTGCAGGTAGTTTTGCGAAAATTTTAGGCGCACTAATTAAACCGTCTTATGGTCTCATTTTGCGCAGTAATTTTGTATTATCATTATTGTACTCAAATTGTAGCCAAGTGGCTGCTGGTGAGCTTTTTGGATTCCTCGAAGCGTGTCACAGCCTTTCAACCCCAATTCCGCGCGCATGCGTACATTCGACGTTATCATCATCATTCCTCGTTGTCGTCAAAATCCTGCCCCTCATTCATCTCGTTGCTTTTCTCATCGTTGTTGCAGCTCCGAAGAGCATTCCGCAAGAACACAAAGTCAAAAGTTAATCACAACTTGTCTCATTCTCACTTGTTTCACGGATTCAAGCCACTTTGACTTCTATCTTTGTTCCTCTATATAGGCTCGCGACCTTTTTAGAAAAATCTTTTCACGCTCATGAAAGTTTTATGCCAACTTCACGTTTCATTGTCTTTTTCTTTATTTTATGTTGCTTTTAACAACAAATTTTTTAAATATTTTTATTTTAACAATACTTAAGTAAGCATGACTTATTTTACTTCAAAAATATTCGCATTATTAAATCGCATAACTGGTCCTCAAAAATTAGTAATGCGCATTTCCAGCGATTCGAATTTCATGAGTTAGAATTTTCATTGAACCGAATTTCCTACCGCAAAATTTTAAATGTCCGACTTTATCTTCTCACTTTCATCAGTTTGGGTAATGAAAATTTTGTGACATATATTGGCTTTGCTTATTTGAAATTTTTAAATTTCATGTGAAGTCCTATAAATATATATTTTTAAATTTTACCACGACTTTGCGGAGACAATAGACTTGTTAGTACAATATTTTGTACTAAATCACTTTTCCTTCAGAATTAACGTTATGCAATTTAGATTATTATAGAATATTTATTTTATGAAGAATTAAAAACATTTCTTTAATGTTGTAATTTTTAACACTATTTATTTAAATAAATAATACTTAATTTACTAAAAAAATAATTTAAAAGCCAGTAATTATAAAGTAAAAAAAAAATTATAGTTTTTTTTAAGTTTTTATCTCAGCGACTATTCTTGATAAAAAACTTTATATTGATCCCTTTACAATTTCTATGAAAGAAAAAAGTTTGTGAGAATTTAATGTACCAGAGTTAAAAATTTACTAAATTAAGTTATGTTTATATATGCGTGGTTTTAGAAGCGGTGAAAGAAGGTGGGGGAGAGGAGAATAAAATGTGATTGATATTAGTGAACAAGATATAATGCATGAAGTTTGGAATATAGTGAAACATTGTTATCTCGAGTGATTTAAATTAGATAGAAATCCGCTCCATCGATCGGTATACACATGCATGCTGTTGACAAATACGCAGACAAGCAAATGTCCAATATGAGTTTGCAAGTATAGGTGTACCAATAATTATTATCATTGGATGCCAAAATTAAATTCTAATTAATTTATCCCTTGAAGATGTCATTGAAATTAATGCTCAAAATAAGAATTACAATTCCGGATGAAAAAATACTATGTAAAGGCTTAAAATTTTCATTGCTGAAAAATATTTAAAGTTTTTTATCAATGTCAATCTTTATAATCATTAGAAAAATATTAATTTTCAGCCAAGGAAGGGTTTTATTCTGTATAAAAATTGATTTTATCTATGTCAATTAATTAAAAATATGGTTATTTCATGTTCTGGTGACAAATTCGATAAATTGCTATTAAAAAAACATGAAATTTTTTATCAGTAGTATATAAGTACATATACTATCAATCTGTTAATCCGGAATATATCATTATACACATATATTCAGTTGACATTTACATGCACGATGCCAGAGGCTATTAAATTGAAAGATATAAAATATATTGTTTCCATTTTGTAAACTAAATAAATATTACAATGTGAAACTTGATTTCTTTGCAAAAACAACATTCACCGCACAGTAAAACAATCAATTTTAAAGTCACCAAAAGAGTAGTGAATATAATATAAATTGTAAATTAACTTTTGTTTATATGGGTAGAAAAATATATAGAACATGAGCCAATCACGCGAAAATAATAGTGGGTTCAAAACTGGAGAGAATTAGCCTTGGATCACTGCAACCTGAGTTAGAAAGGTTCAAGGATAGGAGAGACAGGATCGGAAACGCTGTTTTGAAATCCAAGGAGATGAAGAGCGAGCTAGAGAATTTTCATTAATATGAAATTCGCTTCATCCTCTTGATCCCTAACCATTCATCACTTTATTAATTATATAATTCTAAGTGATAAACTAGATCCAAAGTAACTGAAATTCACATTTGTTTGTTTGTTGAAAATATTAAATATATATTACGTTTATAACATTAGGATTATTTCAATTTAAATTTAATATCAACTTGAAGTATTAAACGTCAATAAAAAATATATATTACATTTCTGACAAAAAATATTATTTATTGATAATGCAAATTGAAAAATATATTTTTCATTTCTTGGCGTGAGAAAAAGGTTTCTATATGAAAATTACAAATTCATTGATGAAAAATGAGATTCAGATAGGAAGCTGGAACTTGAGTTTTTGTTGGAAGGTAACAAATGGTTTATGGGTGATAGCACTCTTAAAAGAATTAGAGGATTAGTCCAGGCGCCCTGTGTAAAATGTGTGACAACTAATTCCCCTGATTAAACAATAAATCATTTGTTAGTAAATATGATTTATAATAACACTATGACATTTTCACCACTTTTCCCCATGAGGTTTAATTGTTATAAGTCTTTAAAATTGCAAAAAATCAACTTTTTGAGATTTTTTGAGGATTGTTGCTCCCAGTGAATTTTTATGAAAAAAAGCTTCAAATAAAAGTTGTAGAGCTTGGAAAGACGGATAAAATGACTGGTCGAACGATATTTTTCAGTCATTTGTTTCCGAGTTATCGAATTAAAACCATTTAAAAAATCGTTTTTTTAATGTTTAAATAATTCGTTTAATTTTTAATGAATCGGTCTTAAACTCGATAAAAATGTTACATTCAGGACCCTTAATAAGTATACAAAATTTGGGCCCGATTGGATTGATAGTTTTTGAACAATCCAATTGTTAATTAATAAACTATGTTTT
Source organism: Leptopilina boulardi (assembly GCF_019393585.1). Classification (NCBI taxonomy): domain Eukaryota; kingdom Metazoa; phylum Arthropoda; class Insecta; order Hymenoptera; family Figitidae; genus Leptopilina; species Leptopilina boulardi. Next base: position 744,099 of record NW_026138010.1, read on the forward strand.
TTATTTCTGATCCAAGATTCCGGGACCCTAAAAAAAAATTAATTTTAAGGTGTCATTTTACTCTTAAGGACCTATATTATCGATAACAAGTGCCGCAGAATTAAAAAAAAAATTTTTTATGCCCGAAAATGACCGTTAAAAAACGATAGATTTTTTCACTATAAACAATTGACTCTATCTTAGCGAATTTTTTATTTGAGACATTGGCATAAATGCTATTCGATTCCTGTTATTTTTCTGAAAATTAAAAAAAAAAAATCATCGATCTAGCTCAAAGGGGAGGGGAGATAGCTTTTTTTTTTCAAACAAGTGCAGATAATTTGTTTATTAATATTTTTAAACTTTTTTTATGGCAATCGAAAGATAATTAGTTGAAGTTTTACCAAAAAAATCAACTAATTTTTAAAAAAATTTCTAGACATTAAAAATAGAGGTGAAAGTTGGGGCACGAATGTACCGCGCGCAATGCGGTGGAGTGGGGGAACCCAGAGGCTCGCGGCAGTCGCTTGCGCCAGAATTGAATTCGGGCGTACAAATTTACAAAAGTTGCCCTAACTTTTAAACAAATGGACCAATTTTGACCTTTTTTTTTTAAACTGGGGTAACTTTTTCTCACGAATTCAAATTCGGTATCCGTTTTTAAAAATAATTAAAATTAATACCTAAAAATTAACATTTATTTTATTAAATTTTTTATTTTCCATAATAATTTATTGCAAAATAAACTATTTCATTTCTAAACTTTATAAATCAATAAAAATAGTTAAAAAATTATATTATATAAAAAAAATTTTTAATTTTTTCAAAAATGAATGATCGGGGTTATCGTTTTTTATTACATTGAGGTAAATTTTGAATAAAAAAACCTGTTTTATTGAAAAAATTATGATACAACATTTTTATAATATTTTTATTATTTATATGATATTAAACAGGTTTTTTTTATTCAAAATTTACCTCAATGTAATAAAAAACGATAACCCCGATCATTAATTTTTGAAAAAATTAAAAATTTTTTTTATATAATATAATTTTTCAACTATTTTTATTGATTTATAAAGTTTAGAAATGAAATAGTTTATTTTGCAATAAATTATTATGGAAAATAAAAAATTTAATAAAATAAATGTTAATTTTTAGGTATTAATTTTAATTATTTTTAAAAACGGATACCGAATTTGAATTCGTGAGAAAAAGTTACCCCAGTTTAAAAAAAAAAAGGTCAAAATTGGTCCATTTGTTTAAAAGTTAGGGCAACTTTTGTAAATTTGTACGCCCGAATTCAATTCTGGCGCAAGCGACTGCCGCGAGCCGCTGGGTTCCCCCACTCCACCGCATTGCGCGCGGTACATTCGTGCCCCAACTTTCACCTCTATTTTTAATGTCTAGAAATTTTTTTAAAAATTAGTTGATTTTTTTGGTAAAACTTCAACTAATTATCTTTCGATTGCCATAAAAAAAGTTTAAAAATATTAATAAACAAATTATCTGCACTTGTTTGAAAAAAAAAAGCTATCTCCCCTCCCCTTTGAGCTAGATCGATGATTTTTTTTTTTTAATTTTCAGAAAAATAACAGGAATCGAATAGCATTTATGCCAATGTCTCAAATAAAAAATTCGCTAAGATAGAGTCAATTGTTTATAGTGAAAAAATCTATCGTTTTTTAACGGTCATTTTCGGGCATAAAAAATTTTTTTTTTAATTCTGCGGCACTTGTTATCGATAATATAGGTCCTTAAGAGTAAAATGACACCTTAAAATTAATTTTTTTTTAGGGTCCCGGAATCTTGGATCAGAAATAAAAAACATAGTTTATTAATTAACAATTGGATTGTTCAAAAACTATCAATCCAATCGGGCCCAAATTTTGTATACTTATTAAGGGTCCTGAATGTAACATTTTTATCGAGTTTAAGACCGATTCATTAAAAATTAAACGAATTATTTAAACATTAAAAAAACGATTTTTTAAATGGTTTTAATTCGATAACTCGGAAACAAATGACTGAAAAATATCGTTCGACCAGTCATTTTATCCGTCTTTCCAAGCTCTACAACTTTTATTTGAAGCTTTTTTTCATAAAAATTCACTGGGAGCAACAATCCTCAAAAAATCTCAAAAAGTTGGTTTTTTGCAATTTTAAAGACTTATAACAATTAAACCTCATGGGGAAAAGTGGTGAAAATGTCATAGTGTTATTATAAATCATATTTACTAACAAATGATTTATTGTTTAATCAGGGGAATTAGTTGTCACAAAAACGGTCTTTTTTTTACAGCGGGCCTGGACTAGATGAGAAAATAGAAGGATAGGGGAATCAGATCACTTTATCTCAGGGGAATAGAATGAGTTATAAAACCAGTTTGCAAACTTTCAAAGATAAGATTTCCCTGTATAGAAACAAAATAACAATTACTCTTTTAACTTTTATTTATATTGATTTTATGACGTCTGCCAACAATTATTTTCATGATGAGTGGACTATTTTTACATTCTCATCATAAATGAGAGAGTATTCAACCTTTTTTTTTAATAATGTACAGTGGAACCTCGATTATCCGAACCTCTATTATCCGAACCCTCTATTATCCGAACCGAAAAACATTTTATCCGAACTTCTATTATCCGAACTATTTTTTGGTCTCCCGAATTTAAAATTTTATTTTCTCTATTTATTTTATCATTCATATTTTCGCGGGACATTTTGGCAAATTTATGCCAAAAAAATCTTAAAAATTTCCGAATTTTCTGAGTTTTTAATATACATATTATTAATTAATACACAGTAAAAACAAAGTCTTAAACCGTTTACACCTTAAATTAAGCCCATATATTTTGCATAAGTCTGTCCTTTTTTAATTGGTCTGACTCCGTTTACACCTTAAATTCAGCCTCAAAAATAGGCTGAAATCAAGATTTCTTTTTTAGTGTGTATATATTTGCATATATGTATATACTTATGTATATTTAAAAACATATATATTAAGTTAAATATATAGTTCAACTGTACATTTTTTTACTTTAATTATAAAAAAAAAATTAAAATCTCTATTATCCGAATTTTCGATTATCCGAATCCGGCCTTGCCTAGATTAGTTCGGATAATCGAGGTTCCACTGTACAACATTTCATTAATTAGTTCAATCAAAATAGCTTGGAAATTTTTTTCACTCTCTAAATCTGAATTAGTAAAAATGTTTACTAATTTGAATTAGTGACTCACTTTTTGCTTATGAATTAGTAAAATTTTACTAATTATTAGTAACTTTTACTAACAATTAGTAAAATTTAACTAATTCCAAAGCAAAAAGTGAGTCACTAACTTAAATTAGTAAAGATTTTTACTAATTCAGATTTAGAGAGTACGGTTTATATAATGTAACGCCATCTGAGAGGAGTGGCGCAGTGATTGGTTTTTCCTCTTTTGGGGCGCATGAATATTCCTCAACTGACAAATAACTGAACTGTCAGTTAACCTAATTGCATATAGCAGAATTGTCATTTAACAGACCTATTTTAGTGCAAATTTTAAAAATGACTAATTGAAATTATCATGCGATTTGTCAGATTTGAAACTTGCGCTAAAATAAATGCCAAATCTGTTACATGTTTTGAGTTTAAGAGTTGAATTGATTCAATAAGAAATCAAGACAAGAAAGGAAAACAAATACATAATAGGAAAATAATAATGTTAAATTGATTGGAATTTAATAATGAAAAGGATCATCCCCAAAGTTAACTGAACACTGAGAGAAGAAAAGTGAAAAAAAATTGCTGGAAGAAATCAGATGAGGTACAAAAGCATGAAAATAGATAGCGTAAGCGAACGAAGGAAGTTTACATCGTAAACTTCTGGTCTTAAGGGTGGTATTATTTTCATGGGAGGCGGTCTAACTACATGGCGGTTGCCACCGGTGAAATGCTTTAAAAGTTGGCTCGCAAAGTTTTCGCTGAAGGGAAAATGGGCGGTTGTTGGAAGGGGGATTAGGGGGTGAAACACAGTCAGAAAGAGGAGAAAGTTTCGGGCAAATGGGAGGGGAAGGAAGGCGCGCACGAAGCTCGGTCAAGTTGCCGACAAACTTTGGTAAAACTGAAAAGTTAATTTCGTCGTGTTAAATTACTCGAACGCCAGGGCATTAAACTTGCAAAAGTTGGCCGGTTGACTGAAATACGTACCGTTCCTTTCGTCCGATATCCTTCTCATCCTCAATCCCGCTCCACCTCACTATATTAAAGCATAAAACTTGAAAAGATTTAGATAGGAAAGTCTCAAGTTATTCCAATGCGAATTGCCACATATTACGAAGCTCGAAACTCAGGTCCGTACTTAACACAGTCAGGGCGTATAGCTTCAGGGCTTCCACCACACGGAAAAAAATTTCCTGCGAATTCTGGTTTTTACAAGCGACTTGATTTGGGAAATTCACAAACTCATCTTGTGAATTTAGTTGAATGAGTCAACCTGGCAGTTTTAAAATATGCTTAAGGAGGTTCATCCCAAAATCGATTTTCTACAGATTTTTAAAAAATTTTTAAGATGTATTATTGACATCACTTTACATGTGTTGTTCAAATTTTATTGAATTTTACCGTATCATTTTCAAGATAAAAATTGATAAAGTTTAAAGTTTTACATGGGAACAGTGAAAAAACATGAAAAATGACCATGTTTTCATTTAATTAAAAAAAAAGGTTCTACAGATTTTTTTCAAAAACTAATATGTTTTAAATTATGAGTTTTAACAGTTTTTACAAAAATATGAAATTTTTTTACCGTTTGGTTGTGAAGTAAATGTTAATCAAAGTTAGCAACTTTTGAACTTATCCCATGTAAATAAAAGAAAGAAGAGGAGAAACGGCAAATTAACCTCTAAATTGGCCAGTGGAGCTCAACTTTTATGGACTATAGCTGTCGGTTTTAAACTTACGGAAAACCCCTAATAGAATGAGTACCGCTTGAAGGGATGAACCTCCTTAATTTAGTACTTCTGTTTTTAATATATTCTGATTAGATAGTGGTCCACAAATGTACAGGAAAAAAATTTCAATTGTTTCGATTAGATCCTCACTAAATTTGTTCCAAATTGAAAAAAATACTGGTATATTTTTTTTGAAATCGTATTATATTTAGAAATTAATTAATTAAATGTATTGTTTTAAATCCACTAATTTTCCTAAAGTAAAAAAATACCCGTATTTCTTTAAAAATCGGGGAATAACAAAGCCCATTAAGGAGGTTGTCAACCATCTTTCCGGGCAGGGGGTAAGAGGGGGGAATTCAATGTATTAAAGGTCTGAACAGAATAGAAACGTAACCGGAATCGCAAACGCAACCGGAAGAATGAGTTAGAGAAGGAAAGATAAATTGTTTGTCCTTCTCTAACTTATTCTTCCGGTTGCGTTTACGATTACAATTCCGGTTACGTTTCTATTCTACTCAGACCTTTAAACAGCAATTATATCAACTGTTGAAAACGTAACAACTGCGCATGTTCTCAAAAAGTGTTGCCAACACTGCTGTTTGGTGAGTCAGTATTCATATTTTTTGATTCCGTTAGGCTATAACAAATAAAAGTGATTAAGAAAGTGTTAAAAAATCAATTAGAATTTAGTGGAATGAAAAAATGGTGTCAGAGAATACATTTTTTTTAATTATAAATTTTTTATGATATAAGTGGAGAAAAAAGATTAAGAAAGAAATTTTTCGAATTAGAATTCAAAAGGAAACTTCATTAGCGCGCAATCTATTCATATGAAACAACATGCGCTGTCAGTGTTATGACACCAAAGAGGTTAGAAAATCTTGGCTATAACGCATTTAACGTCAGTTTTTATTATATATCTCAAAATAAAAACAGTCGACTTATTTAATTTTTATTCCTAAAAAAATCTAGAAATTTTAAATTTTACGACAGTAGGTTTTTGGGAAAAAGTTTAACATTTTCTCACAAGTTATAATTAAAATAGTGTACTTGGAAGTGTACTCTCCATGAGAGCCCATGTAAAAATATGCAACTTTATTCATTAAATTCTCAAAAACAAGACAGTAAAAAATTTTGAAAAAAAAATTGTTTTTGAATCCAAAGATTCTCAAAAACGTATTTTATTATATTTCAGAATAATCTTAATACTTTTAGATAGCTTGACACCCCTTAAATGTATAAAAAAGGGTAAAAACCCTTTAAAATGCGTTCTGCTTTTGGACCAGTTTTTATAAAAAAGGGTTTAAAAATTATAATCCACAGTATATTTAATAATTTTTTATAATATTAACTATTTTTTGAAGTGGTGTTTTTGAAAAAATTTAATTAACAAATTTTTTTCTTAAGGGTATGTGGGAACCTCCCACGTTACCTAGTATGGGAAAATGTGTTTTGGTAGTATACATTTCACTCTAAAATGAGAAAAGATTTTTGTCTAAAATTTTGAGGGATTATAGATTAGGGTACAAGGAATCTCGCTGTTCTCCGAAAAATACATAATTTTGAGTTAAATTATTTAAAAAGTTTAATTTTTAAACGAAAATAAAAAGAAACATGACGACGCATACACAGACGTTGCTTGAGTGTGTCAGTGCTCCAGTAAACAGCGCCAATTCGAGCGAGTGGCCGCTGAATGAACTACGATTAAATACATTATTTTACTATTTATTGCTTTATTTTTATTATTTTCGCGTTAAGTTATAGTAAATGAGAAGAATAGCGAGATTTCTTGTACCAAACTAAACCATTTTTCCAAAATTTTAACCCGAAATCATTTTTTATTTCAGAGAAAGTTTCAAACCACAAAAGAACGTCCTTTGCCCACATACCCTTAACAAATTATTAAATTTATTATGGAATACAGTTTTTAAACCCTTTTCAAGAATTGTTCCAAAAGCAAAACGCGTTTTAAGGGGTTTTTACCATATTTAATGGGCTTTTATATTCCCCGATTTTCTAAGAAATACGGGTATTTTTTCACTTTGGGAAAAATTAATTAGTTTAGAACAATACATTTTTGATTATATGTTTCACCCTATTGGTGTTATTAAAGGTTTTTTTGCAAATCCATGAGAAACAATTCTTTTATTTTGCTATACTTTGTTTGCCAAATGTTAAACATATGTCCTCAGAGCAAAATAAACTAAAATAATAATTAACAAATACTTAAATTATTTAACTATTCTTCTTTTCTAATTCATTCTTCCTGTTCGCGAAGATGCATTAGGCTCTGTCAGTTCATCGATATATTTCGAGATAAAGATATGACGTCAGAGGCCTGGAGGGACAACAAAGCAGACGACATGTAATAATCTTATGGAGAAATAAATTTGAAATCACTTATATTAAATTTACTCAGATCTTAATCACTTGAAATGTTTGTTGGCTTGAAGTAACAATAAAATGTGCTTTATTATCAAATGTGTTATGCATGTGAGCCAGTTACATGTGTATATTCTAAGATTTGTCAATAAATTTGTATTAATAAGGTTAGGAGTGTTTGTTTAAAAGCAAATTTTTTATTTTAAATGCATAATAAAACGATATTTTGTACATATTATATTTAAAATATGTGAAGAACATATTTTAAATGGAAATCAACGCAAATCGTATAAAATAACAAGTATGTAAACAAATGTTCCTAACCTCACTAAAATGTATTTAATCGAAAATCCTGCAAATATTAAGATGCAACTGCATCAAATGTATAACACATTTAATTAGTAGACTATATTAGACTATTTTTTTAAGCCAATAAGCATTTTAAGTGACTAAGATTTGAGTAAATTCAATAAAAGTGACATCAAATTTATTTCTCCATATAAGATTACAATGTGTGGTCTGCTTTCTTGTGCCTCGAAACGCTCTGACGTCACAAGTGACAGAGCCTAATAATATAGAAATTATAGAAAAGGACACTTATATAGTATATGCCCTTTTCTAACAACTCATGGTACATGTTCACGAACTTCTTTCAGGAACGAGATGTACGAGTTAGAAAAGAACAGGGATATATTTGTGTCCTTTTCTATCTCATGCATCTCGTTCGCGAATGATTTTCAAGAATCTATATTCTGTGTTGGCCTTTACTTTGTAGAACAGTGCGGAGACCGGCACTGGGCACGACATAACCAAACAATTTGTTTATGATGTGTCATGTGTACAGTTTATCGTTTGTAAATCGTCTAATTTTGTAAATTTTTGTTTGTGTTTTATTGTTTTTTAATTTTATTATGTGCGTCTAACTTCGAAAATTGTGTAGTGAACAACTTTCGGTGCTTCGTCTGCGTTAATTATAACGCTGGCTCTATACCTACGCTAACGTAAACTGATTTCCAAAACTATAGTTACGCGAAGTGTAAATACACTTCATCATTACACTAGCGTAGTAAAAAACATGTGAATGCAAAATAGTAAACACGGCCTTCGGCCGCGTAAGGTACTGCTCGCTTTTCTTTTCAAAAAAACCTTGGCGAGAGGGGGTGGATATGGCCGAAAGTATTTTGCGAAATTCGTTGGTGGGTGTCACTTTTCGAAACTTTTTTCATTTCGCGTAGGTTTAGTTTTGGGAGATCGGTTTACGTTAATTTTTCATTTCGCTGTCACTTCGCGTAGGTTTAGTTTTGAAATATCAGCTTACGTTAGCGTATAAATAGGCACTTCGTAATTATAACTGAAGATCATCAAAAAGACATCCTGAAGATGTCTTTTTGTATATTCTTCTTGTCATTAATACGTCGATACGCTCAAAAAAAGTCAAATTCACATCTTCAAACAGACATAGAATATCATATTTAAATAAACTTCCTGCAATGTATGTTTTTTAATATAAGTTTAACTTACTTGAAAAGAGAAGAAATAATTTGGATAAAAGTGTATCGTGTTAAAAAAAGTAAATTGGATCACAAAAAAATTTACGAAGATATAAAAGTTATTTTATGAGATTAAATGCTCTATTAAATGGAAAAATACTGTTGCGATTTTTCTCGTAAAACTTGAATATCGCCAATAATCTTTTACTCGGATGTGGCAGCCTCAGCCAATTCAATATTTTACATCCCAGAAAATTTACCTTGCATGAAATGTTATGAGTCGTAAAGTGTATACGCACTTTACATGTCGTTAGGTATCTATAAAAAAAGAGAAACTTTACATATGTTATTTGACAAGCGACAATTTTTGTTTGTCATTAATCAATATGATGATTATCTGTAATTCAAATTGAAATATAATAATCAGAAATACGGGTAAATTAAAGTAGCGTTTTATTTAAAAAATATAGCCCTTTGTGCAAAATGTGATAAATTTATACGAAATTTATATTTACAGTAATAAATATTGTGTTTCAAACACGCAAATGTATAAGTCATTTACATGTGGCACATATGTACGTATAAAATCAGCGAGCATTTTTTTTGTCTGTAAATATTTGTTTTTCAATAAAACATATTAAATCTTCAGTGACCCAAATTAAAAAAAAACAAAGTTGAAAATTATATATTTAAAAACGCATGGATTTTTAAAGTTCTTATAATATTTTAGCAAAGGAAATTCTTTTTAATACAAAAAGTAGTTGAAATGGAATAAAATGCAAAGTATCTATGAAGATGAAATTAAAAGTTTTTCAATAGAAGATGAAATTTTATTTGAAGAGTACGCACTGAGATATTCTAACACTGTGTTACGATTTTCGCAAAGCTTTCTATATTGACCCTTTCCACTGGCAACTCGAAGCATCGCCTCAGAGTCACCCTTCTCTTCTTCCCTCACCGTTGTTTCAACTTTGGATCCGCAACTTTACTCCGAAGCTTCTACATTGAGCGACCGAGAGAGGATACCTACCGGGTAACCCTTTTGTTGTGGAATTAATGAAATTCTAACCCCTTCATAGATATATATCAGCTTGCACTGACCTGATTTATTTACGCGAATAAATTCCCTTACGATATTGCCAGTCATATAATATCGACCTCGAAAAACGGTCAACCGTTATCGCGTTTTAACCACTAACCCTCCAAATGAGTAGCTCTCTCGCATCATAAATATTTCTCTAAACCTTTCTCTTTTATTGAATGGAAAGTCTATAATGAAAACTTATCGAGAGTAATTTTTCTTTCCCGTGATAATAAATCATTCTTTTTGAAAAATCTTTTTCTGACACCACAGTACATTTAAAATTAACTTTTATTGTTTTAGGTTGAAAATGTTTTCTTTAATAAAATCAATTTCAAACAATTTCAGAAGATTTAGTTAGTTATGTCCATCCTCCTTAATCGATGCATAGCTCAAAATTGTTTTATTTATCTTACCAGTGCAAAAAATATTGATCTATGCATCTTGTCCGTTATGGAATCACCTTATGTTTTTCAAAAAAATTATAACGAATAAAGTTGGTACAATGATAGTATTTGATTGATTATTCATTAATTGATTTATTCAGACAAAAGACGCATTCCAATAAAATTGAATGAATTAAATTATCACGATAAATAAATGAAACTATAACAAGATTGAGAAATTACTGAAGGATCACCCTTTATATGAAGAAGGCATGGATTGCGACTAGGTATAGTTGAGTTTGTATTGGATAGTTGAGATGTATTGGTTCCATTCAGGTATAAGTGTGTTCTGGGAGAGCGAGGCGCGCGCCGTTGGCTCTCGCTAAACTCCATCCCCCGGTCTCGATCTCTACCGTCCTTGCCTCGGAAAACTTTCGGATGATGAGCTTTGTTGGCCGTTTCCCCAACAGGACGGAAAAGTTAAATGCGAAAGTTTTACCCGATATCCACTGCGACGCTGTTTTTACTCAAAATTTATCAAACTCTCTTTTCTCTTCTCTCTATAACATATAACAAACTGACAATTTGTTAATTACCCATTATCATGACTTTGTTTTAGTTTGTTAATTTAGTTTCATATCTAAATTTCACGTTAGAAAAAATAAATAAATTAAAGAAAAATCTAAATTTATATTGCGTATAGTAAATGACTCATCATAAAATAGAATTCGTTTTAATTTATTTTCAGGATGGCGTCGAAAAGAACAAGAAAGAACCATTCCATACAGCATCTCCTCGAACTCCCATCAAGCAGAGAAACGAGAGTCCCGCCTTTTCCTTTTTCAAAAGAGTCTGCACAACTTCCGTCAGTTCCAGGTCCACGGCAAGTTCCGGTGACCGTATTGCATCCCACACCAAAAAAGGTAAATTCCTCAAACGAGATTTTTTAAAACATCTATACCAAAAAATATCAATTTACTTAGTCGAGTGTTCTGCACATACAAAATTTCAATTCATTGTGGTTGGATATCATTATAGTAAAAAAAGGGAGTTAGATTTTAACTCCCAATGGCACTCTATAAAACTCCCACTCTTTTGGAGTTGATGCTAAGAGAGTTAATCTAATTTCAACTCACTTTTAGAGTTGATTTTTAACTCCAAAAATTTTAACAGGGTGCCCACCGACCGGAAATACCGGGAATTAACCTGGAATTTTGTATACCGGGAAAAAGCCGGGAATTTTAATTAAATTTACATTAAAACTAATATATTCTATTAAATTTGTTGAAAAGAAATTTAAAAAAATTTCAAATCAAGCCAATTTTCAAGTCAGTCCGTGACGCTTATTCACGTTATGTTAAAGCTTTAAAAGATAAAAACAAAATAAAAACTCAAGAAAATGAACTCTCTAAATCTGAATCAGTGAAATTCCACTGAAGATCAGTGAAAATTGACTGAAAATTAGTGAGTCTATTCTCGCAAATTTAATCAGTGAAATTTCACCGAAAATCAGTTAAAAATTACTGAAATATCAGTCATTTTTCACTGATTGTCCAATTAAAAAATTAGTGGAATTTTTTGTCACGCATATGGAAAATTTCAGTAATTTTTTAATTGGACAATCAGTGAAAAATAACTGATATTTCAATCATTTTTAACTGATCTTCAGTGAAAATTCACTGATTAAAATCACGAGAATAGACTCACTGATTCTCAGTCAAATTTCACTAATTCAGGATGAGATAACTTCAGAAGAAAATTGATCAATCTTCGTTTTGAGATTATATATTTACTCTCTTAATTTGAATAAGTGAAATTTCACTGGTAAAATAGCTAGAAGTCGGTTACTGAATCATTTAGTGAAATTTTCACTGAAAATCAGTCATATATCACTGATTTCCAGTGAAAATTTCACTAAATGAATCAGTCAATCTGTATTATCGGTAATGGGTAAAACAGTTTGACTGATTCATTTAGTAAAATTTTCACTGAAAATCAGTCATATATCACTGATTTCCAGTGAAAATTTTACTAAATGAATCAGTCAATCTGTTTTACCCATTACCGATAATACAGATTGACTGATTCATTTAGTGAAATTTTCACTGGAAATCAGTGATATATGACTGATTTTTAGTGAAAATTTCACAAAATGATTCAGTAACCGACTTCTAGCTATTTCACCAGTGAAATTTCACTGATTCAAATTAAGAGAGTAAAGACTTAATTGTTACAAATTTATATTGTTTGTAAAAAAGACATTATTATTGTAAAAGATATTTTAGAGAACGTTATATAAAGTTGGATAAAACAGTTTTAATATACATTTTTAAAGATTTAGAAGCAGTATGTGAAATACCAAAGATGTAGTAAATGTAACTTTGAATAATATCTAAAATGTAATTGTTGCAAAAGTTTTAATATATTTTTAATCGAATTTATTATTTATTTCTCATCACTCACTTATTTTTACATTTAAATTTAAAAAAATTAAAACAAAAATAAATTTTTTGAAGAATTCATAAATTTCTTCGACAAGTTATGCATGAAATATACTTGTAAATGTTTAAACAACTAAAAACAATACAAATTATTAAAAAAAACCAATGGATTAATTACTTAAAATTACAATTTAAAGGTCCTAAAAAATAACCGGGAAAAAATTCATTTTCACCCGGAAAACCGGGAAATAGCCGGGAATTTTTTTCTTAAGTTACAGTGGCCACCCTGAATTTAATTGAGCCTCCCAATTTTGTAATTGGGAGGCCGCGGCTCGGACGAGTTATAAAATTGGAAGGCTCAATTTTACTCCAAACTTTAGTTGGCATTAACTCCCGAAATTTTTACAGTGCATTGCTAAATGATCACAAAGTGTGGTTTTTTTTAGTTAACATAGAGAAGACTTAAAATATAGGTTTTTATGTTTTTTATTTCTCCAAAGAAGACGTTTTTAGAAAATTTTATTCCGTATGAGTGTGTATAAAAAAAATGACACTGAAGTTACCAACGTTGAATCGACGAAAAGAATTTTTTTTTTCCCTCAGATTGAATATTTTCCCGCCTTGGTTAAGGATTTTTAGTGTTTAAGGATGTATTTGGAACCAAAATAAAGAAGTTTAAATTTAAAAAAATTGGTTCTTGGCCTTTAAACTAAACTGAAAACGAAAAATTGGTTCGTTGATTCGACGAATCAACGTGGGTAACTTCAGCGTCATTAAAAAAAAGAGGAAAAAATTTTAACCTCGCTAATATGTATTGACATAGTCGAACATTTCTATTATAGTAAATAATATTTTTCTGAAAAAGATATTCTTTTAGTATTTAGCTGATAGGGTATATGAGTAATAATCTGAATGTATATTATGAATATTTATTAGTAAATCGATGCAAGAGAGTTTTTTTTATTTCTTCCGTTAGCGCAAGAATATAGCCGCAAGAAACGATATTATTCGATCAAGGGAAGCACTTTCCGCTAAAGCAAAAGTTCCTGCCCTTTCTTTTCATTCTTTTTCCTTTTGATACTGTCTATAAATCTCCCCTTCGAAATCCGATTTAAATGTGACCAAATTCTCACGTGATTCGAGATCTCTAGTGGTTTGATTCACAGCTTCCGATGCAAGTCACTTGTTTCTTTTTTGTATTGAATAACAATTTGGATTTATTGAACTTTCCCGTTAATTTTATTTTTTATACGTCAGTACATATTACAATCATGTTAAAAATATTATATACCGGTTAGACTTTAAAGTAGAGCTTTTTGAAATACGAGCATATAAGCTTCATGAAAACGCACAATAAAAAACCCTTTTCATAAAATATAAATTATTATCCAACTCGTCGATTATAGATGTATGAAGTATATATATATAGACTCTAAATTTGAATCAGTAAAATGCTACTGACAATCAATATCAAATATGATGGATTTTTAGTGGATGTGCTTTCTTCAATTTACCAGTGAAATTATAACCATTGCCAATGACTTGTAAATTTAGTAATCTGTTTCATCAGAGTAAAGCAGATATATCTATTACTCATTCTTAGTTTAATTCTACCGACAATCAGTCAAATTTTAGTGATTTTTAATGAAAATCTTTACTGAATCATTACAAGCGCATTGAAATCTTGAAACAGTATATTTATTTTCTAGTTAATGGTCCAACTAATTAATTGATTTTAATTATTATTATTAAATTAATAAAGGAATACTAAATGGAAAAAAATGTTGTTATACTAAATATTATGTTTTAAATTAAAAAATAAATTTTGAGCGTTACTGAAAATGGAAAAAAAATCGTACTATTATAAACTCAACAACATATGAAAATTCAAATGGTTTTTTTAACGAACTTTAAAATATTTATTTTCCGGTTTCAGATGAAATCAACAAAAGTATTTTTCTACTAAAATAAATTTTTTCCCTTTTTTGTCAAGTTGAAATATTTTCAATTTTGTTAAAAGACCTTTTAAATTTTATGAGTAATGAGTAAAATTCTAGTTTATTATATTTATATAAATTAAAATTTCAATTTCCATTTTATTGTTTTAATAATTTCTAATAAATTGTACAATATAAACGGATTGTTACATAAGAAGTGACTTAATGAAATTTTGTTTTTCAGAGAAATTGTTTTATAAGAAAGTTATTTAAAAAAGATCCTTTTATAGTTGTACTTTGCATAATTAAAAAGTTTGGAGTTCGCTATATTTAAAAACGAATATTAACGGATTATTGAACGCCTTTTGTTCTTCGTAGGAACTTTTTATGTTTGGAAATCGATAGAGTAATTATTTCACAAAGTGTACACTTGTACATGAAACTTTTAAAATTAATATCATATATCCGCAACCATCGGTATATCGATTCTCTGTTGGATTTTAAATATTTGCCAAAAGTTAATTACCGACAAACTGACGCAAGAAGAATGCCTGTTAATCTCCAGATTTATTGAACGATTTCACTTTTACTATTATTGTTTCGTTACACATGACTATTTTGAAAATTGACAATTTTTTTTTTAAATTTCAATTTAAAGTTCGGTTAAACTAATTGGTATATATAACTAAAAATGAAGTAAAGACTATTAAAATATTATAAAACTATTTATTATATATTTATAGTGTATTTTTAGTTTTTTATTATAGTATTTTGTTATAAAACGTAAAGTAAAAAAACCGTGTACAGAAATTGCTTTATTAGACTCTGATCAGGGCCTTGAAAGTTTTCCGTTTTTGAATAAACTCTAAATAAACGAATTGTGTTAAATCGCCTCGTCAGGCGCTAAACAGTTTCATTCCCGTGCGATAGACTATATAGAAGTAGGGGAAACTCGATTTTACCCCAACTGGACCAAATTTCAATTTCTGACCGGAAAGTCATTAAGAGTTTCACGTTGTGTATTATTGACAGTTTTTAATGTAATTTTTACATTCGTCTAGTTTTTAAACCTTTGTGTCTTTATTTATTACCATTTAATTCTCATCAAACTTTGTAATAAATTAGCATATAATGAAATTTAAAAAGTCTTTTGTAATTGACTGCACATGACAGAATATTGATTTTAAACAGTATTGATGTATTTGTTAAATGATAAGTACTCAATTTGGTGTGGAGTAATTTGTTTGTGTGAGTTTATTAGACGTAGTGGTAAATACATAAAGTTAGTTACACATTACTTAGCAATTGTATATATTGATTTAGTTAGACAAGAGACTTTCAGAAAGTTTCGATTGCAATAAGAGTATACAGGATATAGTAACTGTACATTGAGGTTATGTGGATTCACTAGCGCCTGTAAAATTACTAAAAGTTGTAAATTTAATAAATTTAACTAATAATTGTGATTCGAAGTACCCGATGTAACAAGACGACATAGGAAACGACATTAATTTAATTATAACAGATTATTAAAATAGTTGTTTAGTAAACGAAATCAGGCAAAAAAATGCAAAAGTAAACAAATTTTTAAATTTAAAGAAAATTTAATTGTCGATGTATTTTTCTATCAATATGTGATTTTACAATGAAAAAATTGCTTTTTTACTTTTTATTTAGTAATTTTACAAAATTCATGATATTCACATTTTCAAAATGTAAATTAACTAAAAAATGTAACTTTACATTCGTCCATAAAATTACATATAGTGTATGCGAGGAAAAGAACCATGACACAGTAGGGCAAATTTACATTGGGACTGGAATTTTACAATCGCCATTTAAAATCGCTCTACACTGTAATTAATATTGTCAAACTGAGTGCAGTAAAATCACATAATACTGTAACGAGATTTGTTACAGAATCTTGTTTGAACTTCTAAAGTCAATTAAATAGATTTCGAATGTATTTACAGTGTGACGCGAATTTTACGAATATTTAAGAATTTGAGTATTTAGGAAACGACCCAGGCTAAAGATCTGTTTAGTTTTCTATTAGCTAGACTTTGGTATTCGACTTATCAATATTCTAACATGGCATTACAACGTCCAACTTTAAATGGGACAAGTATAGGGCAATTTTTAAATTTAATTTTTGTTGCCTAGTACACCGCCAATAAATTTAAATTGTTTTTTACAAATATATTGAATAAAAGATGTTAAAAAGTTTGTTGTTATTTTTCAAAAGTGTATTTAAAAAATGGAACTTTTCCTTGTTTTGCAATAAAATCTAAAAGTGGGATAGGCCCAAGAGAAACATAAAAAGAAATGGTTCGAATGACATAAACTGCTGACATTTTACCTTTAATGCATTTCGCCGATCATCTCGATTTTATTATTACCTGCAATAAAAATGGTTTCATATACGAAGAATTGAGCGAAATAAAGAATTTGTTTCATTCTTACGCACTTTATGATTTTATAATGCATTTTTCAAACTAATATTCTGATAAATTATATATACATTATGTCATATTAATTTTTTAAAAGCAAATATATTAACATCTGTTCATGGTTCTTGAATAATATATATAAAACTATAATAAAATATATTGTTCTTTCTACTTATACTCTCTAAATCTGAATTAGTAAAAATGTTTACTAATTTAAATTAGTGACTTACTTTTTGCTTCTGAATTAGTAAAAGTTTACTAATTATTATTAGTAACTTTTACTAACAATTAGTAAAATTTAACTAATTCTCAAGCAAAAAGTAAGTCACTAATTTAAATTAGTAAAAAATTTTACTAATTCAGATTTAGAGAGTAAATGTGAAAAATAAAGGTACTATTTATTGTTTGTTTCCTAGTACATTGTATATAATAAACCATTTTCTTTGCTGTTATAAAGATAAACAAATTATCTGTATTGCGCAATATAACTAGGTGACTTAATCGTAACAGCTATATGCTTTACACTCGAAAGTTGTAAAGATACTTGAAGAAATGTATTATCTGTTTAAATAAAACATATATAAAAAAGTGCTTATTTTGTGCGTTCAATAATATTTAAGATTTTATAGAACTTAAATATTACCTTATATTAATATGATAATAATAATAATAATAAAATAATTAATATAATTATATGTACACATACAATTATATTTAATAGTTGAAAAAAAAGAAATACGTAATATTGTTTTGCAAAACAATCTACATATTATTTTACATTTCACTTTTTATCACAAATTTTTTACATCTTGGAAATTTAAGAACTAGAGATTCTAAGTTCTCGTTTCACATGTGTCTCATATTTTATTTTATATGCTTCTTTTTAAAAATGTTTTAAGCATAAAATCCTGTCTTTTATTTTTAAGTAATTCCTTGTATAAATATTATAACGAAAGAAATATTATCTATATATCCAGAAAAAAGATTTTTGTTTTTTTTAAATCTCTTCTTTCATTGCAACTGTTTAATTCAGAAGAATTATTCCTTTGATATAATATAAAGAAATCCTGTTTGAATCAAAGAAATTTGGCTTCAATTTTTAATGAAAATTTTTATATAATCGTTTATTTTATTAATTTAAAGAACACATTTCTTTGAGTTAAATAGAAAAACAAACAGGATTTCTTCATATCTAAGAAATAATTTTTCTTATTAAACAAATTGCAGTCTAACAAAGAAGTTTTTAAAAATAACAGAATGATTTTACAAAGTGTAATATACCTAAGTATTTAGTTGTTTTTTTTAATATGATAAAAAATTTCTCTTTTACCTATAAATTATCCTCTTTGAGTATGTAATTTATGTAAAACAATGAATGTTCTTTGCAGACAGTGAAATATCAAAGATAGTAAATATTTAAAACGTGTTTCAACAGACAGCATTAAATGTCTATGAAATTAAAGAGCGCCCTATATAATTTCCATTTAATTACAGACTTCATTAATATTTGTAATATCGAACTTAGTCGCTTTTGTATATATATATATATATACATGAAACCCCTTTGCGCGAGTCTTTATTTTATGTATAAAAAGGTAATAGCTCCATTCCCGCTGAGTTGAAAGACAGAGAGGGGGGGGGTTCGCTTATTTCACGCGGCGACGTAACGATTTTTAAACTTTGCCGAGAAGTTCCGATGAGTTTCCGTCGGAGAGTTGACGGGCAAGTTGTGCAAAACTTGGAGTGGGGACAGTTTGTTCTGTCGAGGCGGGATTTCCCTCCGCTTTCAAACTAGTTTGCGAATCCGCGCAACTCCATTCAGTTAAAATCAACTTGCCGCAAACAATCTCTGTCCCTCTCTTGCCCCTTTCGTTCCCGGTCTCAATATTCACTTGCGCCTCATCGTAGCGAATTTGCGAAGCTTTAATGTTACCAATAGTCGGGCAAAATCTCGATTACCGATCGTCGGTAAATTTTCGTTTACCACTAGAACCTGTTATACCTACAGTTAATATTTTAGCGACTTTTTCATACAAGTTTTAATATTGTATTTTTTAAAATTATTGAAATAATGTGAAATTAATTTCTTTTTAAACAGTGAATAGTACGAATTTTATTTTCATAGTTAATTTATTTTTATAGGGTAAGTGAAACAGTCGATAATTTTTCAGCAACTGTCGGTAACGAGTTGTGATCATCTTAAGGTGATGTAGCGTTGTCAAGATAAATGATGAACACTTTGTGAGGTAGTTGATATTTTTTACGTTTGAAATGATTTCTTTAATCACTGTAGTATATGATTAATTTCGTCATTTGGTAATGTAGTAGTAATTTTTGTATTATTGTTGGACTTAAGAATATTGGCATCTAATATTTTAAGAATTAACTATTTCGTTTAATAATAATTAAATACAGTGGAACCTCGATTATCTGTCAGGCATAAATTTTTTATATAGATATTAACATTTACATGCCATCAAAGTAAAATTTAGTTTTAAAATATCAATTAAGAATGAAAAAAATTTGAACTAAATGAAATTCATTTGAAATGTGTAAATATTTACTTAGCACTGTGAGAAATATATTTTTTCTGGGTGTAATAATATAAATTTTTTTTACCTTACAAAAGAGTATGTTTGGCACGAACACGCGTTTTATAAATAAGAATGTGGACAATAATTACTGCGAAAGAATATAGTAATGTGCGAGTACAATAATGAGGGATATTTGTTGGGGATGTAAGGAGGCCTGACGGGTGCATAATTTGCCATTGAAATCCGGTGAATAGACATAGGACGAGCGCCTTGAGCATACGAAAGGTGGCAGAACGTAGGTAGGGGCTGAATTTATGATAATTGCATAAATCAGAGCTTTCCTCCACAATAATCATAATCTATTGGGATAGTTGCACGAAGTTAGCTATTTAGCCGACGGCGTGTAGGGGTACGAGGGGAGACTGAATAAGATAAAGTCCTTGGTGCACTGGAGGGTTGAGAGTGAGAGAAATATCCAAGGTTGGGGGGGGGGAGTGGGTGGCAGTTGTGGTGGTGAATAGCCTTAGAATTACCAATGCTGCTGCAAAATTATTTGCATAGATTCCCAATTCTGGGGACGACGCGTTGCGAAGGGACATCTTCCATTTGATATAAATCTTGTTTACATTCCTCAGATCTAGTCTATTTTCATATTTTAATACAGTTCCCGTTTAGATGTTATGTTTTATCATATTTTTCCGACTATCATCAATGGAGTTTCAATTAAGGAATTATTTTTTTCACGAATCATATCCCCAACTAGCACGTAATATTACTGTAATATTACAGTATCATTACCCGGTAATTAAAATTTAAAGGTGAACTGAATGATCACTCCGAGTCAGGTTATATTACTGGAATATTACAGTGATATTAAAATGTCTGCCAGATGGTGATATTACCGAGTATAACATTACACTGAGAGACATGTTTAGTCAGAGCAAGCAAAATTTGGTTGGGTCAACAAAAAATTTTGATGGTATTTACACTCAGAAAAAAATTCGTTTGAAGCAACCAAATTTTGGTTAAATCAACAAAATAAATGCATTGATATACAGTTAACCAAACATTTGGTTGCATAAACCAAAGGTTTATTTAGCTCAATCAAATTTTTTCTTTGTTCAAAAAATTTATTAAAATACACCAAACAGATCAAATAAATATTTATTTGAATTAAACAAATTTTGTTTGAACTAACCAAAAAATTGGATAAATATAAAAAAATGGTACATTTGGTTCAAACATATCTTTTTTCTGAGTGTAAGCAAGCAAACTATTTGTTTGAGTCAACCAAAAAATTTGGTTGAGTGTTTTTTGTTGACATAACAAAAATGTTTGGTTAGCTCAACCAAATTTTTTTTGTTAGGTCAACAAAAATGTTTGGTTGATCAAACAAAAAGTTTTTTTTTTAAATTAAAAATTTTTTTCTGCTTTATCTCTTTTCTTTTTTTATTTATTTCATTATTTATTTATTATCAATTTAACATAGAATTTATATTTATCCAATTGAAATATATGTGGACTTTGAAAAATCTCATCTCTTTGTTGGCCTAACCAAATGTTTGGTTGAGATAACTCTATGACTTTGTTTCAGCCAACCAAAATTTCGTTACAAGAACCAAAATTGCCTAACCAGACAATTTTGAGGCAAACACTAAATTTTTTTTCTCATTGTTCTGTAATATTACGGTAATGTTACAGTAATATTACAGATTGATTTGAGTTACTCATGAAGCATCACAATCATAAATATATTAGAAGTCAGTGTGACTTGTTGGTAAAACTCTAGACTTGTGTGCCTTGAGTTCGGGGTTCGATTCCCCGGTTGGGTACATTTTTTTCGTGAAATAATATTCTTCTAATGTTACTGCTATATTCTCGTCTATTATTACCTTACTATTACGGTATAATATTACTGTAATATTACAGTAATAATGCCTGAATATTACCGTGTAATATTACCATGAGGAGGACATTTTAATATCACTGTAATATTACAGTAATGTTACCAGATAATATTGCTGTAATATTACTGTAATATTACGTGCTACTTGGATTCTTAGATTTGTCAATTGTTTTAACTTTTTATTTTGAATGAATTTTTTTTTAAATTTTACATGTTTTATCTACAGAATTTTTCTTCTTTGAAAAACTTTAGAGTACGTTTTTGAAATTACATATAAATTTTTTGTATTTGGTTTTTTTTTGTATTTTACATTGATGTAGCTCAAAAAACAGTTCATGTGTAATTATTCGGGAAATATGAAAAAGAGTTTTCATAAATTCAAACATTTTTTTTATTTAAATAATGAAAAAGATTTTAGATCTTTATTGCCTACTAGTTAATCCAATCTAGTTTTTTTTTATTAAAACTTGCAAGAACTTTTTGTGTAAAGATCTTTTGAAAATCTGACGCAGCAGCACGTCGTTAACGAAAACAACGAGCCTGAATGTAGAAGGCGAGAAAGTTTCTAAATCAATAAGGACGGGGATGTAAGATGTTTCGTACAGTAGTTCTTAGATGGCGACACTTTTCATGTTTAGACGAACTTCCTATTTTTCAATATACGAATAAGTTTCTAGAATTCATTAATATTTTATATACATATTTTGCAAATGCAAAACATTTAATTTATTTGAATAAATACAATATTTTTATATATTTTTTTTAACTGAAGATATATTTGTTTCTTCTATTTAAAGTATATTACTTTAAGCGATTGATGAATTTTAGATTTTCTAGCTTATTTTCATTAATTATAACTCAAGTTTATGTGAATTTTTTCTGACTAAAAGTTGTATATAATTCTTGTAGTTTTAAAATAATATGAAAGCTTTATGCATACATTTTTTTTGTCTTGAAAATAAAATAAATTTCAATTGAGATAATTTTTCTTTTCAATAAGACTTGAAATAAACGAAAGTACAGTCTAAGTAGAGTAGGTCTCTGTTGAGTCAGACATCATGCCTAATAACACGTGATCATCGACCATACAATTTTCCGCCGGAATTAAATAAAACTCCAAAGAGAGAACGTACCAGGCTCTGATATATGTTCTGTTTTTAGAATAATATCGCACTTGGTCACGGATTATTTTTAAAATAGGAGTACATTTGTAATACATTTTTCATAATTAATACAAGGTAATATTTTTCAAAACTTTCAGTAAAGACTTTCGTAATTCCGTTAAAATTTTTATCTTGAAAGTTATTGTGCCTTTAATGAGGTATTTAAATTAATAAGGCAATTAACTAGCATTGAACAGTACATTTTTTAAACCATAACCTCAAAAATAGAAATGATTAACAAAAGTGCCACCAAAATGCATAAGAGAATGTAAAATATTTAGATTTTTATAGCAAATATCTACACTGAAAAAAATTTATCCGAAATCTTCAACTACCTTTTGGTAGTTGAGTGAAAAGAAGTTAAAACAATTACTTTCTTAGTTAGTTTAACAAGGTTTGTGTAGTTAATTTCATTATTTCTTAAGAAGTTAAAAATTAGTAGTACAATTAACTTAAAAATGTAGTTAGAATTTAAAACTAACTACAAAATCTTATTATATCAACTACATTCTTAGTTATTTTAACTACTTTTTAGTAGTTAATACAACTTTTAAAATTGAGTTGAGGACCTATTGTACTATACAAGGTAGTTAAAAAGTAGTCAAATCTACTACTTATTTTTTTGAGTGTATCTTATTAAAAATAAAGAGTAAAAATTTTGATACATTTATTTTTAATATTATTTTAGTTTTATATAGAAATTGATTATTGGATCTTTAACGGTTTCCCCCAAATATTTTAGAGAAACCATTTATATGTTCTGATATTGAACCACCTTCTCAAATTAAAACGGAAAATTATTGAATGATCCAAGTTATTGTGCCCTATCATATAACAATTAAGACATACTCTATTGTGTAAATGAATCAGTAAATCAGTAAATGAATCTGGTGACGATTGATAACCCCTTGTGGATTAAAATTTAAAAGAATATATTATTTCTGTTACTAAAAATACGTTCTTAAAAAATATCGACATTTTTATCTCGAATTAAAGAGAATTTTTTTATAAAAACAGAAAAAACACTCACTCCGATAATAATAATAATAATGATAATAATAGATAGAGAGCCTAATGGGAACTGGGGTGCAATAGTTTGAAAGTTTTGTACTCGATTCGTGTGTATATCGACGCCATTATGGCTCATCGAAGTCGTTATGGCTCAAAATAAGTGCGTCGTTCCATTGTTTAAGGTCGAAGTTGAAATTAATGTTGATGGTTTATGAAATACTGGTGTACATTATTTTTTCTCTCATTATTTATCATTATACTGAGAAATTGATGCGGATATTAATATTTATGAACAAATAACTTAAATTTAATATTAAATCAATAATTGTAATTCATATATGGTTAATAAGAAATTAATTTAAATTATATACAAACCAATAAAGAACAACAAAATAGAAAAAATATAGTTTTGTCTAAGAAAAATTTTTCAATCCGGGTAAATAAATATTTTAAACTTGTTCACAAAATTTTAGACCAATCCATTCAGTATTTCACGAGCAAATATACGATAAATATTTATATGTAAAATCACGTGATCCAGTCATATGTCCTTATATACAGTATAGGTTTCAGTTCACAAAAGTAATCGAAGTCTTGTTTGACGAAGCATGTACTTCTGTCGAGTACGTACACAAGTGGGAAAAAATCTGTTTGGGGTCCGGCTAATCTGGCGTTAGGTCGCGGAAAACGCGGCGTTAAAATACCGGAAAGCCAGGACCCTAATCCGCTTAAGGAGATTTATTTAATACTTACGGTCGTCTGGTTTGCCTCCACTGCTCACCTCGTTTCACCTCGAGACCTCGACTTTTTCTGAGCCTAATTTTTCTGTTATTTTAATACTGTACGCAGCTATTTCACCTCGCTTATCAATATCCTATCTTTTATGAAATTATTTGTTTATAAAATTAATAAACCTCTTAAATGCCAGAGGATTAAAATTTTATGTGTGTATATTGCATTCACATATGATGATGTTTGTCGTGAATATGAAGAATAAATTCACAATAAAGACTCGGCGATGTGGAAAAAATCACCGAAGGTGTTGGGGTTAACGATTTATCCTGGATACCTGCAGGGCCAGAAATGAGTTTATAAAAATTGTGTCAATTAGGGCGCAGCAAGAAACGCTCGTGTAAAAGGGCTTTCCAGTAGAGAGTCCTTTAACGACAAGCGACTCTTTATCACGAGATTGCGGACAGTCAATTTACTTTGAAGAAGATTCAAGAGAAGCAAAGTGTACATAAAGGACGACGTGCTAAAGTGAACTTGTTTTGAAATCAGACTCAGAAAAGCACCCGCTGTTGATTCATCAAACTTACTTTATTAATTAATCTATATTACTTCCAAAATACGTTTCATTCTGATGAGTTTTTATTTCAAAAAAATGTTCATTCTAAATAATTTCAATTAATTACAAGGTAAAATAAAGTTCTCTGATTAATGTTCACTTGCTGTTTACTTTGATATATTTATTTAACATTTAAACATCAAACGACGTATTTTTATTCTGAGCAAATCTCGAAATGTATTCGATTTACGTGTATTCTAGTTTGGAATATGTTTGAATTCAAGTTTGAAAATGAAAAAGTCGTGGTGTACGTTTTTCGAAGTGATTTTGTTGAGGGGGAAATAGTGCAAAGTTTAGAATAGCGTTCTTTGATTCGCGGTTGGAGAGCCGAGGGCGTTGCTGCAAGTAGACGAGTAAAGAGAGCATTGTTGGTACTGCTCGGGGCGAGGATTAGCCCTTGGGGCATTGTAACACCGTAAATATATCCCTCTCCCTACACACCCCCTCGCCTTCCTTCTTCTCTAACCTTCCACCGCTGTTTAGTTGGCAACGTCTCGACCATTCGAGTTTACACCAAACCACTGCGATTTTACAAAGCTCTGCATGTGAGAGACAAATCAATTCTTTCTCAAAGTCCATTTGCCTTCAATCCTTTATAATTCAATTCATTTTTCAACCAAAAAATTATTTTTCAATAATAATGGAAATAAACATTTGCAGAAAAATTAATGAATGATTTTATTGTTATTAGTATACAGAAACATATGTTGAAAAAAGAATTTTTGGAAAACTAAAATTTAATTAATTTGAATACTTTTATTTCTTCAATTAATAAAGCTATATGTAAGAAATAACATTTAGAAAGAAGGATAATAAATGAAAATGTTTTTTACGCTTCTCTCATCGTCTTTGGATTTTGAAGATGAGCTAAAAAAATACATAATATTAATATTGACAATTATTTAATTCCACTCAAGCACAAGAAATACAAATTATAAAAATTTGCTGAAAATAATAAATAGGATAAGATATCTATATTTGAAATAATAATCCGAGATAATGGAAAACAAATAGAGTTGCGTCATGTATTTTTGAAGTGAGCGATATATACGATGAAGATTATAAGGATGGCACTCTAGCCAATGTCGTCATCTCGATTCCCAATATCTCGTAGCTCGCTCCCGCTTATAGTCGAAATGGAAAGGGTTCGAGTCCGGAAAGGCTGCGGGGTTATAATGAAATATAGCTTCGTTCCGCTTCGTATAAGACTGCATTAAGATTATACCTAGCGCTCTGTGGCTGAAGGGCGAGAGTAGAGGCCGAAATAAGAGGGGTTAACAGGCCCGGTGCGGCGGGGGAGGGAGAAGCTCAACTAAAGGGGTAAGGGATTCCTCCTACAGTGTTTTAATCAAGCCGGATTTGCTGCGGCAAGCCCTGCTTCGAACTTTCATTTTAGCCTCGAACCGCCCGCAACGTTTTCAGTCTCTCAGACGAGATTCCGATATTCTCGGCGCATTAAAACGCTATCCGTGTCGTAGCGATCTCACCGCACACCGCTATGTCGGCTTAACCTTCCAAGGAGGGATTGCTCATCGCGTATATACGTTCACGTCGAAGATTCCTACTCGTCCAAGATCCATTGGTGCCTCGTGTATGGGATCGGAATCTTAATGCCAAACACATAGCCACGAGTTTCGAGCTTTTTCCAACTTTCACAGCTTCAAGAAGTTTCATGCGCCGTGGGGAAAATCGATGGACAAAATGTAGTTTCGTGTATCGACTTTTTTTTAGATTAGAACAAAAAATTTCCAATGAGTTACAACAGCCTAATATAAAGCAAAGCTTTGCACTCACTGCGTAGCCTGAATCCATCCAATCAGTTTATCCATCTTTATCGAAAGCAGTTGCACTAAATTGAGCAAATAATTTTGAAATTATCATGAAAAAAGGACGGAAACTGAATATGTTGTGAATGCGTACCAATTTTTTCTTTATAATCATTTTGTAATCTTGAGTCCCATCCTAAAGGACGGAAGGAAGACGACCAGGAAGGAAAGGAGCATACGGCAAACAATATGGCGCTTGGAGACCCCTGGAGCAGTGCTGAGCACATGGGGGTTGGGGGTAGTAAGGACTGGTCAGTATGCAATATGCTAAGGTTTCCACCCCCCGTTGGCTTGGCTTGCTTCGGCACTGGCCAAACCCCTTTTCGTCCTCTAACCTTCGAATCCTTGGGTTTGGGAATTTAATTACAGTATAGTGCCTACATTGTAGCCCCAGCCGGCCCGGAAATAAACTCCCTATTGTCGCGGCACAAAGCTTCTATTTGTCACGAGACGGGGTTCGACACTACATTCTCTCTCTCTCTCTCACAAACTCCCATATCTAAGTTTCGCCAAATCGATCTTTCCCGTATGTCTAAATTCAAATAATTTTCAATTTGCATTTTCTGTTTTGCATCGAGTAAAAATCATTGTCAAATAAAAAGAAATTTTTCCTCATTAAATACTCCAAATTTTTTTACATTCTTAATATATTAATTTCTACTGTAATCAAAATGGATGAAGACAATAAAAAAAAAAAATAAAAAAAGTTTAAAAGAAAATATTTAAAAGTATTCCAAGATTAGTTGGATGGTGCGAATTAACGCAGACCAGTTACGTACCATCCTCAATCTTACATTATGAAAGAGATTATGAAGTAACCACAATCTAGTCCCTTATCCTCCTTATTTCGCTTCTTCGGCAACTTGGATGTAATAACCAACTCCTCTTAATTATGAATTTTCGCTCCAGCATCTAACAACGTGCGTCTATCTTTTTTCGTTTCAAACTGAATCAAGAAATTATACAAATCATCACTATTCTTTTGATAAAGATGTTAATATTAAAATTGCTGCTTTTTTTAAATATATGAAAAAATAAGGGTTTACTTAAATATGGAAATTTATCACTTGGTAAAATAATATACAAGAAAGAAAAAATATATAAATCGTCTAAGCCAATAGTGTGGAACAATAAAATACACTGATATAAAATCAATAATTTTACGAAAAACAAAAGTCAGTCAACACTTGAAGAAAAAGAATTAAAAGAAATTTTTCTCTGAAATAATTAAAACTTTATATATTTTTTTTAATAATTGCCAAATATGTATAAAGTTGTTAAAAATCGAAAACAATAACATAAAAATTTTATCTACAATACGTCTTCCACTAAACGTGGCATGATTTCAGTTTTATAAAATTATTTAGGTATCAAAGTAAAGTTAGTTGATTTTAAAGGTAAAAATTAAAGGATGAAAAATCTGAAATTGATTTCAACACGAACAGGATTGAAAAGTATAGTGAAAATGGTCTGAAGCATTGGAATGGTGTTCTTTTCGAAATATTACCCTTCCATACAGAACGAGTAAAATCGCTCCAAGGGATGTTAAGTCGAGCATTAACGATCCTGGCGTTCTTCCTTGTTATTGCTCGATGGCACGCGTCTTCTCGCGTTGAGCCATCAAACGGGCCATTCTGACAATATTGGAGATAGTTTTGTCCAAGCTGCATTCTTCCCCTTACTTAAAATCACTTTGCCTTCTTCTATATAGTACGAAGTGAATTTTTGAGTCAACTCAATCTAAAGAAATGGCAAGCGGATGGCCCTCCATGATGACAATCGCTTTTGATAGCAGTATTTTTGTGAGTTGTAATTTATTTCTTTCGGCTTATCAGCGAGTCGATCTTGGCGTTTGCGTGCCACCAGATACGACAAACAGTTTTGCCATCGTATAACAGTACCGAAATTGCCATCATCGTCGACCCATAAATATAACTGCGAGCATAGTGCCGCGACTACCTTACATAGTGTCTCTTCTCGCTAAATCGCCCCGGTTTAGACCATAAACCCTCGTAATTATTCACTCGTCGTTAAATCGTTCGACTACGCAGCAGTAAACTCGCTCCTCACGTTATTTTCACGAGCTAAAATACAATATACTAATTGCTCATGCACTCACTTTGACAATTGGTCGATGAATAGTTTCAAGCAAGCATTTATATTGCACTTTGCGTACAGTTGAAAATATTGTAAATTCTTAAAATTAGACATTACTTGGGTAAAAATAATTTCAATTATACGACAACAAGTATTTGTATCCCTCGTGGGCTTCCATTTTTTATGAAATCAACCCCTAATAACTGCGTTGCATTTGTCTGAAATACGTTTCATTTTGCATATCGCTGCTACCCTCTTCAATGGACTTTGAAACTGAAAATGATTAACATCTGCTTGCGTTCGCGTGTGCAATGCGTATCGGCAGGGGCCGAATGACGAGCACAGTAGAAATAGGGTCGGAGTCAGCCAAAAACAAAAAAGAGGAGAATGAAAATACCACGAGTTCAAGCTGCAAGCCCGCGCCTCTGGTAAATCGAGTGCGGAAAACTTTTCGATGAAATCGCGAGCGGGGTCTGAGCTAAAACTTGTGGCGAAACGTTGGGGCGGATATGCATGATTCGCGACTGAGCATGGTTGCTTAAATTGCACGTGGTTAGAGGTGGGAGGTGAGTAGAAAAGGATGCCTGTGGAAAATTGGTGGTGTGCGAGACTATTCGCGGATTGAAAAGAGCCGAGAGGCAAGCTGAAGAGGTCGGGGGGAGTTGGTTAGGCAAGAGGTGGTGGAGAAGGGTAAAACTTAATTGCCCGCGAGTTAATTAAACTGTAATTCAATCGTGCGAATTCGCCGATGTTTTATCGTGGCTCGCTTGTACAGCAGCAAGTACCTAAACGTATGTGTACAAGGTGATTCGTAACTCTTGGTGCCGGGCTAGAGATCAAGATTTCCCCAAATTTTCGTTACTTTTGGATATACATTTATTTAATGACGATAAGCATATAATATATTTCTTTTAAATTTAATTCAATTAATTTAATAAATTGGTTCATTTCATAGGAAAAAAGAAAAAAAATCACTAAAAATGGTTTTAAAACAACATGCAACACTTTTAAGTTTGACACCTGTTGAGGACGCCACTGTCTATGTGATTTAGCCTTAGTTAAAATTATGTACGCAACAGAAAAAATATTTCTTTTTTTGTGTTACCTTATTTTACATCCAGATATACCTAACCTTTTTGATTTCTTCATTGTTCGAACATATTAATTTCCGAATATATGTTAGCGAAATTTATATTTCGCGCTTTGAGAGTGCTACCCTCTATAGATGGCAAGCGTGTGTATGTGTGTGAGAGGATAGAGAGAGTCAGTTTTGGGACTGAGAGTGGAGACGCTTACGAGCAAGACGCCTAGCCTGTGTGGTGTGAGATCGAACATTGATCGTTATCGGATTATACATATACAATTGTAGTTGTAAAAGAAATATCTTGTGGCCTGTGTGGTGTTACATTAATTTTTGTTTAACCATTTTAATTATTTTTAAAAGGCTATTCTAATTATTAATAAACTATTTTAATTTTGTGTGAACAATTTACCCTATTATCATTTCTCCAAAACTCCTATTATAAATTATACAAAAATTTATAACATATAAAACATTTCGTTGTGCTAACACGATTACAAGTCCAAGTCCCAATCTCATGAGTGCGAAAGAAATAGGTAGTTTATCTATCTCTCTTGCACTCATGGGATTTGCATTTGGACTTGTATTTGCACCTACACAGGAAAAACATAGTCTCATTTTTTTGCATTTTAAAATGAGCCAATGCTAAACGACATAAACTCATTTTGAGACCAGGTTTTTTCTGTGTATTGTAGAACCTCTTTGAGGAAGCAAGTCGCCGGAAAAACGCTCTAACCTAATCCGTAGCATGCACGCCAGGTATAGTCGACTGACGCGACATGGCGCGAAATCAATTCAAATTTTTACGCAAAATTAAAATTATTAAATATTTGTTATACTTATTTATCGCTACAATTAAATGAAAATAGGGCTTAATTTTTTTAAGCTTTTAATTCGGTGTGACGTGTCAAAAATGTCACATCACAACACAATTAACAAAAAGATGTTAATATATCAATCGTCCAAATGAAAGGTTTTTTTTGTTGGAACTTTGACTTGGATGATTGATATACTCAACATCTTTCTTATATATTATTTTACTAAGTAATAAAATTCTATATTTATTATACATTATTATATTAATTTTGAGAAAATTTGAGTTTGAAATTTTGGATATATTGCGTACGAGTTAGTATATAGAGTTCCATGGGCAAGGGTCAAGCAGGAAGGTTTCGTAATCACCCTTTGGTCTAAACTGGTAACCCTATCGAGGCCTCTGAATGCGCTCCGGGCCGAATTGTTCTTGCTGGCAAGTGGCGAATCTAATACCGTCAAATCAACTTCCCCTTTCTTGTCGTAAAGTCGTCAAGCCTCCGTCAAGGATTTGCCATTTCATCAAGCATACACTCAAACCTCCCCTTCTCCATCAACGTCTTAACACCCTTAATTTCTAAAGATAATTGCCCTCGGGCTCTAAACGAGTCACCATGATTCGCAGGCAAATCGCAATGTGAAATTGCATTCTTTCGAAAGTCCTTATCATCTATGGTAATTACTGGGAAGAGCGAAAGAGGGTGTCTCTCGTGTCGATAACTTTTCCAGCGCTCATTTCCGTTTAAGCTTATTATAATCGAAAGGAAACGATTCGATTAGTTTTCTACGATATTATCATAACTATCGACATTCTTTTCTCTCTATATTATCAGAGTTTACGAAAGAATTTATTTAATAACGACTAAATTACTTAATAGTTTATTTAATTATTTCTTCATTCATTAATATTAATGCGAATAAAAAATGTAATTAACTATTTATAATTAAACTAGTTTTACATACATAATTAAATAAAATTGCTGTGAAGAAAATGCAATAACTTGTGTTGAGAAATTTTGCAATATTTACTTTAGTAAAATATTTATTTGAAAATTCGTCCGGAGAAATTCGCTCTGATCGGAATAAGAAAAAAAATCTTGAATGTAGGGAATACACACTGTGTATTTTAATTTATATTATAGTCGTGGTTGGTATCCTTGTTTCGTAAGCAATGGACCAATACTATAACAAACCCGCGGATTCGTTCGATCAAACTTAATTAGCGCTGAATTCCAAACATAATTAAATCCAACCACCGCCGAGTTTCGTGGGGTTGAAGGTAGAGCTTGGGAGTGAGTGAGAGATTGTCGAGAGAGTGAGAGGGCTCAAATCTAAAGGGCTAAAGGCAAAGGGAGTATCAACCAAGGAAAAAAATTAGCCCCTCGCTCGCATTCCTTGTTTAAACTCACCAATGAAAATTGGGTCAATTTTACGACAATTCACAAAAGAATTTTTTTAAATAAAAGTCTCACTTTTTTACCGATTTTATCTTTTGAATAAGTTTTGAAGAAAAAATAATTCAAAATCTGACGGGAAACTTTAAATATAATGTCATATAATTTTGCAGTTACATAAATTTTATGTACCGTTTTGTAAACAGTAACTTTGAATGTTTTGAATATTTTTTTTTATTCTAAGGAGAGTTTTTTTATTCTTGTAGTAAAAGTTGAAAAATTTTCTTGTCCGCAAATATATGTGAAATAGCCTGAGGAATTCAAGGCACGTAGTATGTCATATACTTTGGTGTTTGAGTTCACAGTGGATACATATTTCAATCGACCGCCACTGCAAAGGAAAGGAAACGGATTGTTGTTTGCTGGTGACCAAAATTTAATATTCCTCCAATCAAGCGGCAGTGACTTGAGTGTTTGTCCTTTCACATGGAATGTAGTTTGAAAATTTTTTCTCCGTTTTTTCTGTATTTTTTTTGTTTTAGTGGCTGCAAAACTTGGTCTAATTTTAACAGTCAATGTAATTATGATTGTTTAAGAATATTTACAATTTTTTGCTCCAGAGGAACTTTATGACGTCAATTTAATGATAAACGTGAATTAGGAATTAAAACTTTTTAAAGAACCATTTCTTTTGTGATTCGTTAAATTTGAAGGTGGTCCCACGTTCTTAATTTCACCCTTTCCAGACCCTGCGGCGATATAGAGGTCCATTCACCAACCCTTGCTCATTAATTATAAGAAAACATTGTCCTAAGGCTGTATTTCCCAACTAGTGCAGAGTAAGCGTTTCAAAGCCTGACTTTTCATTAATAATTAAGAAATATAATTTACTTAAACAAAATGTAAAATTATGTTGGGATGTTAAGTTCTGTATAAAATTTATTCATACTTTAAAACGTCTTAGAGAAAATATGCAATTAATTCTCTTGATGAAATTTTTATTGCAATTTTGAGAATTCTCTTTTAACACATTTTTTCTTTATTGTTTTATAACATTTGAAGAAAAGGTAAAATTTCATTGTATATCAGGTTTATAATGACGCTTTAATGAAACGTACTTTAAGAATGTCTTCATGTTTCATCTTAATAGCGTCATGGCGCAATTACCGCGACGGCGTTGACTTTTGGGCCGAACGCGCAAGAGGAGAGGCTGTTGAGTACGAAAGTCAAAGGGTGCAGAGTTACGAGATGTACCTCACATCCTACATGATATTTAAACTTGCTCTTCTATCTTCGTGATTATCCTAACGAATTGATGCTTACAAACTTGTTGCTAAAAGGAAAACTTTCCTAAACATACTACAAGACAATTGTATTGTAACAACAATGTATTCATTCATGCCATTTTGAAATTGCAGGCATTATGTAATACATAAATACAATTTAGAACAAACCTAATTTAATTTTTTTGACAATAAAATAAAATTTTTATGAAAATTGGCTTCGAAAAAGAAAGATTTTCAAACATTTTTTGTTACTTTTTTAAAAGAAAGAAAATTAATAAATTTTGAAAGATGTTTGGTAAAATTGTGAGAAATCATCAAAAAGTATTTTGTTTTATGGAAACTTGTGTTGGAAAAACGTCTATATAAGAAGGACGTAAGCTAAAAAAAGGAAACTTTTTTTGAATAGCGACTAGAAATCTTTGGCGCATCTGCCTGTCGCGATAGCGACGATTACTTATGCTACTCGTGGTCTTCCTTAAAGAGCCTCTTCCTCAAACCACCTTCACCACTGTAAGAGGTGAGGGAGGCAAGTTAACGCGAACATATAAATTAGCGGACATCTTAGCAGGCTGCTTGCAATTTAGTCACGTAGCCGGTTTAAACTTGACACGAGAAGATTCAGAGTCGGCAGCTTCCATAAGGGACGAATTTTAGTTTTAGTACAACAGAGATGGTCATTCTGTTTAATTTATAATTTCATCAAAATTCTATTATTACATTACACTATACACTAACATAATTTATTTCATTCAAATAATTCGTTACTTGACTGTTATCAAGTTTTATTGAATTAGAATCAAATAAATTGTACATTTAAACCAATAATTTCTATACTTTGTGACGTTGTAAATTTTACAATTTTACAATGACAAATATTATTACATTTTTAATATTTTGATTAATTGTCCTTGTCATTTTCATAAAATTTATTATTATATTTAAAAATACTCTATGAATTGACAACAACTCGAGAAATAGAGAAACTATTTAATTTAGAATTAACTATATTTAAGAATTATTGTTATTTCATATAGAGAATATACTTTTTTTTATCTTCTCATTTTACATTTTTTTCATTGGAAATTTCAAAAAAGCTAATCGGAAATAAAAATATAAGAAGGATAAAGGAAAAACTTATATTTTGAATATAAAAAGAAATTAAAAGTAGATATTGTTTAATTTATCAAAGAATTGTTTGGGTCTTTGTGAAGTTATTGCCACCTGACATTTTGTTCTTTTGGATTCACCTAGTAAAATTTCATTTTATATTTACAAAAGATATCTCAATATATTTTTTTATTTGATTTTCCGATGATGAATTTAAACTTTTTTTTGAATTTGACTTAATATTTTGAAATTTTCAAATCATGAATTGAGATATCATTCAATTTTTTTTATTATGAGAAAATTATTAACTTCTTCCATTTCTAGAATTGAATAAATCCTTATTCTTATAAAGAATAAGTTTTATTTATTGATTTCCAATTATAATTTAAAAAGTTATTTTTTTATTTTCTAATCAATTAAATTATATCGAGTCTTGATTTGATATTCAACATGGATGACCTACAAATTCAAGAATGAATAATTTTTTTAATTGTTTATTGAAAAATGTGTTTTAATAAAGCGAGAAATCTTTTCTAATAACATATCCCAGATAGCACGTAAGCTTGCAGCAACCTTGCGGCAAGCTTGCCGCAATCTTACTGCAAGCTTCAAATGTACCACCTGACCCGAGCTTGCATGGTAAGCTTACGGAAATATTGCAGTGTAAGATTACTGCAAGATTGCCAAATAACCTTACATTGAAACTAAAAAATTTTTTTAAAAAAATGTTTCGTTTAATTTATATAATAAAAATATATAAATTAGACGAAAAATTAAAAAAAAAGTTTTATGTTCAAAGTATGTTTATTTGGCAACCTTGCTTACCGTGCAAGCTTACTGAGCAATCTTGCAGCTATCTTACACTGCAATCTTTCAGTGAGCTTACCATGCAAGCTTGAGTCAGATGGGACATTTGAAGCTTGCCGCAAGGTTGCTCCAAACTTACGTGCTATCTGGGATTTAATAATAGTTAAGTAAGTGATTGCAAGTTATTATAATTTAGAGTTAGTTGTTAAAGGCATTGAAATTTACTATTAATATCACTTGAAATAAAGAAAGAGATTAAAAGCTAATGAAGATGCATCTTTTCTCGTAAGTTATTTCTCTTGAAGAAAGTTTGTTAAAAAATTTGTTATCCCCCGAACTTTAACACAGGGCCTCAGAGAATAACACCAGTGGTGGCATCGATCGGTCATAATTCGTACGCGAGACAAATCGCCAGGCTCGATCTTAGAGGTTAGTTTGTCTCGGTTGAAGTGCGGGAGGTTCGAACTTCCGATTTATGGGACGTCGTCCCTTGAGACTGAGAACGGGGGGAGTTTCGAAGGAGTGAAGGGGAAGAGGACGAAATTGTGGTCAAAGTGACAGGGTGGGCGATTAGGTACGCAATATTCCGCGTCCGAAACAACATCTGCGTCGTTCATTGATCACACTGTTGTAGCTATATGTATTAAAACTATAGAATATAAGTGAAGTCAAGGCTAGGAATATTGAGATAGAAAAAGAGAGATAATAATCGATATTTCAGATTGGAAGGAAAGAATGAACGCAAGTTTTCGATTGCGATTCGATGAGGAGGGGTGAAAATCGAGGGAAAGAGTTTTGAGAAGATGGATTTGGAGGTTATGACCTCACCATGTCAAACTCACAAACTGAGCGAGTGGGTTGGAGGAAGACACCAGTGTTCTCCGTCACGAGGTCCAGAGTACTTGAAAACTTTGTTTTTTTGCAAGTTGGGAAAACAAATTCGAATTGTACTCAAAGAATTTGTAAAATACTTCCTAAATATTGCATCAATACTACATGACAATATTGCGCATACTGATCGGCATTGCCTCAAGGCGGACATTATTAATTTTGCAACAATATTGCAGCTATATGTTGGGTTCTTTACTTCTTTTTCGGTAAATTCTAATCTTATTCATTAATGCAATATAGGATATTTTATTTCTCAATCGTTTAATTATGAAATGGCAATTTTCTAATAAGAAATAATTTGGGTAAGCAACATCAAGTAACTGACAGGAAATACGAAATCCTTTCTCCTTAGATGGATTTTGCTCGAAATCTCTTCAAAGGAACGAGTTGAAGCAAGTTGCTTACCTGAAGCACAGTTCTTAGAGGTCAAGTTTATAAGGAGAGGCAGAATCCTTAGGCCTGATAAGTTCGCAAACCAAAGAGGGTGTCTTTTAGAGAGTTCTAACCGCAGAAGATGGACTTTACCTCTAAGATCTTGACGAATTGGTCCGTATCAGTGATGCTTTGAAACTAGGTTCATCAGTCTATCAAGGTTCCATTAAATTCAATCACAAACTTCCTTCAATCTTCCTCAAACATCTGTACTATCTTTTAAATTTTACTTAATCTTAATAATATGCTTGAATATATTAGAATTAATAAACTTTTTTTTCATATTGATATGATTCTCAATTGATTGGATAATCAATTTATTTTCCTTGATACTAATTGTATGTAGTGAATAGCCATTCATATACAAAACTATTTGCAATTTTTTATCCCAATGCTGTATCCGAAAAAGAAAATGACACTGAAAATATGGTTACGATTTGGTTTTCTTCCAAAATTTTTCTAAAAAAGATTCTTTCACTGTTTCTGAATAAGAAAAAAGAAAGCTGCAGTTATTACTTTGTCTCGCTCTATCCACTGGAATTAAAAATAAATACTGTCAATTTACATTTACAATCGCCGCTTAAACTGATGATAATTTTGAATAACGCGATTTCTTCGTTTCTTTAACATTGCAAAATTCAACGCCATTACTAGAAGAAGGAACAGGAAAGTCTGTATTTCTTAAGACGCATAAAATAGTTGTGTAAGAAAAAGAGAAGGGCCAACGAAGTTGGAGATTATAGTTGGCCCATGCTTAGCATTCTGAGAAGGAATTTATTTTCTTAAGATAGCCTTTTCTTGACTTCCGGAATCGAAGTTTGGTACGGAAACGAGCAGGGAATATGAATACATACGAGTTGCTTTCACTTGAAAAATATGAACGTGACTGCTTGGAATATATATCTTCTTTTTTTGCCTATTTCAAAAGTATTCATTCAATTTTTATATTTTTTGTACAATTCTAATAGGTATTCATAATGGCAATACTAAAACTCATTATTAAATCGTTTTAATATTTAGAGTGTCATATATGCATGTTGATTCGCAGCCTTATATTCTGAAAGAAAACTAAAATTTCACAGATCCGTTAACGTAACTTTTGAAATAGATTGAACCTTGTAGATGAGGGTTCTTGCAGTTCTGCTTTTACTTACCTATTCATCCCTTGGAAAAAGGTATTTCAGAGGATCTCCAAGTTTCGCAAAGGTCTCTAATGCCGCGAAGTTGGAGTACAAAGTTATTCTCGGCTACGAGCAATGAGCGTATAGGACTGGGGACGTTGCAAGGAGAACGTCTCAAGGCGAGCAATCACTTAGGCAAATATTCACGTGCGAATGCACCTCCAACATGTGGGTGGTTTCGTTGGATATGGGTATCCATAGGGGAGCATATAGGGGCCCAATTTGAGGGTTGCATTCTATTTACAGTCCGATCGATAGATTCGCTGTTTTCTTCTTCATTGTCAAATGATTATTCTTTCTTTCACAAATTTTCACCGATGGCTCTTCAAATTTAGATCAATACTTGATCGAGTTCAATTCAATCGAAATGAATATATAGAAGGTTCGAAGTTTCATAAATACAACAGTGCAATATCAATATTTTCCACTAAATTTGCAAAAAAAATAACCTTGCCAAGGGGAAGTACAGTCTGTACATATAGGGTAAGAAGCATGTCGCATTTATTTATCAGATAAATGCTTTTTAATCCTTAATTTAGAGACATTAAGATATCCATACATACAGTAGGTTTGGAAGATGTTATTATCTCAGCACGAGCAACTCTTATCAAACTAAAAGAAAGTCAAGAGACTCTGTTAAACCCCCGATGAGTGTCTCTAGATTGGAGAGGGGCAGCAGGGTGCCGCTCCCTTCAATATAAATCATGGTCGCTCCACCGTGTGGCACTGTTGGTATTCGCGAGGGGTCAGAAGTGGCAGGAGGGTGAGATTCGTTGATTCTGGTATCCAGATCAGGGGGGATGCAAGTTCGGGCCGGTCGGCAGGATCGCGAAGGAAAAAAGGGGCGCTCCGACGCCCAACGTCGACGGAGGCAAGATCAGTACATTACAGATAAAGTGGAGACCCTCTCGGACTTTTTTAAGTCATAAATCCTACGGCAGAGAAGTGTTTGCCGAACTGGTTTCTTCCTTCCTAACTCAATTGCTCCGCGTGATCTATGGGATTGCGCGACCTCCCGAAATCACGATTCGCTTCGAGGTCCTCGTGGCCCGGATTTCTTTTACGCTCGCTGAGTCCCAATATCTCGCACTTTTTTTTTGAATTTACCTTGTTTGCCTCAAGATTTCATACGCGCACGTGTGTGTGTGTGTAATCTAAATCCAAAATCGTTAAAATTTAAAAGAAAAATTAAAATTCATTACTTTACTTTTTAACTAAATCTTTGATTAAATCTACAAATTGAAGTGTGCATTTTTTTAATTGAAAAAAATATATTTTTCAGTAGAGTAAAACGTTTTGTAATTTTATCTCTGTATTTTTTATCAAAGGCAACATGTTCTTTAATTAATATTTTCTTGTAAGTTTACGATGGAGAGCGAGCTTCTTTATAATAACGCGACTTATTAAAAAGGTAACGTAAAGGGCAGGACTGGTTAATATTCCTTCGGTAGTTAATT
This sequence comes from Leptopilina boulardi, assembly GCF_019393585.1. Classification (NCBI taxonomy): domain Eukaryota; kingdom Metazoa; phylum Arthropoda; class Insecta; order Hymenoptera; family Figitidae; genus Leptopilina; species Leptopilina boulardi. Next base: position 783,525 of record NW_026138010.1, read on the forward strand.
AGAAAATGAATATACTGGTTTTAGAAAGGCAAGACTGCTACAGACTCTAAACTTTATTAGTTTACGATGAGGCATAAAATTAAACTTCTTAGTTCGCTAAAAAAAAGTTTCAAGACATTTCTTTACATGAAAATAATTTCAAACATATCCTTTAATAATTTTTATTTACTTCTTACATTATTTTTGATAATAATAATATTACAAGAATAACAATTTGTAATAATAGCTTAATTTTATCTAAGGGAAAATTCAATGATAGAGAAAAATGTAACTGCTAAAAATATTGTAAAAAAAAATTAATTGAAAATCAAGCTGCTAACGGTGTACCTACTGGAAGATAGGAATAAGAAGAAGCTATTCGTATTTCAATGAATACGAATACTTTGAAAAACATTGAATGGGTTTCTTTTTTCCTCGAGGAGAACAATATTCCCTGCGTTATCTCCGTAAAGTGCTCGAGTTAAATACATTATGACAATCCCGGGGACATTTTCCTTTTGTCTCGGGCCACCTTGGCGTGGCGATCTCTCTGCGACTACCGTGCACAATTTATTGCTCGCTGAAAAAAAACAAGAAAGAAAAAGAAAAAGAGATGATAAGGGGGAACCACCCCTCGTACCCAAGAGACAAGCAGTGTCGAATCGGAGGGGTAGGTTCTTACTCGTTCTCGCCACCTCTTTTACTAAGGGTCAAACTTCTTGTAAACCATAAAGAGGATTCCCAGTCATTAGATCGTTTCAACTGGGCGACGAGAACCGATCCGTGTCGCTTTTTAGGTCTTCCCTCTTGGTTTCCTTTCTCGCTTTTTTTTCTCATGTTGAAAAGGGTCTCCTTCTATTTTTCCCTCTCACTCGCTCACTCTCTGGTTTTCTCGAGGAATCACGATGGCCAGTACAAAACGTTTTAAGAGGATTATTACAGGAGAATTCTGTCGTTGAAAATTCCCAACCCTCGCGAACAGAACGTTCCCTCTGAAAATAATAATCGTCGACGCGCAGGAATTGTTATTTACATGCTCGAGCGCGAATCAAACAAAACTCCAACTTTAGGTGAGGAATTTTGTGGTTTAATGCGACTTTGATATTCTAGAGGACAAAAGACAATGTGGTTCTGCAGTCATATTAAAAATCTACTTCAAATGGAAGATGGAAATTATTTTATCTTTTTTTCATTTGCCTTCATTATTATTCTCCGTTTACTTGAGATGGTAACAAATAAATATTTATTTATAACAAATAATTGAAAAACATATTAACGTGCGGAAAAAAAACTATCTCTATGAGGTCTATAATATTAATATTAAATGTAAATTCTTCATTATCATATTATTCATGATAGTATAATTAATTGACTAGTTAATATAGATCATTTAGATCTATGTATACTTTTGGGAGCATAAAAATGTGTGATGCAATAATTTAAATTCAAGAATGTCGATAACCTCTTGTGATGGAATCTGCCCTCCTGGGGGTGCGAAAAGTTAAAATCGCATCAGAGGACCATTATTGTATCATCGTCTGATACCATCGCAGCCTTCCGTGGGAAAGTTAAACAATTTTCAAAGGCCTTCTGTATTACTCGCTTTGTAAGCGTCATCCCATTGCCAAAGGATACACGATCGTGACACATGTTACAAAACGACCCTGGTCTGAAACTTTTTCCAAAGAGCAAAAACGATTTTCATCATTTTCGAAAATATAAAAGTTTCAGTTAAATTGTAATAATTATAGTTTATAATATCCAAAAAAGAAAGCTATACTGAAAATAGTAGCTTTGCAAAAAAGTGGTAAAAAATTGCTTAGGTATTTTTAAAACTATCAATATACTTTTTTTTTCTTTTTTAATAAAATGAGATTCTGATGTGTAATTGCGCTAGAATAGTTTAAACTTTACAGTTTGATTGTATAATTTTTACCTTAGAAGTTCATGACTGGAATTACTGCGTAAGGTAAGCTACGCGTTGTTCAGGAAGCTTCTCTATCGGGAATTACTTAAACCAGCTTTACGACTACCGGAAACTACGACCCGTGAGGGGATTCCGATGCATTACCGTATTAGCTTTCGTGCTTAGAAAGGGTTGCTAGAATTGCAAAGTAGATTATTTGTATCTGCGCTGAGTAATTTTAATCCTAAAAATGTTTTCTGTCCAACAATTTTCTATTTTCGATTTTTCGCGGTGTATATTGGAGCACAGGTTTTTAATTAAAAATTTCTGAAAATTTATGTGTAATCATAATGTCGCATTCTCGTCATTCTTCTTGACAGAAGTAACACTATTATATATAATAATCGAGTCGTTAAAAATCATGAATCAAGGTTCTTGACTCAACTATAATGTATATTTGCGTACTCATAAAGTTACCATCAGTGAAAAGTTTTCTTCTAAAAGAAATTCCTGAAAGTTTAAGTTATCCTTACGAGAGGGAACTTAGTGAAAGTTCGCCTTCACTTTTCGAAGGTTGACGTTTAAGAGTTTCGAGTTCATAGGATGAGACTGACAAGTTTCGAAAAAACTTTTAGCATGACACAGTTGTCTTCGTCATTCGATGTTTAGGTTCAGAGAGAAATTTTCATATGAATAGTAAAGATTAGAATCTGCACTATTTTGTATGTAATATCATTTTTAAACCGCATAGCACGAGGTTTAATAAGTTCTTGAAAAAAAGAATGATTTTGATATTATCAATGAATGCGGAGAAAGCTATTATAAAGTTAAAGTTGAACGTACTACGAGTTCATAATTGAATAATTTACAATTTCGTAAAATAATCTCGAGAGATCCACCTGGTGTCCTCAAGTCAATGGGATTTTCGTTGGATCGTGGCTTTTGCCAGCATCAAGGTTCAATATCACTTAGGTTTACGGCTGTAATTATCATTTTACGATCGGCCTGTATTCTTAGGGCTTTATTACCGGCATTCGGCTCTCGCCACGACGTTAACACCTTAAAAGCCATTACGGCTGTGAAAGAAAACCTCCTCTTCTCATAATCTCTCTCTGCGCTCTCAAAATCTCCTTTTCGGGTCCCTCTTATTCTCTCCAGTACTGCACTTTCAAACGGTAAATGCACTTTTGCACTTTCCAAGGAGGTTGCTTCCATTCAACGTTTCAGATTTTACGTTTCTCCTGTCATTAAGTACGGTCGTTTGCTTCTCCACTTTCGCAAGATTCACTCGACTTTTCTAATCCCGATCATCATTCGAGTGGAAAATTCATTGCCTTAGAAAAAACAAACAAATTCTGCTGCTAAATTACTGTAAGTATCAGATTTATCGTCAGATGCAAAGTAATGATTATTAAGAAATAATAAATAGCAGAATATGGTCGTATGAAAATTGTGAATCGATGGCGTGAGTTTTTTTGCGTCGCCACACGAAAAGAAGAATGCAAAGGGGCAAGGAATAAATTCGAAGCACATTTTTTCAAGCAGCTTGGGGATGGGTGGATAATGGAAAATTTAGGGCTGAGAATAACGATAAATTTGCGGCTGTCCACTCGAATATTTTCCATGTTTTAGGCAGTCAGGGACCCGAGGCTATCTTGACCGCTGGCGTCCCGACGGATGCGTCCCCTTATCCTTGCATATTCACAAATCATTCGTGGACCTTTGCGAAACCCCCTCCCGCGGGACGACTCCTTTCACCCTCGAGTTCTACTGTCCCAAGAATTCTATATCTCTCGCCTCCTTCAAAATCGAAAGCCTCTTAACGTTTTTCACCTGATCACCAATGATTTATTCATATATTTACACTCATCTTTCCAAAGTAAGATTGATCAAGAACATTTTTTCAAGAATTTTTATTTCCATTCCTTTTTTTCAAAAAAATATCTATTACTCTAACACATGTAAATTTGTAAAAATGTTTATATTTGAATACATTTGGATATTTCCCACTATAATAATTATCATTTCTCAAATAGTTTCGCCAATATTATATTAAATTTAATTTTCATATGTGTTGTATAATAACTAGCAAAAATTTAATATTGGTTTGAAACTTGTTGTTTGCTACGTGTATATATACATATCGAGCAATTTCTTCGACATGAAGCGTTACCTCAAACCACATATCCAACTTCGTCTGTCGGACATCTTCGACGGTCTAGCAAATGGGAAGGCTAAACTCTTGGCATATCGATACTCATTCGTATATAGTCAATATGTAACATAACGTGGCAGAAGGTTATTCCATTAGAACATCTTTCAATTCTCCATTCTCAGAATTCTCTGGTGAATATTTCAACATTGCTTTTTCAGAACCTATTTTAAATAAGTATAATATAAATATATAATATTTTTAGTTTGTATTTTTGAAAAGGACATTTCACAACAGTTATTTCTTTCTTGATCGATTAAGTGGTATTATGGTTTTTAGATACTTTTTCTTTGTTTTTGTGGTTTATTACAAAGGCGAATTTCAGTGAGTGTCTCCAGTGACTCAAAGGACGATCTGAAGAGCCAGAGAAGAAAACTTGCCACTTAAAATGTGGCATTCGCAAAAGCAGAGCAGAACATCGTCAATGTTCACCCTCCGCTTGAATTGTTCTTCGCTTTCTAAAAACAGACTCTCTTGCCTTTGTCTCAGTATTTCTTAATGCATCGCTCGTCCAATGGCTAACCATCTCTTTCCACCTTACATAAAAAAGGCAACTTTCTAAAAAAAGAAGAGAAAGTATACGTCAAACCACTGAAATCCCTTAAATGAATTATTAATTTTTACTTCTTTAAAGTACGTGATATATATAGAATTTTTTTTTATTCCACATTTTTATTTTTGTGGAAAACTCAAATAATTCAAAATTTCAATTCAAAATTTAAATTCCTATATGTATTTTATTGAAAGTGTATGGAAATTTTTTAAAAAATTTTAGTTTCTGCACAGTGGTCTGAAGGACTCGAAAAACTGCCAAAATTCAAAATATAATGGGGATTGGTTGCAACTGCTCACAATAAGATTCTTGAGTTTGCTGAGTCTACATTTCTAGTAAATATAATAAAATAAAAAATAGTAGATATAATATGGCGGATAAAAGTGTTTAAAATTCAATTATTGAACACAAACGTTCTTAGTAGAAAGGTTTTTGCATTCGTAAAATCTGAAACTGTTATAAAAAATAACAATGAACAATTAATAGAATTTGAGAAATAGAAAATTGTAATATTAAAGTTTTAAAATGGATTTTAAATTTAATATTTTTAAACCTTTTTTTTAAAAAGTTACTAAGGTGTTCTTCTATTAAACAATTTAAATTATATATTATAAATGAACATTTGAGAATATTTGCAAATTAAATATTTAATATAATATATTTATTATAATAAATTATTATCATTATATTTAATAAAACATTAACATTTATATATTATTACTTTTAATTAACCTGTACATATATTATTATGAAACCAAAATTGAGCAATTTAAAGAATAAAATTTTTGAAAAAACTTACCTTTAATTAATTAAAAATTTCTGAAAGTATAAATATTAATAGAATATATAAATAATCATTTTTTTAATACATTCACTGTATTTTATAAGAAAATAAATTTTTATAACCAACAATAATAAATGTCAAAAAAGTTTACAAGAGTATATGGAAAAAAAACAAAAGAAGATTCAAAGGTAGATAGAAATATATTATATTTCGATGAATGTGACAAAAGCAATCATTTATCTTACTTGATATAAATAAATATAACTATGTCCAGGTAAAAAAGTAGCAGCAAGTAGCAGCATATTAGAAAATTGATATATTCAGGAGTAAAATGATATATGAAAAACTTTATTTGAGTGGGGTACATCGGAGTACGATGAAACGAAAAAATGTTTCCTTCCATTCGCCGAGAAAAAGTTTGCATAAAAACTAGTTTTGCATCCGAAAATGATTAATTTATTAAAAATACAATACATAAAGGCATTTTAATAACTTGTAAAATAGTTAATAAGTTAAGACATTGAAAGAATGGGACTTCTTTGCAAGTAATACAACTTTTTGCAAAGACTCTGTCATGATTGTTATAAATTATTTATAACTTTTGAATTGTTCTAAAACGTTTTGGCTTTAATAAAAATAATTTTAAATATCATTTAAGATTACTATTACTTATTTAGAAAATAATAAAGTTAAATTTGAATTTAATCGATAACCTTAAATTTTGGCAATTTTATAACGCTTTCAGACCACTGTGTTCTGGTTAGAATAACGTTGCCAGGGAACTTGTTAAGGAAGTAAATAGACTTTTAAAATTATATACGTTATTGAAAAGTAGGAGTAATATTATGTATTTTTTTAAGGTACATATGTATAGAAGGTGCTTTTCTGACTTTTTCTCTGCTTTGACGAGAGCAGCTTGAAAAACACTTAAACTTTTCTTTTCCTCCGATTTCATTGAGTCTCTTTTCTCATGCTTTCTATTACGTAATTAAAATTGCAAATCCGAGTTAACCAGTCCAGTTTGTTTCTCTTTGTCCTTCTCTCGTCAAAGGTCCGTGCGGGTGCGCATTTGCTATACAAACAAAATTGGTTTATTTTTATTTGGCTCTTTGCCGGCTAAAAAGAGAAGACTTTCAATTTACTGTAAAGATAAAAGACAAAAAAGAAAAGGAGAGAAAAAAGTCTCGAACGATGGGCGGTTCATTAGCTATTGTAATTCGCGACGGTTCCGCCACTAATGAAGATAATGGCATTAAAGCATTTGGCTGGGACCAAAACGGGAACGCACTCAAAGCTGGATCGTTAATTCGATGATGTCAAAATCAATGAGGAAATGACAAATTACTAAAATGTTCTTTTAATTTTCTGAAAATGGTTTCTAAAATTGGGTGATGGTGATTGAATTTTTCTTCTTTTTTTATAGAGTGAAACATATTATAAAGTTTGTAAAAATGGTTGACCGTGTAATTATGAGCAGAAATTGTGAAAAGTGCATTATATATATATAGAGGCAAAACAAATTTTCGATCCCTGCAATCAATACTTGGTTAACTTTAGGAAAAGTCGTTAAATTTCCCGCTTCCTTTATTTCGTTGGATGAAAACGTGTTTTCCGGACGGTCGTTCGTTAAACGACAAAGCGATAATTGAAACCTTCATAAAACGACGGTAGCTACTGCTTTAGGTAGTTATATGGCGTTGTGTGTCTTTGAAAGTAAACAGCGCGTTGGTCACCCTGTAAATAAAGCGTTAATAAAATATACCAAGTACCCTTGTAGGTATTCTCCATTCCAACCATCAGGCGGTCTTAATTCTCGTTCAACTCTTGTAATTAGGGCAACTTAAATAGTACTTGGCATATTTAACACCCATTACACAAACGAAATTTCCTTACAAATTTATTTTTCATACTGTTGCTTGTTAAAAATTTCATCTCATGTATAGCTTATTACATTCACTTTTTCATTTATTTTTCATTATTGGATAGATTTTTATGCTTACTCGTAAAAATCGTTGCATAGAAAAAGTAGGTAATTTCTTAGACAAAAATAAAAATTGAGAAATAAATTGCCCTAATTTCGCATAATATTGCAAACAGATGCTTACAGTCGTTAAGATTATGCGAAGAGTGTAATATCAGGTGACCGCGCACATAAGCGTTGGTCCAACATCTCTCGGCCAAGGGAGTCGGCACAGGCCTCAGGGAGAACCACGAAATGAAGCATTCCTTTACGAGAGCCCTTACTGCTCGTAAAGTCGACTTTATGGTGATAATTACAGGAGAGTGTAGTAAATCTGGTTTGCTGAGGATAGGCAAGGTCCGGACGGAGAAAGAAAGTTGGGATGAGATGGGAGAAGCACAAAGTCTTAGCTTAGCCAGTGGTTAGTTAGATAGTGTTGAGGGCAGCAGCTCGTTTTGAGTCCGCGGTCGCGTATGTAGGTGCGTACTCATCTACTTTCCGTGGGTTGTGCCATACAACTCCTCGTGTTAAGCAAAGATGCTTTGGGCGTGCATGGCTCGACGAATCTCTCTCAGGATGGACACTCGAATTACCGACATGGGATTTCCTACAGGGTGAGCTGAAGCTCTCGCTAGTTAGGAGCATTATTAGAATTACGAGCTGTCTGTAGCCGTAGCTCGCTGTTTGGGAAGTTTATTGGGAGGTCAGTCGAGGGGAAAATTCGAGGTCCTTCTTTGAGTTTGCCTAACCAAATGTTGTTTTCATGTTTCACAGTTTCCTCCTGCCAGACCTGCATTACTAAATATCAACATTATTAATGCTCAAAGTATCATCATCTTTCAAGTATTCACATGAGAAATTTATATATTCATAAAACCACTTTCACGTTTCAAATATAATTGGTTTCAATTCAAATCATAAATTGAACTTTTGACAACTGAAATTAGTTGCTCTTGAAAATATGCCTCTCTTATTAATCATGTAGATTTCGCGATTGAATTGCTTAACTGGAATTGGATTGGATGATCAAGAAATGAATTTAGGACGTTGGGCAGAGTAGAATTTACAGCTTGTGCAATCAAGCAAATCATGAAGTTGTTTGCAATCCGATCTTATAGGGTATTTGCCAGGGGTACTGAAAGAGATGCCCTTAAGTGCCCTAAGGAGACTGCTTTTCGTTCCGACTCAACTGATTCGATGTTCGCACGTTTACAGGCAGATATATCGACTCGGCCTGAACGAAGGGACAGTGCGTGCAACATATCGGACCAGAACTATAAAACTTTAACTCGTACAAAGTATCTCAGAAAAAAATAAAAGAGCACACAAGATTGTTATTACAAATTAGGTAACTACAAATATATTAGAAATTTTATTAGTTTCAGAGGGTCGATTATGTAATTTCATTTTCACTTCCATTTCCAATTTCTTATATCCTAAATTTCAATCATATTTTCACATTCGCATTCACTTTCACATATTCTAACTTTCACTCATATTTCCACTTTCACGTATTCTAATCTTTACATATATTATTACTTCAACTTCAACTTTTACCTAAGAAAAAATTTTTTTTGCAAATGCCACTTTTCAAGCAACAAAATACGAATACTTTTTTAAAAAAAGAAATTATTAATATTATAAAATGAAAATTTTTTACTCATTCAATGTCATAAATTTGTCTTTATAATGAATATAATAATTGTAGAAAACTTGGAAATACACTCAAAGGGGTTGAGAGCCGCGGTAGGGGTTTTAATAGAGAATTTTGTGATGAAAGTAGAAGGAGAATATATGAAGAGCAAGCAGGTATTTGTAATTCCGATTAGATTCTGCTCCATCCGTGGAATATAAGAACCAGAACTTACTTCGGGTGGAAACTTACACGAGATACTTTTGGATGCACGTTTTCAATGCAAGACTCTTTTTCCCTCTTCTTCTATTTTTTAACGTCTTCTCTCTTCTATCTTTCATGTTTCTCTATATTCACATACACACACACACGTACATTTTCTGTTTCTCTGGCTAGATTCTAAAAGAGATGTGTGTGACTTGACTGGTATATCTGTCCTCCTTTAGTCCAGGCTCGTATATCTCGCGATGTCTGTCCTGCACGTGACGCAAAGATGTACGGCTCTCTCATGAATAGCATTGCGATAAATTCGATTAAAAGTTTCGTGGCTTCGATCCGTGCTTTTCTCCTTTTTTCCTTTTCGTTTCTTTTTTTGCCCCTTTGGGACATCTATGTTGCTCGGAGAAATTCTCTGCGAATCTCGTAAACATTGAAAATAGAATAGAATAGTGAAATAATATTTAAATAAAAAAACATATATAAATTATATTATATTTGTTGCAGAAGTAACATTAAAATCAGTAGTAAACGTCAGCTTCATAGTCAGATAAACGTTTTCACAATATTGAAGCGTCTAAGTAGTGTAAGATCGTGTTAGTCAGACAGACTGTTTTAAAATCGTGTAATATCAGTGTCAGTAGAGAAAAAGGAAGTTCAAGTCAGATACAACTTTTTCAAGTTTCGTAAGCGTAGTTTATTAGTTATTGCCGTTATTGGCTTATTTTGAGTTGCAACAAAACAAAAATTTATCTCAAAAATTATTTTAATATTACGTTGTTGCGACGGAAAATAATGCTTAAACAGCTCCCATAAAAATTAAGCATGGATATTGTTTTTGTCAATATAATTACTTATCTGTTTCTAAGAACTATATTGTCTCTGGATCCATTAAGCATCTCCTTTCTCTTTAACTTCTTCTTTTTCTTTAGCATCAGCGCGTCAGAAGAAAATTCCGATTTTGCTCGACTCTACCAGCATCTTATGTCTCGTTTCTGCAAACAAAGTGCTAACTTTCAACAACTCGTCCACCCCCTTCTTCTAATCCAACAGAACGCCTCTCACTCCCTTCTTATTTTGATCCATTTGCTATTTTTCTTTTTCTCTCATTTTGTTTTCGTCCACTACCGACCTGAAACGAATAAAAAAAAGACAAATCGCATCCTCAATTTTTCAACTTGATAGTTGAATCTTCGAAAATAGAATAATAACATAACTTGTAACAAGAGTTAGTTATAATTATTTTGTTTAAAATTATACATAAAGTAGCAATAATTTTGAATGAAAAACTAAAAGATTATTTCTAAAGATACTAATAGGAGTAATAAAAAGACATCTTGTAGATGGGTAATTACCCTTCATCAAGGATCATAATTTATCTTCAGAGATGACCAAAGAAAGATGACATTCTTTAGTAATTTTGGTGGGAAGAAGAGCAAAGAACGATAACAGAAAGAGAAGGAATGAGCGAATGAAGGGAGATGCTGTCACTGTGGCACATACTTGAGGAAAGTTTTGACTGGAGCATAGACGAGAACACAGGAGAATGTGAAGCAGTTTGAAGCTCTCGCTAAATGTTGCGGAAAATAATGACTGATGGTCTCCTCGAGTTCACGGCTCGACCATGACACGCGAGAACTTATTGTATCATCTAGAAACGTTTCTTCTAATAGATTTCACTTCTTCACATTTTCATCTTCTTCTTTTAAAAAAATGGTTTCATTTCACATTCTAAAAAATAAAATTATTAACAAACAAAACTGTATTAGTGTATGCATAGTCCAGTTTGAAAGTTATGGTGCATGTCTCATCTTCGTTCTTAAATAAAATTTTGTCGATTTATAGAAGTTTACGAGTTTTAGTTTTTACGAACAACGCGAGAAAATCGTAGCTACCATGCAACATATGTAACATCCAAGAACTGTCTAACTCACAGGCACAATTCAGTATCGGGGGCAACTATATACATGTAGGTAACTGTTTACAACAAACAACTATCCTTCGACTGATTCCAGCTTCGTTACACGAAACTTTCAAATACATGTTTCGAAAACTTGGTGGTTTTCTTAAAAGTAACTATTTCTTGGAGAAACATTTTTGACCTCTAAAGAATATCGCTTTTTACTTTCTCTTTTAGTAATTAGCATTTAGGCATTTCTTTGTCCAAGTGGAAATTTAAAGACATATTTTAATTTTTGTAAATAAATAATACATATTCAATATCTTCAAGTATAGATTATTTGCTAATCTTTTTCCAATAAATATTTAAATATATGATTTTAATATTTTGATATCTAAAACAAGTTATATAGGATATAGGTGAAAAGTTTTTCTTTTGTTAGAAAATGTATTTTTGAAATTTTGAAAAAATATCCGAAAAAAATTCTGTGGATATTTTTGTAAATCCTTGTGCCTTGATATCTAAACATTTCCTTAAAACATATGTGGATTATTTTAGTATTCATATAACCGATTTTTGTAAAATCGAAATTTGTCAGCAATACACTGCAAAAAGAAGTATCTTATTTTAAGATGTTTTGGTAGCGTTTTTAAGACATTCAGATGTTTAAGATGTCTTGATGTCTTGAAAACGCTACCAAAACATCTTAACATAAGATACTTCTTTTTGCAGTGTACAAAGCTTTCTGTTGAAGTGTTAAGGAAGTAAAATGAATGTTTTTTTTTAAAACTATCAAAAACTGTCTACTTAACTTTTTTTGCTTCCTCACTTGATTATTTATTTTAGGTCTAAATAGAATTTATTAGAAAGGGAAATCATGGACCGAAATTTAAGAAAAGAAACATTGAATTTAAGGAAATATATTCACTAACCCAGTAACCTAATAAATCGATTATAATTCCATTATACGTGGAGAGACACAGCGGCTTGAATAATTTCAATACTAGGGATGAAAATAATCTAGAAAACCATGCTTCTTGGGGAAGAGGGTAGAAGTTATTTTGAATCTGAACAGCATACGAAAAATAAAGGTGGAGTGGCATAGAAGCCGAGCAGAGGAGTAAAAGGAGAAGACGCGAGGCGAGGGTATGGGTGGATGAAAGTGTCAGTTGGTGTTTGGGGGTGAAGTGGGGGAGAGTTTTGATATTGAGGTCAGTACGTTTTTCCCATGCGCACAACGAGTATGCGCTCACAAACTTGAGACGGAATGAGGTGGGCGTCGTCGGTCACAGTGCGCCTGTTGGGATTCTAACCTGGATGCAGTGATTGGACTTCCCTCGTGGTACCAGGAACGCCCCGAGCCCGCCAAAACCGTCGAGATGCGTGGGCGTCTGATACCGCCTCCGTCTCACTTTTTACCTACGAAGTCGTAGCAATGGGGCTCCTTCATCCCCTGACCACCTAGCATGCGTGAATCTCAAAAAAGTATAAACTGGACGCAGGGTACCATCCTTCACATCTTGCTAAAATGTCTCTCATCAACCTCAAGGTCATGTTTCATGATCTTATTTACAGTTCTGTGGATTCGTTCTTAGCGATATTGTACCCCAAAAAGTTTCTACTCACATCAATTTTTTATTCCACTTAATAAAGTTCAAAGTTTAAGTTATTTCTTACCTTACAATCAAGTAATTATTCAAAACCTGTGATTAACGTATTACTCACTAATTGATAGTCAATTTATGTTTGTATTAAATCAAGTCAACTTTCTTTTATATCAAGTATTTTTTTATGAATACATTTTATTGAACGACATTAATTGAATGCTCCAGTTTCTGGATAAGTGCTGTAAAAAGGTTCAAAAGTTTGGTTTTTATATTTCTTTTCAACCTGAAAAATAACTCTGAACCAGGGATAATTTTTTAAACATCCGCCAGGTAGAAATATTGCCAGTAATATATATATGTCCTTGGAGTTGGGAGTAAGTTTTATTTCAGAAGATAATCTGGCTAGGTACTAATAAGTGACTGACCAGTTTAACTAGAAACGTTTTTTGATCAGTATTTCTGTTAAATCACTGTCCAGAAAATCTGTCTAAAATCGTAATTAGAACTTCGTCTCAGAGACTGACCACGGATGCAATTATGTAATTGCATTTCGACTTCCACATCGACTTTCATTTTGATTTTCACTTTTATTTTCGCTTAATTGAATTTCAGTAAAAGTGAAAGTGAAAGTCATTATGAAAGTCAATGTCGATGTGAAAGTCGAAATGAAATTGCCCTTGTCTTGTCTGTGTGTAAGACGAGGACAGATAATTCAATTTTATGTCAAATAAGATTTATTGTCGAATGAGACTTGAGGATGATAATTTATCTTTACTAACAATTTAAAAAATTTGAATTAGTAAAATTTTTTTGCTTACGAATTAGAAAAATTTTACTAATTATTAGTAAATTTTACTAACAATTAGTAAAATTTAACTAATTTTAAAGCAAAAAGTGAGTCTCTCTTAAATTCAACTAATTGTTAGTAAAAGTTACTAATAATTAGTAAAATTTTACTAATTCATAAGCAAAAAGTGAGTCTATAATTTAAATTAGTAAACATTTTTACTAATTCAGATTTAGAGAGTAAACGAAACAATTATTCAAATAATTTTTTTAAACTTTTATTTCCTTTTCATTTTATAAGATGTTTTTTAAAATTCAGATTCTTAAAATAAAATAATATTGATTACTTTTATTGTTTTATTTATCAATTAGAGTTAAATAATTATAATTTATTAAAAATTACAATTACTATAAGATCGGGAAAATTGGCATGGCCCCGGTCGGGTTCCCTGTTTCATTTCGATCGGGCCCAGATCAGGTTGCCAGATCTGGCCCCGGCCGTGCCTGGTCTGGGCCCAACCAGGGCCTGGTCAAATTTTCTGCACGGGTAGTTGTTTGAATTTATAAAAAATATTAATTTTTTACATTTCATTTTGTATATATTTAATTTTTTTTTGTTTCGTTTCTTTGCAGAAAAAAGTGACATTTTTTTATAACTGCCCAAATTTTCGGGTTATAAATTTTTAAAAAACTGATTTTCAGGTTTTTAAAAGTATGACCTAATTTCAATGACATCTAACTCTAAAAATATTAAATTTAGGAATTTTTATCTGGAGGATAAAAAAGTTTCAGTTTTTTATCGACTTTTGAAATATGTTGTAGAAAAAAAAATGTTGAATTTTTATATAAGCTCAGATGATATTTAAGATTTCCTTAACATTTGATTTAATTGTTAGGTATTAACTTTTAATTGTAAACAATTATTAATTATTTAATTTTTATTAATACTTATTAATTTATTATTTAATTGTTAACATTATACTATCAATCAATCAATATGCGTGTTTTCTGTTGCAGGTTAGTGTTACCACCTGATCAATTCGATTATTGGTAAGTTATATTTAAATTAATAAATGCTTTAAAACATTCCGGATAATAATTGATATTCTTGCGTATAATTCCAACTGCAAGTGTAGAAAAAATTTATTTAACTTCCCAGATAGCTCGAAACATGCAACAACCTTGTGGCAACCTTACCGCAAGCTTCAAATGTCCCACCTAACTCAAGCTTGCATGGTAAGCTTACCGAAAGATTGCAATGTAAGGTTACTACAAGATTGCACAATAAGATTATAGCAAGATTGCTCAGTAAGCTTGCACGTTAAGTTTGTAGCAAGATTGGTGCAAGGTTGCCAAATAACCTTGATTTAAACCTAAAAATTTTTTTTAAAAAAATGTTTCGTCTAATTTATATAATCAAATTTATAAAATAAAATTGTATAAATTAGACAAAACATTAAAAAAAATTTAAGTTCAAATTAAGGTTATTTGGCAACCTTGCACTGCAATCTTTCGGTAAGCTTACCAGGCAAGCTTAGGACAGATGGGACATTTGAAACTTGCAGGAAGCTTGCGTCCAGTTTGCCGTGCAAGGTTGGCAATATTGCGCGGCAAGCGTGCCGCAAGATTGCTGCAAGCTTATGTTCTATCTGGGATTTTTCTGAAAAAGTCGCAAAAACTCAAAAATGTGCTTTTTGGTCAATTTTTCCTTGTTTAGTAAGTACAACAATTTATTTTTCTCCGTGTAATGGTTTATTTATAAACAATCATTTATCTATAAATATATTTATTTATAAATAATTGTTTATTTAGAAATATTTTTATTTATTTATTTAAAAAAATATCCCATTTGTTTAATTCTTGTTAAATAAGTTACAGTGTCGTGACATATAATTTAAATCACTGATTAAAAAATATAAAACAACATATAATAAAATTTAATTATAATAAGAAACAAATTATGTAAAATTCCTAAATATTGTAATTAATTGAAAACTCGGTTTATCAACTCTGTTTCGCAGTTAGATATATGAAGCAAAGCAAGGTGAATAATTAATGGACAATAATGAAGAATATTGTATTAACTTTGAAATCAAAATTTTCATTCCGGCGTTAGAATGAGCGCGACTAGAATCATAAAGTTTTGTCGGTTTGTTTGCCAATTACTTAGGGAAGCTCGTATCCACATCTATGCATCCGTCCATTTCTCGTCCCTTAATGCCGACAAGAATGTGAGCCCCGATCCGCTCCTTATGTGTATTTAGCGCGAAACGCATAAAACCGAATGGCTCAAACTTTGTCCGATATAAAAGGCAGGAGGAGGAAGACCTATTTATATACTATTCGTATCTATAGATGCAGTTCCACTTCACTAGAGAGTTGTAATATTTTTTTTGTTTTTATATGTTTACCCTTCTCATCTTAAAAATATTCAATAATACTGAGCTCAGTAATTTTTTTAATATCGATTGATAATAGACTCGATTTAAAGCAAAAAGAATTTATACACAAATAATAGAAAATAACGCGATACTTAATTTTTTTGAACACGAGTTAGACTAGCTCTACTCTAGGTGACTGATCACGCTATTGAAAGCGCTTAAAAAAAGTATACACGCAAAAGCTGCACAAAAAGTGCCAGGTTCACTGCATTCTACTTAACTAACAATCTGCTTTAGCATGCGCATCAGACATTTGCTCTTTTTCTCTTATTTAGAAGGTATAGTGTTATTTCATTCAGCTTTGATTTTTCATCTATCGTGTGTGACAAAAAAATGATAATAAAATTAAAAAACATACACTGCAAAAAGAAGTATCTTATTTTAAGATCTTGAAAACGCTACCAAATCATCTTAAAATAAGATACTTCTTTTTGCAGTGTAGTTTTGTCTGCAACTTGGGGAAATAGTTTGAGAAGAATTTGAAAAAGAAAAGTTCAGAGTGGAATAATTTTGTTAACACTAACTTGTCCTTGATGGTTCTTTTCTTTTTTGCTTCCAAATGAAACATTGACCATTTTCATTTAATAAAATTAGTTTCCAGTACCTATCAGAACATGTGGCTAAATTAGCTTTATCAGAAAATGACGTAGAGTGGATGTTGGAAAATGCGCTTTCGTAGAACGTTAAAAGGTCGTCCCTATAGGCGCAAAAGGCTGTTAATGCCTGGAGTCTCTCTTGGTAAACCGAGTTAGCTGACTCGCCAAACCCTTTGCTTCTTTCTCGATCTAATTAGGAGCCCTTTGGAGCCTGTGTAATGCTCCTTTAATCCACTACTGCTCTCACTGGTCTGAGGACTCGGCGTGAGTCTCCTTCGTATCTTCCACGACAGATACGACAACGTCGACGACGAGAGATGCCCCTGCTGTTTCTTCAAGAGAGAGAGAGAGAGGGAGAGAACTCCTCTCTCCATACCTTCGACGAGTTGGGGCACGTCTAATGATTCCCAAGGGTGTGCGAAATACCAGATTAACTGACGTCAGCCTCGATAGTTTAGTGGCTTAAAACGTCCGCTATAGATACCGTGTCTTAGATGAATTTAAGAGCAAAGTGCCGAACTTGGGATCAGCCCTCGTGCGGGACGATTCATTATTATATCGTCCTTGTGTAAATTATGCTCTTCTAATTTTCCCTATAATTATGTTATAAAAATTTCATGAGAGCTCTTTGAAGTTATCTACGATCAAAAGATAAAATTTATTTTCGTTACTGTGAAACGCTCTCTGTTAAAATTATTTTAACTATCGAAAGTATAGTCTAGCCTAATCAGCGTAGCTTTTTAGACCTAGTGGCGCGAAAAATGGTACTGAAGCATTTCATACTCGTGACGAGAAATGCTAAGCTACATACCTCAAGCGGACATACCAATATTAACTTTTATTGAAAAATATGTCTTGATATATCATTCTAACTTTTTTCTAGAGTAGTCTAAGTGTGTCAATACGCCCCGGTATTTCTATGGGAATGTTTATTATTTGAAGAGAGTTTTTTGTGATTTACAAAAAATGTGTGTGCGTTAGTAGGAACAAATCCATGGAATTAGTGTCCGATTATTAGCACTTGGTAGAAATGTGTATTTCACGATGCTATTTCAGAGGTTCCTTCATCTTTGTTTCCATCGCATTTATACTACCACAATCATAGCAAAACGACTTTGCTATTAACGATTTTCTCTCGCTTGATGTCGCAGTCGCAATTTAAGGACGATTTAATAGTCCGTACAGCACGGTTTATTGCCTTATTTGTTTTCACAGTCTTTAAACGGCTTGTTTTTGCGAACTGGACTCACTGGAATGGTGTAGAGAATTCAGAAGGGTATAGAGAAGTAAAAAAAGTCAATAATATGGCGAGGTTATGGTTCGTTAGTTTCCAATTTCTTTCCGATTTATGTTACACCGTGAAAATGTTTTAAAATTACTAATACCTATCTATCGCAAAAATATTAAAGAGAGGAATAAAATGTATTGGTTTAAAGTAAATTCTAAATCAAATCTTTTACTTAAAATAAAAGAGAAATTTATGAGATGACTTTTATTAAAAAAATTAAATGCTCTATTTATTTTGTCTCCTCGTTATATAATAAAAATTATTTTTTAATTTTCTGATTTTAAATGATTTAAAATGAAATTGTGCAATACTCGGAAATGGGATATTTAAAAAAGAATAGGGAACTTTATTAAAGACTTTGAATGTTTCTCAAAGTGGTGTGAAAAGAATTCTTTTATGTTTTTAGTAACACAATAATACTTCGAAGCACCCTCGACTTAACCCTTCTAAAACCCACACCGCGATAACCCTAATTATGCAAAAGAAAAGTTTCCCTTGAGAGGCGAGAGCGTATACTGGACATGGCAACAGTATACATATATGAAAGTAAAAATTAAGTTTGAAGTAATACTATTTTACGATTATTTTAGTCATTGTTTTTTTATTATTGTAATTAATTTTCATTAGTTTTTAAAAAAGAAGGGTAAAAAATGAAATTTTATTAAAGATTTTTGAAAGCTCTTAGTTGAAGAATGACAAATCTTTAGAAGAAAATTTAGTTTGCTCTTGACCATATTGTAAAGGACGTTCAGTTTTGCAGCACTGGATTCAAAAAGTTTGTTTGCTCTACTCTGCGATAAGAATGATATCGTTTGGCGCAGAGTCAGCGAAAATCCTTTCTGGACCATTCTGCCCCTCGTTTGATACCAATTCCAGGCGTTTTCAAAGACAAACGACTTCTTGAATATTTCGTTCGGAAAACGATTCTTCTACAGTTCTCTAATAATGACAGATTCTTACAGTAAATTTTTAGTTTTCTTTTATTTTTCACATTTTTTCGTTTAATTTTTATTAATGATATTTCATTTTTTCAATGATACTTTTAAAATAATTTGAAAACCAATTTTGAAGGAAAATAATTTTTATATGGTGTTGATGTAAAAAAGGTACTTTACTGGTAGAAACATGTTTGCGAGTGATGTGGATATAATAAACGAATTATGAAGCTAATGACATTGTTGGAAATTCGATAAATTTTCATTAAACTTATAATTCGCTTATGTGAGTGAAGAAAGTAGTTGGATAATGTTACGAGTTGGAGGGAAAGGTAGGTTGAAGGAAAAGGGGTAGTGACCCTCTCATTTACTCTGGTCCATGGCATGTGAGTTAAAAGATGACCGAGCTTGAGTGCCTTGCCGTGTAAGGACCAGGGATGCTGTGGTCATATAGCCAGATACTCCTACCTCCTTTCGTTCGACAATAATTAGCAGTGTCTGTCGAGAATTTACTACTTGCTTCACAAAACACTTATTTCGATTTAATTCAAATTTTCTAAATAATACTCAAAAATATACTCACAGAAAATTAAAAGGCATTAAAATAAGCTGCAACGCTTATTATTTTAATCCAATTTTGCTTATTTTAATCTATTTTGGTATTAAAATAAGCAAAATTGAATTAAAATAATAAGCGTTGCAGCTTATTTTAATACCTTATAATTTTCTGTGCTTCTATCAAATTTATAAATTTATTTGATAATTTTAATAGCGTTCCATGAGACAAAAACAGTCTATTTTTAAGAAGTTAAGAAAATTGTTCTATATTTGTAAAGTCTTTTATATTTTTCGGATGTGATTATTAGGTCACGTGATCCACATGAAAATATTATCCACAGGTTGTTTTGGTACACACAAAATTTGCTTGATTGAAATTAATATTTATTTCATCTATAAATAAACGTTTGGTTTATTTTAATAAACTTTTTTTGATTGAATAAAGCAAAAGTTTGGTTAACTGCATAGTAATGCATTTATTTAGTTGTTTCAAACAAATTTTTTTCTAGGTGCAATTATATAATTTCATTTTGACTTCCACATCTACATTGACTTTAATAATGACTTTCACTTTCATTTTCACTGATTGTAAATTTCCCTAAATATGAGAATTTTAAAAATTAATTTTTTTTACAATTGAACCATGTGACCCAACAGTCACGTGTTCTTAATACGTAAATGTGAAATATCAGTTGCAGTAGTAATAATAACAATATTCAGTGATTCATCTGTATAACTATATCATTGTCTTCCAACTTGAAACGACTAACTTTCGTGGTGTCTCAACTTCCAAAGTTGAAGAGAGTTTTGCAACTATAGAGAAAGTGACCGTATTACTTAAATTTCATACATAAAATTTTTTAATTCATTCATCAATTATAATTTCTTTAAAATTTTTGTTTTAATTTTAATTTCTGCTTTTTTGAATGTTTTTTAACTTTTTATATAGTCTTCTTTCTAATCAATTTGATACTAATTTTCCCATATCAAAAATCAGTTCAAATATATATATATATATATTTGAATTTATGTCGAGGGAGAATTTACTGATTAAAATTGTACACTTGACTAGTGAATTACTCTACGATTACAGATATTACCAACATTTTTACGATTTTACATTTATTACGAAATATTATGATTTATTACAAATGTATTACAAGGTATTACACTACTGTAATAACTCATTATATTATACGTTCATTAGAAGAAGAGTGTATACTTGACTATCTGAGTAAATTCCACCCGGAATATGTGAAAATACCTGTTAGAAAAATAAGATTTAAAAAACTTTATAATTCTGAATTTACGGGACAATTATTTCCAGTTTAAAAAAGTTATAACTAGTTCTTTGATCTGGACCTTCAATTAGAAAATTATAATTCTTCAAAGGAGGATAAAAATATTTGGCATTCAGATAGCTTATTTCAGGGTCGCGAGTGAACGCGAATGAAAGTGTTGCAAACAAAGTTTTAACCGCATCTAATGGTGAAACTTGGCGAACTTGCTTCTACTAAAGGCCCTCTTTGGTTTTTCTTGGAAAAAGATCGTTTGAAAACTAGAGTAAATTGCTTTTGTCGATAATTGTTACCGGAAAAGTTTAAAGAAAAAGAGTTACAACCATCGATATTTTTCGAAAAATATTATTTGAAAAATTAACAAGATCATTAATATTTTTTAATCATTTACTTTATCATTCAGTAATCGAAGATAAAAAATTTCAACATTTGTCACAATAGGTAATGAAAGGGAAAGATAATCATTTTCATTTTGTTTTGATAAAAGTATAATTATATTCCAAGAAGCATATTATTCTTGGAATATTGAATTTTGAAGTGGGGCTTCGAAAATTAGAGCGGATTTTGGTGCATGTAGGAGTGAAACACATCCATCGTGGCCGCTAGTAGTAGAAATGGTTAGCATCGACGAGATTCTGCCTCAAGGGATCGAAACCTTTCTCGACAACATGTAGATTAGTCCGTTACTGTAAGCAGCTTCACGGTTTCCAGTCATGGGCAATCCTTGGGCCCCGAAGGTGCTTGTGGAGGGAATGGATTTAAGGAAACCATACGCATACGTACTGTACAGCAATATGCTCATGAAACTTGGTGCATATTGCCGGTTTTGTGTTAAGAGAGGTCGTTGCTTCCTAAATATACATAGACTGCAGCAACGCCTGGCCAAGTAATAGTTTTGCGTTATATTCAACGGAATAAAATGTTTGTGTCGGAACCAAGTTGCTCCCGGTGCCTACAATCAACATTGCTTCCGGCGCTTCTGCGAGAAGTGAAATCGATGAGAATTTCGAATCCGGATGAAAAGATGTGCTTGATTTTCTGATGGACAATTAAAGTTTATATTGATTAGAGAATACAGTGAAATTCGATTTGAAAATCTTTATTGTTTTTGAGATTTCATTTCTTTCTGGATTTTTAATTTATCACTGTAAATTTTCATTTTTGCTCATCAATGTAGAAAAATTGATTGGAGTATGTGGAGGTGGAAAGATATAACTGACGCCAGAAATCGGAAGTCGATTGCAAAGCTATGTCACGATGTTGGGTTGACGCTTTCCGGAAGTTCCTCTTCGAGAACATTTAACGCAAGAAGCTACCCACTTCACTGAACTTTCGAGGCGTCGGTCCATGTCACGTCCTTACCATTCACATTTATTGCAGAATGCACGTGACATCTTACTATTACGTAAACTTATGGTATCTCACCAGGTACCAGTTACTTTATTTTTAACAGAAGAATATTTTTAAATAGAGGGCAATAATTGTTCAGACTATTATAATTAAGTTTGCCTTATCTATGTAAGTTATAAACTGATCTATTTCTATCGCAAAAAGAGTGTTGAGGAGTTATCAAAGAAAATGGAAATCAAATTCAATAAACTTGAAACTTATTATCCAAGAATTGGAATGAACAACATATACAAATAATGAATCTCAACAAATCCACACCAGGAATGATTGTTTCAATTCAATCAAATATGTTAACGTAATTAACTTTGATAATGATTAGTAATTGTTGTGATTACACATCATTTAGTCAAATTATTATGCTGGAAGTTGGGAATCGTACTTCTTTAACAACGCAATCAAACATACATAACATCTTACACTTACAAAATATGGATCAATAACCTAATTTCTAAAATTTCAATGATGACTTGTACACTGATCATTTTTCTTTGCAACCTAGTTATACTGTATGACTGGTATAGATACTGCCTAACGTGATGTTTACTTTTACCATCCGAATAGGGTTAGAAACAATAGGCTGAACTAATCATTTTTGTAAAGAGCGAATATCAGATTTTAACTGACAGATCTATAACCAACATTTTCTGATCTGAAATATTGTTTACTTTGTAACGTCATATTTTTCGAAAGTATACCACTATGATGCGAAAATAATATTTCAATTTAATTCTTTATAATTTTAAAATGGTTTGTTTGAGATATTATTTAAATTTACAAAATTTATAATTGAGAAAAATATTTCAAAAAATATGATATGTTTGGTTATATGTCAAACTTTACTTGCAAAGATGTTCAATTTAAACAATCTACATTAACGTAATTCAAGCGTTAAAGTTGTCAATTGGTAAGAAAAATATACGTATTGTTTGATAACACATTTTGTATTGTAACATGATCGATTTATTTTCAGCCTTTAATAAGATGGTTAAATTAATTTATCTCACCCTATCAGTGTATAGTATAAGCTTCTCGGACTTTAAAAAGTCGCAGAAATATACAGAAATATTTAAGAGAAGAGATAAAGAAAAATATGAGAAAATAGGTGATGATTCCGAGTGGAGAAATTGCAGATCAGATGCTTGAAATGTATCAAGTTGAATGTGAACGAAGAGTCACGTCCCTCTTGGTGTCTGTCCGTCACGTATGCATATCTTGGGACACCCCGATGGAACTACCCTTGCTTCCCGTGGGAGCGTAGCCGGACGTACGTGGTCAACGTGGGCCAAACTGTCGGCGAAGTTACGTAAAATAGTTAGCGACACTTCTACGGGTCCGTGGTACATCTCGCCTCCTCTCCTCCACCTTTTCCCTCATTCTCCTCTCTCTCTCTCTCCTACTCCCTTCAGCCTCTCGGGGTGTCGCAGCCAACTCTGCGTCAGTTTTGAAACGAGCGGACAGTACTCACATGTATGAGTGGTTAGAACTCAGAATGGAGCCACGGGAGCAAAAAGGATGAAATGAGGGGTTGTACAGTATTCTGTCCATTCGTCACTGATATATGGGCGTCGCGGGGACCCCCAGCTTCCAAATACAACTCGTACGTGATAGATACGCACCATATACATATGTATTTGTATATACGTACACATGTGCATTTACATTAACACGGTATTTTCTCCCTGTTTTTTCCCTATATTGGTTCCATATCACGCAACTGATCTTAAAAGACCCAGAGGAATGAGATTTGCATCTAGAGAGGTACGGGATATTTTTAAAAATAAAAATCTTGCAAAGGAACAGAATCATACTTTATTATTTTTTTAAATTAGATATATTGGGGAAAACATTAATGCAATTAAATAAATTGTAGTTAGTAATCAGGAAATTTAGTTTAATAATTTGCAAATTCAAGTTTCCAATGTCCAAGATGTTAGGTAAGCTGGTTTATATGTATCGAGTCCACCGATAATTGAATTTGTGAATTAGTAAGCTCTAAACGACGCTTCAAAGTAAATGTTGTTTTCAGTGCACATCAAAGAAAATTATAGATTTGTAAAACTCACCAGTTTATAACTATTTCGAATTAGTGATAATTATTATTCATGATTTTGTTTTTTAAAATTATTTAAATTGTGGAAAATCTGACAGGTTGTTCCGTGGGATATCAATTTTTCTATAAATGCGAATAGAAATGGAATATCGATAGCTTTTGGAAAACTCTAGAGAGCAATTTATGATTTTTCACGATAGAACAGTTCTCACAGTATATAACTGTCCTTTTTTCATCTAAATTTTTGATAAATATTCCTCGAGACTCTTTTTCTTGAAAACAATGTTATTGTTTTGTTTTTGTTACAATTATTTTTATCAGAAACATAAAAATTTTTTTTAATTATATCTAAGAACGATGGTAAATTTTTTTGTACATAATTTATTGATTATGTTTTAATTTGATTATCCCTCGACAATAAAATGTTAATTATGTGAAAGAAATTTACTGAAAGGGAAAAATGAAAGCGAGCTGATAATACGTAGGGATAATTAATTTGTAATAAAAAATCGTCGCAAGTGTTGGGTGTTCTGGAGTACAAAAAGGGACATTAATGTCTATCGATCACGTCAAGGTAATTACAACCATAAATCGAGAGAATCGTTGAGATGAGCAACATAAAAATGTTCATCATCTCTTGCTTGCTTTTGATTATAGCTGTTTCATTTTACCATACACATATGTAAAAAAACAATATTGTAATTTAAAGAGTATCAAAAGAAGTAATATAAGGTAGAAATTGTTGATATCTAAAAGAGGTAAGTTTTCTGGTTCAATTTGTCGAGTCCACTTCTAGTTTATGTCCCCTTTGATGGAAGAAGGGAGAGGGGAGAGTCAGAATTGGAATGAAGAGGATCAGTTCTCTCGAGGGAAACAAAAGTGTCAGCTTGAGATATCTCAAAAGCAGGAACGTCAATCCTTTCGCTTGTTTCGATCGGACATTCGCTACGATCTGAACCTTTGTTTTCGCCTCTGCTTTGCCTTTGCCCCACCCCTCATATCCCATGCCCTCACCTTCTCCCTTATTCTCTCGCGCTTGGAATCAATTATGGAACTTTTCAAATTTGTCAGTAATATTGAAATTTCTTTTATGCCCGGGATCTCATAATTGAAGTCTATCGAAGGACGATGAAGCTCCAAAGGGATGTAGCCGAAGAGACTCTGAGGAAAGTAACGAAAAGAGAGGGAATAATAAAACTTTTTGTTTTTCTCTCGCGCGACTATTGTTTTCTATTGCCTGGACCGGGGAATCTTTCTCGCTTTTTCTTCTGCTCCTTCTCTTTCATTTTTCGCAAAAGGCCAGAGTGAATAAAAAAATACTCGAGGAAATGGAGTGAGGCAGTGAGACAGACGCAAAGGCGACTTTCATCATAGAAGAGGTTTCCGTTCCATTTCGTGCACTTATACGCCTCAATAGATATTACCTTTGGGATTGTGGAAATTTTTCTCCTTTAAAAGCGCACTTCGTAAAATCTTATCGCGCGAATATAGAACCGCGAATTTCCTCTCTAACCCTCTTTTACTAATGGGATTTCATTTCGAGTTACCAAAACCAAACAAGGGATAAGGAGCGAGAGAAAAGAGTCCCGTGGGATTTACGACTTCGATGAGTCAAACTGAATTCTCGATTCTCTTATTATTTCGGTGGTTATCGTTATCGTCTTCATTATTTAACAATTCGTATGAAACTGCGAGATGGAACAATTTCGATCTTCAATTGCCACGATTATGAGGTGGATAAAAATGATTCTAGTAGCGATGCTTTAAAAATCATTTATTCTTGAATTTCGTAGATAAAAATAGTGAGGGGAAACATAAATTGAGAAAATCTGGAAAATAATGAATTTTCAGAACGGAGTGAACCATCAATAGAAACTTTTGTTTCTCGCGTGAAACTTTGCCTGTTGACGACATGAAGTACAGGGAACATTCTGTTTACAAAGTTATGTGAATGACGCTCGTCATTTACATGCCAACAAACTAGAGGCGCCTCTCATGATATTGGTGATGTTGTAATACTCGCAATGCTTGTATTTTGAGAGGAATATAAAGTGAAAAAGGGAGTTGGAGAATGTGCGGTTGAATTGTTCAAGGAAACAATAATAAAAGTTACATTAATTAAGAGCACGGTTACGCAACAGGGATTGCTCGTTAGACAGGAATCTCGTGCACTGCTGGTTTGCCCTCTCTCGTTGCGCGCGTTTTCTTCTTTTTTCATTCTTCCGCATTTTCATGCAATCAAAATAAAAAAGTATAAGCTTTGCGCTTTTCAATACCAGTTATCCTGGATTCGTTTGATTTTAACTTTTTTTTCTTTTCTTTTTACAAATGGTTCGAACTCCATTTTATTCATCAAACGCTCATTGTATTTTTTCGCGGACTGGAAAAATGTTTGGTTTCTCAATTTCTATGAACGGAAACAATTCGATTGAATATAATGAAAATACCGTGTTTAATAAATGCTATTCTAGATCTAGAAAATAAAAAGTTCTCAGTAATGAAATATGAATTTTATTTAAATTACCCTGGCAAATAGGAATGTTTTATGAGAAAGATGAAAGGTTTAATTTAATAAAAAATATTTTTATTAAAATGTCTTGTGCATATACCAGTCAGAGTAATAGATAATTTTAATAATTGTCTTATGGGTCAGTCCAGCGAAAATCATCTAGACCCGGTTGCTCGATGATTTTAGAGAAACCTGAAATTAACATACATATGATATTATAGTATACAATTTCATTATTAATCAAGGTTTTATATTGCTGAATTTTTTTTTAAAATAATTTTTTAAAAGAGTCAATAGACTGCAGGGTTAGGAATGGTCCATTTCGCACAGTGTTAAATCCTTCTTTTTCTTTTACGAATATTTTCTGTGGAGAAAAATCAAAATGTAAATTGAAGCGAGGGTTTGTATTTATTTACGGAGAATTTTGATTTTCTAATTTCTTTTCTAATTAATTAAAATATATTTTATAAGATTATTATTTAGTATTTATTTTGTACATAAACACACTAAAAAATTTTTATTTTCTTCAAATAATCGGTTCCTTGATTATTATCAAATAAATATTTAGTTGAGCCAAATAATTTTGATTTGAATTAAATAAATTGTACTTCTGCCAATAATTTTTGTATCTGAAACAAATACCATTTCATTGACTCAAATAATAATTATTTGATACAAATAAATATTTATTCGATAATGATAAAGTAACCGATTATTTGAATCAAATAAATTTTTTTTCAATGCATAAATTTAGAATAAACTGATAATAATTTACAGACAATTGAATTTAAAAATATTCAATACGAAATGACACATTATTGCCAATTGCAGAAATTTTGCATCGGAACAATATCAAAACATAACCTCAATTATGTATTTACTCTGTTGTGGTGGACCAGTTAATTATAACAATTTTATTCTTGAACAGAATACATCTATGATTGAGGTTATGTTTTGATATTATTCCGGTGCAAAATTTCAGCAATTGGCAATACTGTGACTATACTATGTACACAGGCTAACACTACACGATCGCGGATCACTCTACATTTTTTTATTCGTATCGCGATACGAAAACAAAATAATAAACAAAGTGACAGCTTCGGTAGCCATGTTTATTTTGACTATTATACATACATATATTGGTATAGTGGATACTGTCAGCAGTGGCGCTTTATACTAACATGTTAAATCTTTAACTGGTCGGTAACATAGAAAACTATAAAAAATTTAATTTCCAAATTTGACAAAAATAAGTTTGGCATCGAGATTAGATCGAAAGTAATTGAATAACACAAAAATCTTGACAATTCAATTTATATTTAAATAAATTAATAATAATAAAACAACTTAAAAAATTTATCTTTGATGTATGGATATGTTGAGATATATACCTATTGTTGATACCAATTATTGTATAATAAGTTTGATGTTCAATTAATGTGATGTTTCTATTTTCTTTTATAACTTCTTATCATTTCTTCGGTACGGTTGAGATATTTTTAAACGTATTACTTACATTTAAAAATTTTCAATTTTATATTCATATAATCCAATATTTTATATAAAAATCAAAGATAATCAATTTTGATGCCGTTGGCAGAAATGCTGTTGATTCAATTCAATAGCATATTTTTCTTGTCAGAGCAGTATTTTTTGTAGTCCTGTTATTGGGCGTAAAATTGTTGAATTCAAATAAAACAAATAAAAAAACATCAGTGAGAGCATTATTATGTGTAACAATATAATTTTACGAGAAGAAAAATGGTTATTTCATTGATAATCGGATTGTTAACGTAGAATTAACAAATCTGGTTTGTTGTTGTAATAAATGTTTTGTTCAACAATTCATTTATTCAACAATTCGAAATTGTTTTGTGATAACAGTAAAACTGCTGAAAAAATTTTTTCACAATTAGTTTAATCATGAAAGTTATATTCTGTTAATTCTATAAAAAAATGATTAATTAAATTGACTATGATGTAGAATAGTACGCAATTATATGAAATGGGAGTTTGTAAAATAAGGAAAATGAGTTCACAGATAAATGGTTTGACACAATTGGCGAGCGCTTGTCGTTGATTCGATTCGCGGTTAAGAAGAGATGAGCGCTCATTGAGGCCAGAACCAAAGTCCTAGGGAATCTGCACAATTCTCGTTGGACATTAATTGGCAAGAGATCTTTGTGCTGGCGCGAGACGCATCCTTTGTCGTTCTCGCCACATCATGGTTCACCGCACGCATTCACGAAATTTGCCCGATCCGAGTCAACACGACACGCCACGTAATTGTGCTACACATTTCTATGGATATCTCGTTTCAAGGGATTGCAAACTAACTGGTTACGGGTGTACCTATTCTTGTCTTTCTTTTCATAATCTGTGCGGACAACCTCAGCATCAGACACAAACAGAACCTCATAAACGCACGGAATAACCAAAATATTCTAATCATGTTTCATTTGTGGAAATGGATTTTTTTAAATTACATAACAATTCGGAATTGCAACTATTCTTGTTGACCTCGATTTTAAATTATATCATATTGCACGGTACTAAAATTTATTAACTCTTTTGTAAGATGAACGATTTATTTTCCTACGAGACGAATTCTGTGTTTCGATGATCTCATCAATTTTCATTATGCAGTACGCGCATGAACTCGGATGTTCATTAAGACCCTATCCACACGTTTTCTTGCCATTCTCACTTCCATTTCTGGTTATCTACTAATTAAGAACGAAACCAACGTATCTGTACTTTCGTAAATGATTGATCTATTTTTCACTGTTATATAAATAATAAAGAATGATGAAGGTCATCTGTAAAAAAAAGTAGTACAATGTTATATCTTGATACTAAACAAGCGTAACAAACCCTTATTGTTTCAAATAACCAAATTTTAGTTTCAACATTCACGACCTATTACTCTGTAAATTTGAATCAATGAAGTATAGCCACTGAATTGAAATTTGTTTTATGATTGTGTAATGTATTTCAATTTTTTTAAATGAATAATATAAAGTCTCTGCTACTTGAATAGAATAAAAGTATTTGTTAATAATTGAAAAGTTGAAGTTGAGAAAGTTTTCCAAGGTCGCCATGAGGTGATAGTCCGAATATTGTTGGGAAAATTCGGTGGGTATTTCGCGATGAGAGTCCCTCTTCGACGGGACGCTCCAAACAGTGAAATGAATTATATTATTTGCCGCTCCGGGTAGAATAATTAAAAGACGACGAAATCTCAAAGTCCAGGAAGAAGGGTGAAAAGATTGACAGTGAATTATTTAAGTCTGACAATTAAGGGGGATTCCACTGTCCCTCTCTTGTTCGATTTAAAAGCCTGCAACTCTGAGATTTGAAGGTTAATTCAAATATTGTAATTATCATTTTTCGAAATTGGGTCATTTTTTGAATTATTTGTCAAATGTAAGTGGATGATTGAATATGAAATTAATGACTCGGGGAAGTTTTCAAGTAAAAAGGTGAAACGAAAATTTGATGAATATTAGTGAGCCTTAAATTTGCAGTTTATGGATTTCCGTCACGTTCAGAGCGTATTATTGCCTTTTGCGTGCGATTGTGACCATTCATGGAGTCTTGACGACTATGGTGCCAGTGCTGCTGACAATGGTAGGAAACTGGTACCGCGTGTAAGGTGAATTTGAGCGTGGAGAGACTAGATATCTAATAAACAGTCAGTTGACAATAGAAGAACCATTCGTCGTCGCTTCTGATTCATATAGTTTTCAGTTATATATAGATAGTCTACATCGCACATCGGAAGGGAAGAACAAGCCGAGCGTTGCGGGAGATGCTATTCACTTGGTCGTGCTTCTGAGTAGGGTTTCATGCAATTTCTCCCTCAGCCAGCTTTACTACATTATCCTTTCGTAGTAAAATCCTCCAACTGCTAAAGGATAACGATGTCTTTTTCCCATCAAATTGCCATTTCATGCTCATCATTTACAAACCTGTTGAAATATGAAAATTACATATGTATACCGGTGTCATTTTTATCTCATTTTAAACAAATGTCTAAAATTAAAATTCCAGTGATTAATTTGAAAGGATCTTTTGGAAAGTAACGAAGGATTTTACAGCTGTAACATTGTTACTTTCTTTTTTCTGCTTCAATAAAGTTTCCTAATCTTGGGGGTAGAGGAGGTTGAGCGAAGATGTCGACAATTAGAATCACTAAGGGCCATGGCGCGAGAGAAGGAGCGACCATCAAAAAGAAGACGAGAATGAGAAAGAGAAAAAAAGTTTAATTATAAACATGGTGGCAGGATCGAGGATGGGTTCTCAGCAGTGACACGGATAAAAGATCGAGGAGAGTGTGCGGACGACAGAGAAACGAAGCAGTACGTGGAGGACCGTTGAGTACGGCGGCCAAATGGTCACGGCTTAGCGCCAGTAAAACTCTTTCAGCCAAACGAAGGGAATCCGTCCAGAGATTATCCTCAGCTTCAAAAAGTTGTTAATTACTTGGATTTTCTCCACCCCATTCCCTCCACCCTTTCTACTCCCTCCTTCACCTTCTGTTCTTCTTTTCCAAACCTTCACTCGCATTCTTCCTGTCTCTGCTTTTGTACATATTAAGTCAATTTTCAATCCAGACTCTCTTTGCCAAATAATTTTCATCGTAATGGCATTTACTTTTTTCCCTCGCTCTCTCAAGAAAAGGAACATTTGGAAGTTCTAATGCTAATCACAATAAATAATAACGCTTTTGATGCCTGGTAAGATTTCTTAGCGTGAGGTTCTTTCAATCCTTTGATAAATTATGAAAGGAAGCCAACAATTTGAAGCGTATTTCCCGAAAACCTAGACATGTGTATGCCACAGGGGTGAGAAAGTGCAATGACTATCTATATGGTCGAGTGAAGGGTCACGGAGGACAAGGAAGGAAATGAGAAAGAGATGGCGTGAGTGGGTGGAAGTGGTTTCCCAGTCGTGATTACAGTCCCGTGTATTCAAATGGACACTCTGACCAACACCAATCACGCCGACTGTCTTCAATAAACCCTTGCCATGTCCAACGCCACAGGGACTGGAAAGGAATGTCTGCACATTCGAGCAGTCCTCATTGTATACGCACTACGTGGAATGTCACTGGAGTCTGGTTTATCTCTCATCTATTCGTTTCTTCCTCGTATAACCTACGAGAGGGTAATATGCAATACGCAACTTCTCGTCGACATGATTCTCACGCCAACTGGAAAATTCGTACGACCTCCCTCGAGATGTACCCAATTCTCGAAGCCATCAAGGTTCTGAGCTTCAGTTACATAATTAGTCTTTTGGTGCTATAGTCGCAATGAAAAATTAGAAACTATGTAACTTTATTTTTTCATTTAGAGGGGAGCAGGGAGATTTATTTTTCGATGAATTTACCAACCAATAAAATATGAAAAATTAGAGAACGATTTGCAAAGGGAAAGGGTTTCTATTGAAAATTTATCTTATGGTCTTCGGGTCAGCAATTTACACCCGAGAAACATTATGGAAATCAAGCGATCGTCGAACGTGAACGATAACCTCCCGTATTCCAAAAAGGGGTGAAGGGTGTTGAAAGGGGTGTAAGGAGCAAAAGGAGTATAAGACATAGGACGACCCTGATTATTCCCCGGTCTATGAATCGTTAATGCTAATCCAGAGTGGCCAGTTTCTAAGCAACGTCAACCCTTTGTCAGAATATGCAACAAGACTTGATGAATTATCCCAGCCAAGATATTGATATATTCGTCAATTGTTCCCGTTGACATATCAAGGAAAAATGCGTACTGTACATATAGAAAGTCTAATATTTGAATTGAATTTTGAATATCAGAAACCAAAGAATGACTAGTCATAGACTTTTTTTTATTGATTTTATCCAAAAGTCTCTACAAAGTACATTCCAAATTCACTGAATTAATATCTGTTTAGAAAACATCGCTGTACATTCAACAAAAATTATCTGCAAAAATAATAAAAAGCATGGTATTGTTAAACCTGAAAACGTAACAGCCTAGAATGATATAGTGAGATCGCTTTAAGGTGGATCCAGGAAGAAGCAATAAATTCCAAGAGAGGAGTATGGCGTTGGTAGAAAGACGCGGTTGGTGGTCGTCGATAATAAGGGGATGATCTCGCGATAAGGGTAGCGGCATTAATTGAGATTCCAGATAGAGAGCAACTTTTACCCCGCCACGAACTGGATAACGATCGATAGAACAATGGAATTGCCGCATCTGGCCGCAGCGACATAAGAGTAGGTTGATGAAATCATGAAAGAGTCCGACTTCATCTCGTCACAATCGTTTGCTTCCGCTGACGATTAATCGTTACTGTAAATTCGAATAGTAAGAACTTTTGTTTATAAAATTTAAAATTCAATAAAAATTATTTCAAGTGTACTGGAAATAGTAATAAAATCTAAAAGAACTGGGCCAGAAAAAAGAATCTTTGATATATTTTCTACGGCAGATATTCAGGTAACGGAAAGCTATTACAAGACGATATCTATTGAAGACGTCGTCTTGGAGGGCCGCCTGGAGAGAAATAAAGAGCGATTGCTTCGGTAAATCAGAGCGCGCACCTCCTTCCAATGCAGCATCTCATCCCTTGTAACTTCCTCTTGCCAAACACCTACCGTCGATTCGAAGACTCCGCTATAGAATGGATATGGTGTACACTATCAATGAGAAGAAGGGCGGCACGCTTTCCACATACGTATCGGGGCATTAGCGAACCTTCATCGTTTCTTCCCTCCAAGTCTGCACGAAATATAACCATATACACTGTATTTCTATAGGCACCATCTTCTTTTAACCTCGATAATATACCTCAGGTACGTAGAGCGCATAACTACGGCGCTACTTTATTGAAGTCATAAATAGCTTCACTGGCCATTTGCTTTTGTGTAATACGGGATTTTTCCAAGAATGAAGGGGATTCCCCGAGGGGGTCATTCTTACCAGTTAGAATTGATACTAGTCATTTGTGTAGATAAAAAATAAAGAATGAACGGCACTTTCAAGTATCTAATAGCAGTTCGAAAAAACGTGAAATAGCTGAAAGGAGAGGATAAACATAAACTTATTCTTATTTTTGTAAAAGAGAGATAAATTAATCTTTAAATACTCTGTAAATCTAAAATTGAATTTAACTATATTGTTTCAATTTACTCTCAGTCGATGGCTTTTGTTCTATATTGAGTTATTTAATCTCGTGTTGTTTAGTTTCGCTCAGTCGACTGTGACCAAATGATTTCCAAGCAACATGTAGATAAGCATCAAAATGTATGTTTCACGAAACATAAGCAAATCACAGAAAATAAATGTAATGTGAGAAATAAATTCCATTCTCATTTTGATGCTAAATTTGAAATTTGCTAATTAAAGCCTCGTAACAGTTTGCATTTAACTTTAATCGATTTATTAATCGCCAGGATAATAGGTCTCAGGAATTTCCCATTACATTCCAAATCAAATAATTCAACACTTTGATTAGAGATGATTAACACTCGCCTTATTGGCAACTTTGCAGATTGAGCAATTTCATAGTTCTGAATACTCAGTTGTACAAAGTTTCTCTCGTTCTTTAAATAGCGATTCTGAGTTTCCAATTTTATACTGTTTCTTATACTCTTTATTGGAACAACTCATCGTTACGGATTAATTAAGACTGGTGTATTTGTATCCTGTAAATTCAAACGATAATCTGTTTCCATATTATTCTTGAATTAATTTGTTTATTTTGGCATAGTATAAATTATTAAAATAAGTATAAAAAGAACATTAAAAAATGTATAAAAAAACGTGTATGAAAATGTTTATCGGATTAGGAATATTTCGTACGATAACGTAAGCGATAAGACAGCAATGAAGTACCGAGAAGAGATGGCACGCGTTTCATACAGAACAGCTTTTTACGGGACAGCTATAAATTCAACGATAGCCATCGATAACAGCTTATCTTACGGTGAGGCCAGCCACTCGGCCGGACCGTTCGTTTTCTGGATAATTTATTGACGGGGAAATTTGTAAGGGTCCTGGGAAGTTCGCCAAATTTAACTTATATAAGATACTGTAAAACCTTTACAATACAAATAGCACCCTATGATTTTGTCAATAATCTAGAACTTATCCTGGCAGTAGAGATGATAGTCTGGAAATCGAATACATTCTCTCCGGAGAATTTTACAAATAATGCCTATTTGATTAGTTACAGAAGCCACTTGAAACTTTTCCTATTTTCCACATTCTAAATCAGTTTCGAAAATGAATATGATTTTGCGATGATGAAAAGTATGACTTGAATAATTTCATGCTAGTACATCAGCGAAATGGAACGTGTCTATTATTATAAGATATACCTTATTATTAAAAATCTGGTTTACTTTAATCATTGAACTTTGATGTTCAGGGGCAAAGTTATCAGGAATTTTCCTAGAGCGATTAATGCTCCATCTAGCAGTAGTGACGAAGGAGAACGGAGGGATAAGCCATGGATATCCGCTTCACGCACGTTCTGAAAGTCGCTGTACGATTTATCAACTTGACGATGTAACGAGACATAACAGCTTATTCATGCGCTTCAAGATTCTTCCTTGCGGCATAACGAAGCTTTTCAAAACTTTTGCCAAGATCAGTTTTAACGCTGCTCCCTTTTCCTTCTTCCGTGTTTTTATTTATTACAAAATCATAATTGACGAAATTTTTTTTTTTTTAATTTTTAAAGTTCAAAACACTATTGACAGACGACTAATATTACTATAAAAGATCTTATGAATAAAAATTGCTAATAAGTGAAATAATATTTGAAATATTTTTGTCATACATTTTGTTCACTTTTTTTTTTATAAAAAAAAGATTTTTTTATGAATACATAGAATTTTCTTTAAGAACGGTGTGCCCTTATTTCTTGGGTAAAAAGTTTTGAGACTTTGGACAGGAGTGCAGTGGCATTTCCTGAGTTACGAATCCAGGAAATCTAAAAGTTTTCAGCATATCGGATCGACGTATAACATCTAGAAGGCTTTCCGAGTAAACAACCAATACATATTCACAAAAGCGAAAACATTCATCTCGAAATGCACGAAACTTAATGTTTTCACTGAAAACTTTTGATTCGATAAATCTATTATTGTTTGTACTATATTATCATTTGTGACAAATTTATACTTTATATTATATAATGTATTTTTTAAAAATAAATTCTGAAACTTTTCTATAAATTATTGACATTTTTCAACTAAAATTTAATTTCAATGAAAATGAAATAATTTTAAATTAAGACGTAGGAACAATCTATGACTTTTTGGAATTATTGTGAAATCTTTTGATTCATACGCAGAAAGCAGTTAATCATTTTCGATAACTGCTATCTATGAAATAATGTGGTAATCGAGATTCTTTTTATTGCCATAAAACTGCATCGTAAAACGATCTAGCGAGTTATATCAGCTTTAGGAAAATCACGAGAGAATTTCAACAAAATAATAATGCCTTCTCGTTCTACAAATTTTTTATGTCGAATTTTGAATTTAATAATGCGAATGGCATTATTTTGTCTTGTTTTGAAAAAAGTGTATTCCGTCTTGTTATTTTACTTTTTCATGATTTATTTGCCCATAAATAGATAGGAGTGAATTTTTGGATACTCAGTAAGTGATAAAGCGATTTAACGCCCAGTATCGAAATAAAATATTTATTTGCCATAAACACGTCTTCGACGTATGGGAACGAGAAGCTGAGTTTTTTATGGGGTACGAACTTAAAGGTACTTTGAAAAGTTTGTATGACGCACGTGAATAAATTTTATTTTGTTCTGATTTTAGTTGAGAATTTCAAGCATTTTATGTATGTTCATTAACGAGAAATTTTGTGTTTTAAAAATCATTTTCTATACCTATTTTATTGTTTCCTTCTTTAAAAATGTTGTCAAGTTTCAGTATTCCGAATTATTAATTAAGGAAAGATTTAAATTTTCCAAATCTATACTTTTTAGTTTTTCTGAATGTATATATAATTCCCAACTTTTTGAATTGCTTGCAATGTATAAATAAAATAAGAGAGAAAAATAATTGAGACATTTCGAAAAGCAGATTTGTATTTATTAGGCTCTGAGAGAGCATTGCGAAAAACAGAGTGGAAACGCTTTCGCGCGAGAAAAATTGATTGGCAAAATTGTGTGTGAGGTCAAGTGGACGGCATTAGTTCCAACCTGCGAGCGCTATAGAACAACAGAAAAATGAAGAGAAGAAAAACGAGGCAAAAATGATGGAGAGTGAGAGAGAGAATTAGGAAGAGAGATATCCAAAAACTGAGAGAATGAGCGTATACTAAAGGGCCGACTAATCATAAAGGACGCGGGAGCGAAGTGAATTAATCAATGGATTAAACGCACAACGAAACGAGTGGGCGGGATGTGTTATGGGTAGGCAACATTGACCGAGAGAACAGGTCCATTCGAGCCGAGAGACAGAGTTCCCGTGACGTATCTCGTTTGTCACATAAATGTCCGGACATTTAGTAGCTTCAGCCCGATGGACAAACTCTATGGGATGACGAATTCTTCTCGAGTACATCATCAACTCTGGATGCCCACTGGAATCTCAAAATTGTCCTTCTGCGAATCCCCTGAGAATTCTTCAACACTTTGAAATTAAAATATTTTCTCACTATTATTCATTAAAAAGATTTTGTCAAATATGCAGCAATTGATAAATATTAAAATAATAATTATGAGAAAAAATGAAATTGTGAATAAATGTAAATGAATAGTGGAATTAAATTTGGCTTAGAGTAGATTGTAGAACAAGTGAAACTGCTAATGGTTGATTCGAGTAGCAACTGTAGCAGAAACATAACTCGAAATGTCCTGTAACCGCAGTGAAGCTATACCGCCAAAGTTTCGGGACAAGTCTTGAGACACCAGCAACAACGACAAGGACGCAGCGACAACGTCCGGAAAGACAAGGGCCTCCTAATGGTGGTAATAGCTAATAACCTTCGAATTTATCCATGCTAATGACCGATGCCCTCTCCAGTCAGAAACCACTGTACCTAGCTTAATACCTCGAGGAACTTAGCACTCAGACCATGAGACAAGTTCAGCCAAGGACTGAACACTAAACGAGCTCGAGTGCCAGGAAGACACTCGTCACATTACCTATCCAACCGCTAACACTAGTGACATTCTGAATCCACTCTGGCCACCTTCTTCTCTAAATAAATAATAAGAGTTTACTCAACTCCTGTCGAAAGCGGAAGTTTTATTTCTATTCGTCTCCACAGTTAGTTAACAAAACATTTTCCTACTACTACTACAAGCCACTATGGCAATTTTGAAATGGCTCTATTTTATGGCCTAAACCTATTTTTCAAAGTTGTTCAAAATGAACAAACTCTTCTATGTCCAGAAAAACCGTATTCTAAATGATAAAACTACATATCTATTGTTTATCAAAAGCAATTTATAGTAAGTAAACTATCTAGATAATTCTATAATTATCAAAACTAATAAAATTATATATATCTGGTATCAAAAATCATCTTCTTCTGGCAGACTTATCAATTACTTTTCAAATTCCACTGCGAAAAAAAATAAACATTGTATATAATCTTGTCAACCGAGCAATGTTATTGTCACACCATTCGTTTCACAATGACACGAAAATTAAAAATATTTTACAAAATAACGATTACCCACTTAATTTTATTAAAAAACATACCAAAATTCGATTGAATAGTTTTAAATTCCGTAAAAAAATACAAATAATAATATTATAAATTTACGAGCTCTCTTATATAAACAAATTCCTAAAGTTAGTTTGCCTTACAATAATCCAGATTTCATTGGATTGTCTAAAATTCTGAAAACATATAACATTCACACTGTTCCTATTGTTAAAAAACCTTTAAGATCTATTATCAAATTAAGAAAGGATCCAATAGATAAGTGGAATGAAACTAATATAGTGTATAAATTCAATTGTAAAAACTGTCCTGCGAATTATATTGGAAAATCCAAACGTTCATTAAAACACGTATAAACAAGCATAAAATAATAAGAATAAAACATTGTTGAATTAATTTTACATCCGTCATTAATTATACATTGAGAAAAATATGCTATTGAACCAACAGCATTTCTGACAAAGATATAAAAATTATTGATTCAAGATCATATTCTATATAAAATATTAAATAGATTCTATAGCATATGCTTTTGAATCATTAATTTTTATACCTTTGGCAAAAATGCTGTTGATTCAATAGCATATTTTTTTCAGTGTATTGTTGATTAATTTTTGATAGACCTTTAAACGGAAAACAGGTGTTTAAAATTTTTTAAAAAATTTATTATTTAAGAACAACATGTCTAATTAAAACTTCTTGTTCATCGATTCTCAAAAACAATTTTTTTTATTTTTCAGAAATTTTATTTTTTGAAAAAATTGAATTTTTTCAAAATCCGTACGATTAATTGATCAGAATCTTGAAAAAAGTGTTTTAAAAAATCAGCAATGAAAAATAATAAAAATTGCGATAGAAGTTTAAATTTTTCGTTTTTGAAAATTGCGAGTTTTATTTAAAAAATTATTAATGAATTAATTTATTGTTTTTTCAATTTCCCAATAAAACATTACAATGTAATGACATAAATCTCTCTGTCATTTTATTCCTTCCAAGGATCGAATTTTTTCAATTTTCTATATATAACTTTTGATATTTTTTTAAGAATATGTTTTAAGGTTTTAGTCTGAAAATAGGCTTAAATTTCCCCATGCCCATAATTTCGAAATTAAACAATTAAACGCATATAATTTTATTATTGTTCCTTTTTTCAACAATTCACTATTATAAATTTAAGAGCCCAATTAATTAAATTTAAATTTTATAATACTTTTTGACAAAAAACATAATTGAAGCTCAGGCTTTAGAAATTTTAATGAATTTAATAAATCCACAGGAATTATCGTAAGCTCTAAGACCAGTAAAGTTGAGAAATAAATGTCAATTTTTAAGGACCCAGAGAAAGAAACGAGATGGAGAGTCTCGAGGTGACAAGCTGTCAAAGTACGGGAAGCCATGGGGAAATTATTGAGCTAATTGCTGTAAGTTGGACGTCGGACAAAATATTCGGATGGAGAGTCGACGTTTGAGATTCTAATGGGGGGGGAGGGGAGGGAGAATTCAGAGGAAGAGGAATGGTGGCGGTTAGGAGTCGAAAAGCACAATTCCGCGGAGGAGAGTTTTTCCTTTTTTCCATTCGAGTCGAATCGTTCGGCAGACCCTCTTGGTTGCCTCTCCAGACAGAAATATGCGAAGCCGCGCCTCGTCAGTCGAAAAGCTGGACGCTTAATTGGACAAAGCCCCAACCTTCCTTGGCGAGGGCCGCGAGCCTCTCAGAGCTTGCAATATGCCGAAAAAATGAATCATTTTTCGCGAGCTACTGCTACAGAGAATTGTCGACAACACGCGAAATACTCACTGAAAAGTCACTCCAAGGGTGAAACATTCTAGCTGAAAAAATTTAACCACAGAAAAGAATACCATGACAACTGTTTCCATTGCAACTGTTTCCATTGCAACTGTTTCCATGGCAACCGTTTCCATAGCAATCGTTTCCATAACAACCATAGAAATTCACAAAAAATGTAATTATAAATTATTTATTATAGGGTGAATGATACAATAGTCGGCCATTTAATGAAATGTAGCTACAGTAGTCGGCCACCAACATTTTTTAGTACATAATATATAAATATTACTTAAACTTTGGTATGTAAAGTAAAAAGTGCCATACTATTGAGACCAAAGAATTTTTTATTTTTCTGCATAAGTGATTTCTTTTAATTTTAAAAATAAAAATAAAGTGTCCGACTATTGGGACATGGGTGATCTTACTCTCAGTTACCCTAGCTACAGTAGTCGGCAACTTACATTATTTAGTTTATATTATAATATATAAAATTATAAATATTATTTAAGTTTTAGTGTGCAAATTGAAAAGCGGATATGCTATTGAAAAGAAAGAATGTTTTACTTTTCTACATAAACATTTCTTTTAATTTTATTAATAAACGTAAAGTGCCAGACTACTGGGTGGTGGCCGAACTTAGACCTACCCTATACAAATAACTTTTGATTTGAATTTAAAAACACTTTTAGTTGTATTTTGTGCAAGAATTTGCAATAAAATTGTCTGTCTAAGAAAAATTGAATTTTTTTGGAATTTGGGTTTGCCTTAAGGGTGTTATTAGGGGTTTTCCCCTACTTGTATCGGGGTTTAAATTTGTAGGGTTTCGTGGCCCAGGGTCGAAATCTTTATATTTTCGCTTTGGCGTCTGCCCGTCCGTCCGTCGTATACTCGTATGGTTTACATGGTAACCGTTACCATGGCAACCATTATCATAACAATTCACAAATAATGTAATTATAAATTATTTATTATATACAAATAACTTTTGATCTGAATTTAAAAAGCCATTGCGCCTGCTTCTTTTCCTGATTTTTTATTTATAAATTCACTATACCCAGAATGTCTAGTTTTTTTATTGTATGATTACAAAACAATAAAACACCTGTAAGGTATAGTATTATTCTCAAATATTTCTCAAACGATGAAAGAAATGAGTTGAAAAATAATCAAGGGAATAACTCAGAGGAACGGTGTGTATGTGTGTGAGAGAGAAATAAACAGGGAGAGGGGCAAAGTCAATTGGAGCAGAAAACTTGCATAACAAGCAGTCCGAAGAAAATTGCGGGAAAAACTGATTCCGGAGTTGGGGGGA
This sequence comes from Leptopilina boulardi, assembly GCF_019393585.1. Classification (NCBI taxonomy): domain Eukaryota; kingdom Metazoa; phylum Arthropoda; class Insecta; order Hymenoptera; family Figitidae; genus Leptopilina; species Leptopilina boulardi. The sequence goes on from NW_026138010.1 coordinate 824,934, forward strand.
ACGTTTCTCCGCTAATTCTCACAGTCCTCTTTTCCGCCCTCTTTTCGACGAAAAGGCAAATGAAAACAAATGACGCGCAATAAGGAGAGAGCCGACTCTTGAAATAATAATATTTTCGAAAGGGAACATTAAAAAAAATTGAAACACGAAAGGTAACCACCACTTTCTTTCTCTCACTCTGACTTGAAGTAGAAATGTTTTAATTCGTTTTACTTCAACTGCTAGGAAGAGAATCGAAGGGAAAGGTGCTAATTATTGTGCGCCATTTGCACCTAATGGTGGAAAACTCAATGTATTTTGTCCACTTTATTTAGTGTTGTGATTATATTATAACATAAGTATGTTCTCTTCCCCTCTGTCGAATCTCAACTTGAATTTTTTATAAAATCTCAAATCTGAATTTATAAATTCATCGATCCACCTAATCTAAAGCATAATTCGCGACTTTGACGCTTAATGATCCGACAAGTAGCTATTTACGTGCAGCGTGTTACCTCGGGAATGGTTGTCAGGTGAAGGAGGATCTTTCAGAATAGGACTGAGTCGGAATTTAGAGAGGTTGGCTTAAATGGTCCGCGCTTAATACGACACAAGAGGCTAATCTTAAAAAAGTCTCTGTGAGATAAGTTGTGCACCCTTCATTCTTGAAGCCCGTTGTCTATTACTTACTCTCCCTCTCGCCTTCTTTTAACGCATCACGACCTTCCGCCAGCGGCTATATTGAAGCTTGTTTTGCATTAAACCGATAACGCGATCAGCTTACAAACGACTCGCTAATCGTCTCTTTGTATCATAATTAGAAATTACGAGGAAACATTTTTTTAACCTAAGAGGAGTGAGGCTCAATTTAAAAAAAGAGACTTTAATATCTCAATTTTACTGAGTAACGTTCACATTGCAAAGTGAAGATAACAAAATAAAGATTTCATAGCAAAAAATTTAATTAGAAGGAAAATTAATTTAAAAAAAAAATTTGTGAGTCAATATGAAAAGAGTAAATTGATTTTTTTTCAAGCAGCATGAAAGGAACACGAGAGTATCGTGTGCTGTGAATTGGGCATGTTGCTTCCTCGCAATATCCGCGTTTTCCCGCATCCGCCGTCATCTGCGAGAAGTGCTCAAAGAGATATCTACGAAACAAGTTTTCCCGCAATTTTCCTCCGTCCCCTGAGAAAACGACGATGTTTTCAAGGGGTAGGAAAGCATGGCAAAAGTAAGAAGCTCGATCGAGAGACTAGTGAAGGTCCAATGCAATATCAAATAAGAATGAGAGAGAGAGGGATGATAAAGTGAAAGAGAAACAGAGAGAAAAGTATATCCTTCTGAAAATGACCAAAGCTTGGGCCGGTGGCTATAATTTCATTAGCCGGGTCGAGACAAATGAGTGAGCATTTTGAGACGCGCCGGCTGTACGGAAGATTCCTCTCAACGAAAATATCAACCAGCTTACCCGACAACCTATCCTCATTTATTACACCATTTTCATTATAATTTCCAAAGTTCCAGGTGATTCTCATTTGCACCTAATGTATTTTTTAATATTAAATATTTTATTATCAAAGCATACATCATTTGGATAAATAATGATAAATTTTTCTAATGTAAAGAAAACATTCCAAAAAAATGCCTCAGAGTAAAGTTTTAAAGGAATTTTTCATGTAACTTGAAAGATGATAAAGAAAAACTAAGTTCAATATTCCTATTGCACACTTAACTCTCTTCGACGTAATTATTAGCACACGATGTCACAAGAAAAACATTAATATCAAACGGCCCAGGCAATCGTCGACAGTGCAAATAGAAGATCTTAATGGTAAGCCAACTTTCTTGTGCAGCGCGGTGAAAACGTTGGCGCACAACGATACGTACCTTACAAACACTTTCTTCGATTCCTCAAATTCTACTTTGCTAACTACAACTTTCTCGTTTGCCCATTCCCCTTTCTCACACGAGCCAAATGGAACCCAAAGTAAACCCAAAATAATAATTAACTTCTCGCAAGAAGTAAAATAATAAAAACATTTCCTACTTTCTTATCTCATCAACTAATTATTTTCAGTTTTCAATTAATGCCATTCAAAAAGGTACCACTGCAAAAATATTACAATCGAGCTAATTCATTGTTCGATGTAAGTCAAAAAATAAAACATCAAGGAGAAAAGCTCGACGAGAAAGGAAAGAGCCATACGCTGGCTTCGAGAGTCTTTTAATGTTAAACGGATAACCCAGCAGCTGGAAAGAATTTTAATATTTTTCAATTAAATCGCCGTTGGGAAAAGGCAAAAAAGCTTTAGCAGAAAACCAACGATAACCACATCAAGGAGAGATTCCTATTTAACTTTCAACCGTACAATAAGGTTTGGTCCAGTCCTCTAAACGAAGAAAGGATTACTCCCTCCATGAAATTCTTTAAATTCTTATATATTTCCTGTACGTTCTAGAATTTTACATCGATTCGAAGACTATAAATATGTCTTCAATTGAGCTGCCTCACATTTTCCACTAATACTAAAATTACAAAATTTTGAATTTCACAACAAATATACTATAAGACAATAAATATCACTGATTCTCAGTTTTACTGATAGCAAAATTACAATAATTTAAAAAGTTTCATTTTAGGATCATCACGAAAACGAAATAAATCTCTATCAACTTTTTTAATATTTATCTACATGCTCTTTGTTAGTCATTATCTCTTATACTTACTGTCAGGAAATAATAAAAATTATTACGAAGAAAAACGAATATTATTTTTAAAAAAAGCAATCATTTATCAAATTTTATCGTCGTGAAAAAAATAAATATATATTTTTTTTCTGAAAATACGATTATCCGTGAGAGATATTTTTACAGCAGAACGATCATTGCGTTTAATTTCCGGGCATTGTTCTGGTTTAGGAGTGCTATATATATAAATCCGTGGCTGTAGATTAAATTTAGATGCGACGATTGTCCGAACGGTACGGAAAGTTTCTCCTAAAATTGGACCGTATTTCCTGGAAGGCAAATCTATTATATCCCCGAGTTCCACAAATCGAAGTCACGCTACGTCGCTGACCAAGAACCATCTCTATAGGACAAAACGACGTTGTACATTTTCTACCTTGATTGTACACCCACCACAATTCCAAATCCCGTCACACACACACACAAATTCGCACCAACCAATTTTCTCTTTTAAACCAAGAAACTAATTTAACTCACATTAATTGCTTTTAATTTAATAATCAACTTTAAACATATATCTAAAGCGTATCTAGAAAAATGAATTTCAATCGAACGTGATTAAAAAATCTTCAATAAATAGTTATTAAAAATGTTCCTTTTAGGGTACTAAGGAAGATTCTGTAATATGAGAAAATTTCCATTTTTAAATAAAGAAGAAGGAAACATTTGAAGAGGTTAATTTCGGGTTGACAAGTTTAGGGTATAATAGACTTTAGACAAGGACATGTGAAAATCTGTGGATTGTAGAACGTTGTAACCATTGGAGAGGAATATGTAGGGGTCAGAGTGAAGGTATTTGGAAGTTGCAGGCTGCTCTGTCGTCTTCAGCGACTGGAACGTTGGGGGCGTCTAGTGGAACCAGTTTAATTCGACCACCTAAGAAATTCAGGACGGTCACATTCCTCAAGAAACTTCCTGATTGTGTGTCCAGGTTATCCGGAGGAGTTCCGCGGTCGACGGTGGTCAGGCTGACCGCTAGTATTTATGTCCTGGACAGCCGGGTCTCCCGCGTGTCCCAAGTGTCCAAGGTAGTTTCTCCGAGCTGCGCCTTGCTGGCCTGCTAATGGTTATGGTAATTACTGGCCCTAATTGCGAGCAATGGAATTACGAATATCAAAGTTCAACGGCACTTGCTTCAGTACTTGAAACACTTTAAGCATACCCTACGTTTTCCACCATCTCAAAATTAAGTTTCATCAAAGCTTCTAAACCACGAGTTTACTCTTAAATTAATTTCCTCGTTTTCTAATTTAAAATAAGTCACCAATATATAGATTGCGACAATAATAGTAATCTGTGAATGTAATGCGATTGTGTGAAATATATTTCCAAAGTTGGAATTAAAACAAGTGAAGAAACATTTGGGAAATTTTAAAACGTACGATGATATTGTAAATGTAGTTGAGCGCGATTAATAAATTCGTGGTTTACCCTGAGCGAAGGATTCGAGTCGTTAGACCGCGCGCCATCCCCTGTAAATTCAATTAATCTGGTATATCGAGCTTGCGAGGCGGTGCTGGTCACGACGAGGGAATGGGAATGGTCGACGTAGGCGCCTGAAATATCCAATTTTCTGAATGGAAAAGCACATTAGCCAAATGTTTAATTGCTACTCAGGATCAGAAGTGGCCACCACCTCCTCCTAGCCACGAAAATCAGCGTTGCATTCGTCTGCAATAACCAACAATTTTGACTTCAACTTCTCCACATTCGAAAGAGAACCCCTGGTATCACTGTAAAAAGTTTGTCGAGTAAACGAGAAGTGGTGTCAAGGAGCGAAAATTTTCAAATTATTAATCAAACTGCATTAAATTTCCACTGGTGTAATTTGTGGATATTAAAAGTGTATTCTTATTATCCACATTTAGGGTATACCAATTAATCTCCTATTTAAGTCGCTGTCTGTATTTGTTGAGAAAATTCTCGATTAGGGGAGAGCGGGGCAAAGCCGCTGATGTAACATTTATTTATAAATATTTTTGTTATTACACCTTCAATTGACGTGATTTTTTTCTATTTCATCTAAAACTAATTAATAACAAATTTCAATAGTAATTATTTGATTAATTAATTTAATTATTTTCAAAGAGATGCAAAAAACGGTTTTGCCCCGTATGGCGGGGCAGCGACGTTTTTGCTTATAGTTTTTAAAGGTAGAAAATTATAGCCGTTAAAACTGTACGAAGTTGCAGTAAATGACCTAATATCTTTGAAACATAAGTATTTTATACATTTTTTAAAGAGTTTTAAATTATTTTATAAAAAATATCAATACTTGTATTTTTAACCTCACATTTTGAATTCAACTCTTCACTTTTTCGTTCAAAAGTCTACTTTACCGACTGTTCAAATTCAAAAATAATTTAAATAACGGCGGGAAAATATTATGAAATATTAATATTATATTTACATAAAATTTATCATTTTTTTAATGTTAAATAAAAAATAAAACCTAAATTTCATGCAGATCGTGTAGATAAATGTTTCATTTATTCAAGCAAAAAGTTTTTAAGACCTAAGTACTTAAAACAATTTTTTAAATTTGAATCTTCGATCAACGAAATTTTCATCTCTTCCTTGCAAAAAATATTTTTATGTTATATTTCCTAATATATTTAATATTTTTTAGCTGTTTCTTTTCCAATCTATTGCTTTAGTCGTATTAATAATAAACTGTTAACGAAAATGGTAATAGATTAGAAAGAAAGAAGATATTTCGAAAAACGCCTTTGCCCCGCATAGCGGCTTTGCCCCGATCTCCCCTATTGTGATTTAAAATAATAAAAAAGGATGGACCGTATTGGAAAGTAAAGTCTTGATTAGATAAAAGATACTATTTGTCAGCAATGATGAGAAATACTGCTGCTGTGGGCATTCGTAATCGCTTTTCCTTCAACTTCCTTGCCTAGACATTTCCTCCTGAGGATTCTCGCGAAACGAGGAGAGATCCCCTAAAGTCGATAGTGATTAAAACTTTGCCTTAAACTAGAAACCAACTCTACGTACTATTGCAAGGTTCGATTTGGTATTCCGGTTATGCCAAGCCGGACCGACCTGTCGTATCTAACCCAAGGAACCAAGAAATCAACGGAATTGCTGCTATAATGTTCGACCTATTAACGGTTCCCAAATCAACGTCCATATCCGCAAAAGAAAATCTTTACTCTAGAATTGCAAGGTTTTAGTACTAATAATAATATTTGTTGTTTTAGGATTTGCAGTATAAAAAATTAAGATTTTCCAATATTTTAAGTAATACTGTTACAAAATCTTTATGGTTCAAAAATTAAAGCTTGCACTTGGATTTACTCACTCAAGTTTGCTTATCATTAAATCATGTTCATAATAAACTATAATCTGTGGCACAAATCCTACTTTAAACAAATCAGTTTAGCTACTATTTCCATCCTAACAACGCTTCAACTTTGCTGATTACGAAAGACTTATATATTAAATAAATATATATTTAATATATATAATAATAATAAATTAAATATATATATATTTAATAAATTTCGATAAAAAATAACTCGTCTTTTGTAAATACCTTTAATCTTTCTGAATGTTTAATAATTGCAAAAAACATTAATAATAAAATTCTGAAATATTTATAGAGTGATCTTTCTACACTGAAAGAAATTTTTCGTAATTACTGCCATAATTCTTGCTGTTTCTGTTATATCGTATAACTGAATTAACATGGCACTGTTACTGCCATACAGTTTGGGTAATCCAACCAAACGAATAGTACTTCCCAAGCAAAAATTTCTGTCAAACGCCGATATTGACAACAGGCGCAATCATGCACCAATACTGACTGGCCGACAGTTGGCTTACCAGTATTGGTTCAGTGCTGATATGGATTAAATTCTGTACTGTGCCAATACTGCAAGCCAATACCGGCATGTCAGTAGTTTCTAATACTGTGCCAGTATTATTGAGACTGTAATGGCAAACCAGTACTCGGTCAGTATTAATTCAATATACCGAATGCCAGTATTCAGAAGAATTATGAAAATTGACCTCCATGAAGTTGGCGTTGACGCTCAGCGCCGAAAATTATTTTTCACAGGACCAAAAATGTCGAACTATTTTTTTTAAAATGATTTTCGGCCCAAATATGTAATGCCTTAGGAAATACTTTTTAAGGTATTATGTGAACCCAAAACTTTTTTAAAAATAATTTGTTATTTTTGGTCCCGTGAAAAATAATTTTCGACGTTGAGCGTCGACGCCAACTTCATAGACCTGAAAATTGTGTATTTTTGTTGGTTAGAAATTAAATTTACATACATATTTTTTTAAAATTATTTTAATACTTCTTTTCGATTACATCAATGCGTTCGTTAACGGAATTATGAAATTTAAATTTAATATTAAAACTTTTTAATATAAAAAATACATAATTAATGAAGTTCTCAAATTATTTTTCTTACACTGAAAAAATATATTTGAATCAAATAAACTCTATTTTAACCAATAATATCATTCCATTTTGGTAATTTAAAGAAATACAAATAAATGTATATTTTATATATTTGAAGAAATTATTTCAATAATAAAATAAAGAGTAAAATGTTAATATAAAAAAATAACAATTTAAAAGTTATTATAATAATTTATTATTATTAGAACAAATGTGATGATTTCAAAATATAGTGGTTCCTCAGCAGAAGTCTTATTAGCGAACCTGTAGGTTCGAACGTTGTTATTTGTTATTATTAAGACTTTTGAAGAATAACACCTACAGATGTCTGCCGAATAGAATAAATTTACTTTTGTAAATTAAATGAAATAACTAACAATCGAAAAATTTAAGAAAATTAAATAACAGCAAAAAATTATAAATAGAAAGACGAGGCAGCAAAATATTTTGATGAAATAGAAATTGTTAGTAAGTTGACGTAGGGGAAAATGGAGATAAGCTAACGAAGCGCGTAAGGCTTGTTTCATGAAGATGTGGTGCTGACACTATTAGGCAAATGTAAGCGTGGAGAACCCATATGGGTATTTCGGGTTATGCGGGTCTAAATGCCGAGTAAGCGCCGTGGAATCCATCGAGCCTGGAGACGACGACGACGAAGTTGATCTAGGCGCCACGAAGACCGTCTTTTCGATTTACAGCGCACTAAATTCGACGATGCGTGTGATCCTCACGTCACACACGACTATGAGCTCGCAACAGAAGCTACGTTTCTCCACCCTTATTCGATTGATAGAATTTTTCCTCCCTCCAAAGCCCTTCGATCACACGAATAACTAAATCCTTTCGAGATGCATCAAGAAAAGCGAAAGAACCAAGAGGACCAAAATGAAAAGTAAATCCACCATCGGTATAGCAGAAACCCTTCATGAAACTAAATGTTTTGCCATTCAAACGGTAGTAAAAGAAGTGAATCTCAGAAATTGAATGGACTTTTTACAATTCTCATATTATTGTAAATTTTTATCAAAAACTAGGAAAAAGTCATTCTTTACTTTCGAAATAATACTATTTTCAAAAGAAAATTTAGTTAACAGGAAAAAGGAAGTCAAAATTTTAAGTTTATTTTCAGGAGGTAATACAATACTTGATATAATAGTTATAAAGTAAAATTTAAAAACTGCATAATTTAATCACTTGCGGAGAAAAAATAACACGCATTTATTAAGTTATAATTAAATTAAAAAAACTAGTTTAATTTTTGAAAACTTAAGGCGTTATTTAAATCCCGCTCGTTTAATTTTAACTTGAGTTTAACAAACAGTTACTGAAAAATACATCCAGTGAGCACTTAACGAGGTAAAACCAAGAGAACAGTGCTTCATATAAATATTTTTACCAGCACCCCTTTCCTCGACCCATTCACCCGCCACTCTCTTTCCTTCCACCTACGCGAAAACTGTGCGGAGGAAATGTTTATCGTATATTACGTGAGAGACGAGAGCTCGAGGGGTTGGTAGAAATTTGTTAGGATAAATTCCAGCTGTCTACGAAAATGAGCGTAGAGGAAGGGGATAAATGGACAGAGTGCGTGTGTACAAGAGAGAGAAATAGAGATATAAATGGTCAGGGAGTAAGCATCGTAATGAATTACTCGAATATTTAATGCACGTGATTTCGGATTGGTCAGAATACGAAGATAGGTAGCACCGCTGCTTTGTAAAATGGGCGAAAGCTTTCAATTATCCAACTAGAAAAAATTCAAACTTTTGTCGTTTGTCTCAAACTTTTAATTAATAATGTCCATTTCGAATAGGAAAACGACACCATGTCGCCGAAGACAATAGTCGAGATTGTGGATTGTTTTGTTAAACGTACTACGTTTTTATGACTCATTTACATGATTGTAACTGATTTCAAAATTCATTGATTTTATTTATTCAAATTTATAATTATTTGAAAAAATATATTACAATTTATTTAAAAGAATAAAGATAGTAGTTTTTTTGTGAGTGAAAATTGTATAAAATGTTTTCGTGCGTTGTTAGACTATGAAATTTATTTCTCAGCTGGCAGTGCAGTCACGGACGTGAAAGAAGGCGTCTAAGGAGGGTGTCTACAATTGTAGATGTGAAAAGGCTTTATCGAAGAGTCCGCGTTCTTTTTTTTGCAGAGTACCTATTCTTATTCCCGCGAAATAACCTTAAATTCTGTTTGGGAGTCCTTTTTACACAAAGGACCGATATATGCAGAGCAGAAGGCCCTCTACATACAAAGTCTAATATCTTGCCAATACGTGAGTCGGATTCAAAGTATCTCATATATGAAATATACGAAGAGAGGGGAACCAAAACTTGAGAGAGTCAAATGCAAGTGTACTTTAATGTACTATGAAGATCAGCTCTTAATTCATTAAACAACTCAAACTTTAGTTAATTTAGAAAATGATATTCTTATAATCTGTATGTAATTATAAAAATAACATATTTTGTAATTATTTTATATTAGAAATAGAATAATTATTGGAAAATAATTAAAAGAATTTGTCATAGAGATCAATTATTTATAAGTATAATAAATGTCATGAAAAAGGGAAAAATTATATTGTCCGGAAATTTGACAATAGATACTTCTCATCTCTCAATCTTCCCGTTCTTTTTGGTCTTTATGAATTTGGGCGTTGCTTGAGTGATTTGAGGGTGAACCACCCTTTGGCACAACTCAAGTGGATCTTCGATACAGCGGATTTCCTCTTTCGGGGAATCTCAAAACGCCAATTCCGTTCGAAATGTGCTTTTTTTACTTATAATCCTACTCGTGACATTAAAAATGTATTCTTTTTGTCTTAAATATTAAAATATAAAATAACACAACAAAAAAATAAGGAAAAATTGTATTCGCTTTAATTTAAATGTAAACCGACTTAGATTTTAAAGAGAGGATATAGTATTAATACTGGAGAAGTTGTATTGACGAAATTGGTGTTGAGGTCCATGCGGGTGGCGCTGGTAAATTTTCGAAGCTGAAAGGAAAGTGAGATAACGTCTGGAGCCGACAGATTCTATTCCGGATTGCAGATCTGCCACCCGCACCCCATTCTGACCGCGGCCTGGTGCAAAAGTTTGTTTGTTCACTTGGTTGATACACCTTGCAGGTGAAACATCGTTTCCAGTTCGAGACACTGATACAATTCGTCCACTGGACAGTTGAAAATTCTACGCCATTCGAGAAGCGAAATGTTTTTGGACAATCAATTATATTTTATAATAGTTAATACAAGAAAGGATATTTCGAGGCAACCCTGTAATTGATTTATACGGTTTTACACTTGAATGTTTGAAGGTGATGGTCTTTGGCATGTCTGGCGATCACTTTGCGGTTAGGCAGGTCGTGCGTACTTAACCATTAGACGGGGGTCAAACCTTACAGCGACTTTGTAACTGACCAATGTTCAGAGAGAACAGGTCGAAACTTCGCTATGGTCTTGCTACAAATATCGTTAAAGTTGGTGCGTACAAAGCCAACCAACCAGCCAGTAATTTTCCAGTAGTTTGCCCAACAACAGTCGCCAACGTGAGTAGTCTCGTCGTTGGCCAGACTGTGGCTAATATCGCGCGAGAGGAAGCCGACCTTTCTCAGCAATACACAAACTTCCACTTATGTACTCTAGCTTTTTCTCATATTCGAGTCTTCTATATAAATCCTTTTAATTTTTATTTTATCTAAAACCGTCAACAATAATTTTTGTTATCAAATCGAAATTTAAGAATTAAATTCATAGATCTAAATACATAAATTCGTCAGATTTCGATTTCCAATTTCGTCAGACGTCTGCATTTTACGAATAGTTCCTAAAAGAAAAATAAACTAATATCTGATAAATAAGTTAAAATCTTGACTTAACAATATTTTTTGTCTTTTTCAGGTAAGTTGTCCCGTTAAAATTCACGAGCTTTGATGTGGTCTAATAATGTAAGTAAAATTCACGCAATAATAGCACTTACTATTCAGAAGCAATTGAAATAATGAAAGTCAAACATGACGAGCAATTTTCGGCATAACAGTAATAACTAATAAATTTTTGGTCATCATAATTTCTGTTGGTTATTGCATGTCCACAATGATTTACGAAAAAGTAAGGGGTGTGATGTTTAACACTGTGTCAACAAGGGGTACATATACAGTATACATTTATCCAGAAGTCATATTTTTCGACAAGTACAAGTTGTACGTTTTCTTTAGTTAACTCACCGATAAGCTTATATTTTATGACTCGAGTTGTTAGCTTCTTCCGCAGTATTTCGCACTTTACAAGTGTACTTTTCAAGATACATATTATTGTTTTGTATATATGGAAAGAGTTTGTCTTATATTGATACATATGATTGGATGCTGTACGCCCATCTAACAAATATGTTTATTTTTATTATGAAAAGATTATATATCTAGGTGAGTTTTCTGGGTCACATATTATTTGATCTCGTGTTCAAGTTTATTTACAAAAAGAATGCTCATAGAGGGGATTTTAACAACTGAATCAATAACATAAAAGTTTAAACGATAACCGAAAAATTTATTATTTTCATCAACTACTACAAATACACTGAGAAAAAAAATTTAGTGTTTGCAATAAAATTGTTTGTTAAGGCAATTTTGGTTCTTGTAACCAAATTTTGGTTGGCTAAAACAAAGTCGTAGAGTTATCTCAACCAAACATTTGGTTAGGCCAACAAAATTATTTGGTTGAACATTTTTAAATTCCAACCAAAATTTGGTTCACAGAAAAAACCTGAATTCAAATTGAGTATAGATTCTATACTCAATTTGATTCGCAACAAAAATGAAACTGGTTGTCTCATTTCGAGTTCTAAGGTAAAAGTATCAAAATGAAACAGGCAAGTTTCATTTTGAGAAAAAGAAAAATGGAAAAATATTGTGAAATAACGAATAATTTTGCACAAAAACATGAAATATAATAATTAAAAAGAAGTAAATAACACGCTAGACTTAATATATTTGATTAAAAATTGCTTGTAATCGCGTAATAAAATAATAAAGGAAATATGTTTTTAGGTTAGAAAAATGAAAACATGTGGTTTTGACAACAGGAACGGTACTGGCAACTTAAATAATAGCGGTAAATTTAAAAACTTATGAAATTAATTATTATCTACGTAAATAATAATAAATAATTTTTATTTAAAAACTTCTAAATATTCGTACTGGTCAAAATAATCTTTCTGGTGTTGTTGAAATATTAGAAACAATAATTGAAATACAAAATTACTCTGCTTATGATGCCAACTTAGAAATCTGAAATTCCAGCCAATATCATTTTGAATAACATGAAGTTTGTCCCATACTCATTTCGATACCCAAAAGAAAATGAGTTGCAACAAAAATGAGTCCAAGTTTTTTCTGTGTTACGACAACAAAATAATTTGGTTAACACAACAAAATAGTTTGGTCTAAAAAACCAAATGATCGTTTGTTGTCCTAACCAAAATTTGGTTGCGACAACCAAATAATTTGATTCGTTCTCAGCTCATAGCTTAAGAGAACAGTTAGTTTAAATCTCTCACAAAGATGGGTAGTCCAGTAGTCAGACAATTTTCAAAATATGTTGTATTTGCGTTAATATTTATTTCATCTTGTTTTACATTAATTCTATTTGGTAATTTTATTTTACTTTGTCACTCATTGAAAAAAGGAACCTAAAAGTAAAATAAAGTTCAATAACTCTTTATTGTCCAACAAATTGTTATCATATATTTTTTTCTACTGAAAAAGCATCTCGCAATTGAATTCGCGTCGGTGGCGTTGGAAAAATTGTTGGACCGACAATTTGCGAATATCTGGTCGTAAAATCGCGTGTACTTTTTTAGGACATTCATAAATTTCAACGCGTATATATCGTTATATGTTTACGTAGCGTTTGTGAAAATGAAATGCACTTTCGAACAATGAATAGGTTGAGTCCCGCGTCTAAAGAGCATGCATGCATGAAAGACAAGACTTCGCATCGACGAAAAATTGATATGAGAGAAGCAACGAAAAAAAAAAAATGTCGTAACTCGGAGAGTGTAAAACTGTTGACGTTCAAAAGTTGCACTTTGATAACAATGTCCCGAGACATTATTTACTTTTCGCGCTGAAATTCGATTTCAAGTCATTGTTGCATCGTAAACTTACAACGCGTCACTTTTGAACATTGAGTTCACTTTTTGAAAGTCAAACGATTGTTTTTTACAGTTTATCAGAAATTTAAATTTTACTGAACACACACTATTCGAAGTAAACATTTCCATGTGCATAAAATAATGAATTTTATTTTTAACTTGTTTATATTTTCAAAAAGAGTTACGATTATAATTTGATGAAACATTATTGCGAAACCGACAATTTGATGATAAATGCATATTTTCATCAATGAAAGTTATGCGTGAAACATTTAATCAAACAAAGCGTATTTTATCTTTTGTTTGCGATCTTGGATCGAGAGCAAAAACAAACGAATGTTGGCTAATGGAAGATCTGCAATCGTTGTACGTGCTGGTCAGAATGCATTGCAGACCTTACGAATGAATTTATAATCTCTTAAGATAAGGCACACCAAACCCAAAAGGGAAAATCGTATCCCTTTTCTGAATATTAATTTCAACATAAATCAAAAAGACCAATAGTTACTGCAGAAGGAAATCTATAGGGAGTATTATTTTTCAAATATTTCAAAAAGTATGAAAACAAAAATTTTTTACTGATAAACACATTTTTTTAAATAAGAAAAAATAAAAATTAAATACTCTTATCTGTTTGCAGGATTAAAATATACCAAAATTTGTATAAAAATAATTATGATTTCGAAAACATCAAAATTAGTACAGAGATAAAACTCTATGGAAAGCTCAGATTTTTTTTGAAGAATACAAAATTATTGGATCAGATGAATAAAAACATTTGCATCTTTACTAATTGTGGATTATACTGATCATCAAACGTTTTCATCTTTATTTTTTCATTAAAACTTTATTAAGCTTTAATTTAATTAACACTTACTTCCCTTGAGAAGGTTGTCATCAACAATTAACGATTATCAATATCCAGCCTGGGTTAATTCATCAAGTCTTGTAGCTTGCTCTGACAAAGGGTTGACGTCACCTCGAACGCAGAATCTGGCCATTCTGATTTGCATTAATGATTCATAGACCCGAGAATAATAAGGGTCGTCCTGCGCCTTATACTCCTTTTGCTCCATACACATCTCTCTCGCAATTCTTTCTTCCTTATGTACCTCTTTTCCAATCCTCTGCTTTTGACACCATTTTTCCTCCTTATGATACTTTTAATCCCTCGAGTCTTCTTAGAAACATTATAATTTTGAATTAAATATATTTCATGTAGTATTACAGACAGACTTGACCTGTGATTGTATTGGTCAAAATGACCATTTGCATACACATAGCGTTGTAATTATGACTAAACAACCACTTCCATTCATCCACTCTTTCTCATTCCTTTCTTACCCTCCATATTATTGGACCTTAGTCTTTGCACCCTCTCACCCTTGTGGTCTACGCACATCTAAGCTTTCTAGAAATACCCTGAAATTTTCCTAATTCTTCATTAACTTTTCAGAGAAGTTCGCGTGATAATAATGTTAAAAAAATATTTATGAATCTACTTATATGTATAATTCAATAGTTTAAACCCTTACAAAATATTTAAAAAGAAAACATCTTTGAAATGCAAAAACATGAGACAATATTAATTCATAATATTGCGTGTAGCTGATGATAACGATTATATTAATGATACCTTTGATGATGATTGTCAGGAGCAGAAGGTCAAGTTAATTACGGAATCAGACATTCAAGTTTCAGTAGGAAATTGTAACAAATGTAATGAAGCATAAAAGGGTGGATTAGCTCGACGAATCAGGGTCCGTTTAATATAAAATTACATACGTCAAAAACTTACGTATATTTACATTTATTATTTATGAGACTTAAATCTGAAAAATTATGCATGAAGAATCCATATATAAGAAAATAAACGAAAACTTAATAGTATAACAAAACTGTACCTGACTTGTAGAAATTAACAAATAATATGCGATATTCTATTAAAAAACGAAATAACAATTAACACAACTTCTGCATGTAAAAATGGAAAATTAATATGTGAAACTACAATATGTCATCGTATTTGACTAATAATATGAAAAAATAATTACCTATAATTATCATGAAATGAAAAGTATACTGAAATAAAAATTTTGACAAGTTTCGGAAAGTGTAACCATTTGAGTATATCAGACGCATGGACGGAAGAGAGATTAAAGAATTTTTTGTCCTACATGCACGATAAACGCAACTTTCCGTGCAGGTACAGCCGGCAGAAAAAATTTTTTCCGCCCGCTACTCTAGAAAAGTAATTTTCTGGGTTATTTAAGACACATTTTTCAAGTTGAGTATTTTTAAATAATTAGTTCACCAAATTTTTAATATTTTTAAATAATGTTATAAAATATAATAATATAAATTATTTCCCTCAAACATAATAAAAATATATGCAGTATCTTTAACATTCAATATTTGGTCTTTGGTTTTACTCCAGTTTACTTCCTTAGGCGTCTTGTTTATCGTGCAATTGGACAAAAAACATCGTGTGCAACACGGGCGGAAAGGTACTCCTTACCTCGTGCGGCAAAATTCACACTCGGTCAGGAATTGACTACTTTCCGCCCTTGCCACACAATGTACTATAAAAGCCCAGTAGAAAGTAAAAAATTTAAATTATCACACGGAGAAAAATGGAAAAACGAACAAAGTAACTTTTACTACTTTAAAAGTAAAACCGGAATTGTCCGCAGTTTCTGTGCATTTCTGGCTATTTTTACTCCAGAAACAGTAAAATTTACTATTTCCGGAATAATTTGTACTATTTCAGGAGTAAATTTGACTATTTCTGGAATAAAAATTGCCAGAAATACGTAGAATTGATTTATGGTTCATTGCATCAACCTAATTATACATTAAAGATCAAAAGTAAAAGCGTTATTGGTCGATCACGAGAAGGTGGAGGAATATCAGAGTCTCGCAGCGAATTTTGGTGGAAGTACTAAAGTATTTCTTCACCGTCCATGCGCTAGTTAGTAATTTACTGGTCATCAGACAGGAGCCATAAATAAAAAGCAATGTATAAAATTATAAATACAGATGTTATTAACATTTTGTAAAACTTTATAGATATTAAATTAATAAACAAATTTAAAGTTAAAGTTTCGTAATCACTAATTTGTATCTTGACGCGCATGAAAATTCGTTATATTTTTTTACAAAATACACAGCAATGATTTTAAAAATCCACTCGCCAAGTTACAATTTAATAAAAGAATATGTGAATAATGGACGTTTACTAGTTAAACCTTGATTCGAGAGGAAAAAATAAATAGTTTGAATATTACTTCCAGATGAAACTAATAACTGAATAATAAAAAAATTGCTCCCGGGTATACGATGTCAGTCGATACCAAAATCCAGTTCATTGGTTTCAAGCCACCCATACCTTCGACAATTGAAACATTTTCTGCTTTATATGAAATACATGGTTCGAGCTTCGGACTTCGTGCTTGCTTTTTGGGTACATATTGCATTCATTTTAACTGCCATTGACTAGAAAAACGTGATCACAGTTCGTTGAGATGGCCGTCAGTTCTATTTGCTTTCCTCCAAAGCCCTTTCAAAATTGCTTCCCTTTTATTTTTCATTGCACTTCTCCTGTAAATCTTCTACTACATTAACTCTCGTAACTTCAATACATTAACTTTTTGTATTTCCTACTCTAAACATTGTTTTCCAATTGAATTTCAAATATGTTATTATCAATTATTTTGATATTATAATTTGAATTTGAAAGGAAGTCTTTTATTTTGATGTATTAATTTAATTAAAATTTTAAAATTAAATGGTGATAAAATTTAAATGGTTTTCTTTTGTATAATGACAATTATAAGATTTTCTGTGACAACTTTTGCATATGTTTAAAAACCTCAAAAAATGTTTTCCCTATGCAAAGGGATTCGTTCTGCAAAGTTTGAAGTCGTACAGTGTATATCCTTTCAGAAAGTTGATCCGTCTATTTTCACCTCTCGTAGGATTATAAATGCAATCCTCGAGTCGATAATTTATTCAAACTAGTGGAGAAGAACTGTGGCTTTTAACGACGGTTTCGCCAGAAAATCAGTTAACCCTTTCCCATTTCATTAATTTAGGTAACAGTTGACTGTGCTTTGGCTCCGTGTGTAATTAGTGTTGGCCTTATTCGTATCAGGGCATATAACCACTATACACCACCCAATGGGACTAGCGATCTTCCAACTCCTCATTCGAGCAAGGCGAAAACTTTCGCTTTTACCGTCATTTTATAATTCATGGCGTCGTCGTGTCGGTGTATATAACAGTCTGGTTCCTTCTCTCTACTTCATTTTACACAGTAGTGGGAGAAAGTAAAGAGGGTCGAGGTTCGTTCAGTTCGTTTCGGTTGGCAGGCTAAAGGGATAGCTAAATCATGCATTTTATTGAGTGAACCTTACTAGCAATGTTCACCATCGAGTTGCTGATCAAAGAGTACACACATTTTCCTAGAAAACTTAAACCAACAGGAAGACCGGTTTTCTAAATTTAAATTTAAGCTAACATCATTCATTAATTTAAAAATTCATTTTTCATTTATTCAACATTTCTCTAATATTGACGTGGAGAAAAATCATTTATGCCCTAGGGTCCGAAAAGTCTATTTCATCTTCTCTTCAGCCACAGCCTACAATCTGTACGTGCGTTATTTTTAAAAATAAAAACTTTTCTTTTAATTGTTACAATGTGATTTCGAAGGGATTCGCCTGAACGTTTTATCACTTAATTTATGTAGTATTATATGCATGAAGCATTTACAAACATGATTTTTAATTTCCTGAAGCTAGTATCGATCGTGAAGGGTTTAATATCTTAACTGGAATAAGTTTCGAGCTTTAGCCCATTACGTTTAATCGTTGGTCCCTGCCACGTCTTCTATGCCACCCCTCTATGTCCTTGTGCTTTCTCTCTTCTACTGTAGAACGTTTCTTTGGCCTTCCCCCTTCATTATTGCCCACTGGCGTAACTTCCAATTAAACCTTATTCTAAACTTTACTACAATCAAATATTCTACAATATTGCCGAATGAAAATATAACAAAACAGTTGAAATATGCAATGAACAATAAACGAAATATAATTATGTAGTCATTGACAATCCAAATATTTCATTAATAATATTTATTCCAATGGTTTTTTTTATTATTTGCTTCCATGAAAATGAAATATATTTTTTTTTAGAAATTTCGTAGTAATTAAAAAAGGACTTCATACATAATTAAATTTTTCAATTACATTTGAAAGATGAATGTCATAATATAAATAAAATTAATGCAACTAAGCAAATAAATTTAATTTTTCAACTAAAGGAATGTCATTTGTTTACTGTATGATAAAAAATAGGTTCAAATGGAGAGTAAATTACGCCATTGTATAAGGGTTGAGGTCGAATGGCAAGACGACTTTCGACGGTAGGGACATCCCCATGCCTCCTTCGTTTATCTCCTTGCACAGATTTTAATATAAATTATAATCTAATGCCCTTTCTTAATACCATTCTCCCGTTTCCCTATCTACGTGGGACCTCAAAATGGCGCAGTCATTATTAGGGATTTTTCATTATGCGATCAATCATTCCTCGGAATCTTTAAAACCTAATTTCTTGCATCAATTAATATCGCGAGGTCACTTTTTCATAGACAATTCCGATTTTCCCCTAATTCATTTTATTGTTAAAAATTTTTTGTCATATATATGATTTTCAAAAAATGTCATTTTACGAATGTTTTAAAGTTTTAGTTAGATAAAAAAGTAGGTTATGTTCTGGCGCTGGCCTTGCTCGTCTGACATTCTTAATCTGAGGGAAATATTTTGATTTAGAGGCGAAAGGAGAATTTTGTTTTTAGAAAAAAATTGTCGAAATAAAGTAAATCGCAAAGGGAATCTGCTAACGTTTATCGTTGTGGCTGATATCTCGTTTTTGCTAAACGCCCAGAGGTGCCCAGCTAAGATATAAGAAAGCCACGATGAGGTGGATAAATATCAAGGAATAGGATAAAGGCGTAGATAACAAAACCGATGGATTTATGTCCTACACTGCCGGAAAACTCGCTCACGATATTGTTCTCCCTCTTGTTTACACTCATACGCATCGCACTACTTGTATCTCGTATTTACGCACAAATACCCGCGTATATAACCATATCCAATATTTGCTTTCTTATATCTATCTCTCACGGCCCTTGAGAGTTTCCAGACACCGCCCCCGCCTCAAATCGAATCAACTCTCTAAGCTGGCTACCTCCTTCCTTGATTCTTCTTCTACTCCTTCGGTATACTTGACGAATTAATTCATTTATCCCCCCAAGATTCTTTTTTATTATGTCAAGGATATTATATTTATCGGAGAAAGCTGACAGTTCTGGATCATTTTGAAATTGGAAGATTGTCATTTAGAGTTTAGGACATTTTTTTTAGTTAAAAATTTAACAAGTTGCTTTTGGAGTCACTGGTCAGATAAGCCAGTTTTCCTGGTTCCATAGCATTTAGGTAAAATACCAAATTATGAAATTAAAATAGAAAATGGAATTGAAATTTGCAAAAATGAAATAATTAAGATTATAACAAATATTAATTTAAATTCAGTACAAATTATTTGTCCGCTTTTGCACTTCAAAATAAATTGTTAAAAAAATCAAAGTTCCTTAATTTAAAGGTTATTTATTTTTATTTCGAATTTCGACTGACCGCTTGAAAGTGGAAAAAAATTATTTAAATAATTGTTTCGTTTAAAAAATTCCATAAAACGCTATAAATGTATTTTTACTAGTTTTTTGTAAATTTTAAATATGGCAACCCGGCTTAGAAATTTATTAACCGGAACAAAAAATCGGATCGGGGCCAGATAGGTAATTGGGATGAAAAGTGGAAAAATCTGCACGGGATTTCTTTAATGATTTACAAATAAAATTTAAGATTTAATTAATTTTTATTATTTCTTTTAATAAGAAATTATATTTGTGTATCTAGATAAAAACCTCTGGATAATGTACTTTAAAACCTCATATATATAGACTAACATCTCAGCAGAATGGAAAAGAATTTACAGAAATCGACTTTTTTTTCCTCTAGTTTCCAAGTTTTATAAAAAATAAATTTTGATTATCTTCTTTCATTTAAGACACTAAAAAATGCAGAACATCATTTTCGTATTATCGAGGCATCTGGCTGAGAAGAAAATGAGTTAATATAGTTTCGAGAATGAATATCTGCGAGGAGTTGAGCGGTAAATGAACGGCTAAACTTTGGAGGTTAAACTTTGCCGCGCCCGACTGACCCTCGTTTTATTTCACTCCACGGTCATTAACATACTTTGTGACGACGAATTTTTTTCTCACTTTCCTGTGACCTTCGGAGTTCGCCAGTTTGCATAATTGCGCATTACACGCGAATCGAATTCGCCGCCAACTTTCCCGTGTATACCCCTCGGAGAAACCGTGATAACTCAAGTTTCGAAACAAGAAAGAAGGAGAAATTGGATCGAAGTTGCAAGAATGACAATAATTCTACTGTGGCTTGAACTTTCGATTAATAAATTGAGAATCCTGTTTGTGACATATACAAGGAATAATGGTTTGTCTACAATGAATAATAGTGAATGAGGCTAATTAATGCAACCAATCAGCAGTCGACAGTAGGTCAACGTTGCACTTGCTTTGTACAGAAGTAAAATGGTATAACATTTATCAATTTTCAAACTTGAATGCAGCGAGAGCCTCATAATCACGAGGTCTGTTACGTTATTATATTTATAATATATTTAATAATTAAAATTTGACTGAATTTTCGAAAGTTATAAGCTCTTATGTAGCAAATATGTTCTTTGAATATGCCTTTAGGCTAATTCTGCAATATTGTTTTAAGATATTGACGCAGATGTGACAGATCTCAGTTTAGCTTACAAGTAATCAGTCAAGTTTTTACGTCTAAGAACCTTTCCAAAATGGGTTAAAGCTACATCACTTATACTCAACTTACATTTCTTATCGATTAGAGTCTGTACACGATTATTTCTAAGTTTCTAAATTTAGATCTAACGCTATTGATGATTTTTTTTGAGAGTCTGGTCTTTTTGTTAATTCATCTATTGAAATAAAAAGAAGGTTGTCGGAAGTTTTCTGTTTTTCTTGTTTTCACCTCTAAATCCTCATGTGCTCCTCCCTCCTACGGTGTTTTTTTTTCACGACGCTCAGGTTACTATATATACTATACATACGTATAGATATATACACCTGGATGTACATACCTATACTTCTCTGTCTCTCTCTAACGGGACAAAAAGTTGTTGGAAGTAAGCCTGTCGTGGGAGGCGTGGAACGTGGAACTATCCTGGAGCTTTTTAGAGTGGGATTTTGACGCAGGCGCAGAATTTCAGGTTACTAGGAAAGGACAAGACAGAGAGAGAGAGAGAGAGAGAAGGTGGTACCTGGAAAGGAGTGGATGGTACTGAGAGGATGAGTGAGAGGGGGAACTCCTGAGGATCTAGATGCGCCAGAGGGTGAGGAGAAAATCGCAGAGAGCTTTTGCACTGGAAGGGGTGCATCTCAAGGTGGGGCAAGACGTTTCGTCACTCCTCGTGCAGATCCTCGGACTCGAGACTGCCCGGCAATGCCTTTTTACGTTTTAATGATCGTAAAATGGAGGCTTAAGTTTCAGTAAAAAGCTGATGCTTCTGGGAGCATAAAAAATTTTAAATAGTTGCAATTCTTTTCTTTCCTTTTTCTCTCGATCATTTTCAATATATTTCCAAAGGATTTTTTATGAAAAACAATTTTTTCCTAACGTTCTTTTATTTTTAATTTAGACATTTCATTTTTTTACTTCTAGAGAAATAGAATTGTAAAAGTAAAAATTTATACTTGTCATATATTCCAATTTATTTGATTCTATATGAAATACATTTGGTCTTCTAATTAAAGAGGATTACAACGTCTTTGAAATAAGAGAATTTGAAACTGATTTGAAAATTTACTCTCCATTTGACGAAGTAATAAGCAGTATGTGTTACGTTTTTGGTGTAAAATTTACATGTTAATCGACCGACGTTTTCCATGTATTGAAGGCTGGTTCGACAGGTTTTAAGTGTTCAATAGACGATGCTGAGGGATCGTCATGGTCCTCTAGAAGTAATTTATGACTTCGAAGTGAATTTTCACAGGAAACACATCAAAGTCCGGTAACGGTCAATGCAGCCGTGCACAGAGTGGAGCTTCACGGACGGTAAAGCAACCACGGGCTGCGCTAACTACGTTAAAAGTTTTAATATTAGTTTAGTCGACGGCCATGGTAGATTGAGACGTAATTCCAGGTAATACTCCGGTTCTACGAGCTACTTCCAGGCTAATACCGAACGAAACGCGTTCTACAAAGGACCCTCCACCCCGCAGTCCTTAATCTGCATTAAACTCAACGTTCGGTAGCTCAGAAAACGAACGCCCATCTCATTTCAACTCGTCCGATTCCATCATAGGTCATCGCAGATACCTTCCAATTATTCCTATGAGAATCTTCTTTAAAACCAAATCATTAAAATAACTTCATACATAGAAAGACAAGTTTGAATCGATCGTCATCCACTATTTTGGATTAATTAGGAATCGAGAAAGTACTCGATTTTAAAAATATGTTGTGAAAAAATGTACATTTTGACAATTAGAAACTTGTTTCTGATACTGTAATAAACATTGAAAAATTTTGTTTGTTCTCAAAAAAAGCTAGAATGCATTTTCTTCGTTGCAGAAAAGGTCTCGAACCAACTGGTCTTGATTTTTTTGAGATTCAAGTTCTTGAATCTGGTTCGACCTCGTCTTGGAGCTGGAGTCGATAAAAAATGCACCTGCGGCTGGTAATAATTTGCGGGGCCCAGGCGGTACCGGAGGGTTGATGTGGGGTTGAAGGGGGTGGTTGCTGTCACGGGAAAAGGAAATAACTCGAGGTGGACCACGCGTTTTGCTTGGAGCTCGTCTCTCCGCAGCAGCGGAATCGTGCTACGCCCTCCTCTCTCTCTCTCTTTACTTTTTCCTCTAGCTACCTCTCTCATTCTATCTCTATTTCTTTCCCTCTCTGTCTCTCTTTCTCTTTGCTCTCGCTGGGTTATTCTCTCTGTCTATTTTCATCCCTCTTCATACCTCTTTATCACTAGCTCTCTTTCTGTCTCCCTTTCTCTGTAGATGATGCTGCCTCTCTCTCTCTTTTTCCATCTGAAGCACCTCTCTGTCTCTCTCTCTCTATAGTCGATGCGTGCGTACGAACACAGTGAAGAAAAGTTTTACACTCACGACCACCAGCTCAAAACTGTGCTCACGTCCACCAGCACACTCGCCTCTAATCTAACTTCTCACGAACACAACATGCTTCACTCGTCGAGTATATAGTGCCTATCCTTACCAACACCGACTCGACAATATCCTCCACCTCTTTCGGCTTCCCTCTTGCTGTTCCTGTTCCTCTTCCTCCTTTTCCTTCGTGGTCGTCGTCGTCGTCGTCGTGAAGCTTCTACTGCTGCTAGAGCTCGTACATTCGGGGTGGCTCGTCGAAAATCGTCGCTCTCCGTCAACATCGCGGCGCGACGGTTCGGACGTCTCTCACGGTAGAATACAGTTTTCCTTTTTAGAAAAACTTCGTGTTTTTTCATTGAATTATTAAAAAGAAAAAAAACTGTGATTTCTGCATCATTTAAAATGTTTGCGTTACTTTGAGAGTTCAAATGCGTTTTCTTTTCATCTGAACACTTTCGAACTTCAGAGGTTCTGCAGCCTCCAGCCGTCGGACTTTCTTCTTTGGACCACTGGTCCGCTTGTGAGTTATCATCTGCTTTTTTCGTACACATTTTGTTAGTTTTTGCATCTTTTTCGTTTTTTTTTTAAATTAAATTCTGTATTTATTTATTTTTATTATGTTACTAGGTCTTTGAATTTTATTTGATACTTTTTACGCTTTAAGGCATATGTTGCATGACATTCAGTGAAGAAATATGTTTAGGGTTAAAAAATAGAAAACGCTTTATCTATTGTTTAGTATTTCTTGGTATCATTTAAAAATATAAGATGCATTTTGTTAAAAAATTATTTGAATCACAGATTAAATTTAATAAGATGAACTTATATTTATATATTTACCCTTTTTAGGATTTCTATAAAAATTATACGATTTTTATGGATGGTGACTTATCTTTGTGGTATAAATGATTCTGTACAATTTTAATATTGTAAATAATCAAAAACTTTATTTAACTTTTTAAGGTCTAGTGTTGTTTTCTGAAAACATGCGCATAATTTGCTAAATCATGCATAGCTTTCTTGATTTTAAAAGTGATGAATATCAAAATAAAATTTTTTCATTTTATTTAAAATATTTTCAATTTTAAACGCCGATTCTTATCAGAAAAACTTTATTTTTGAAAAACTTTTTTAAAAATGAAAAATCATAAATTTTTTAAAAACAATTTGGACCTCAAATAGTTATTACAGTTATATTATAAATAATCTTCTTTTTGCCGTTTTAATCAAATTCATATTTACTAAGTATAACTTACTTTTTTAAAAATTACACTAAAAAAATTTATTTGATTCAAATAATCGATTTCTTGACTATTATCAAATAAATATTTACTTGAACGAAATAATTTTTATTTGAATTAAATAAAATGTATTTCAACCAATAATTTCTGTGTTTAAAACAAATACCACTTAATTGACTCAAATAATAATTATTTAATACAAATAAATATTATTATTTGATAATAGTTACATAAGTAAACGATTATTTGAGTCAAATTAATTTTTTTAAGTGTACACGGAAAGAAATCTTGTTATAATATTTAATAAATCTGAATAGAAATTTTGATATTTTTGTTTTTCAATTGCGAAACATTCTGGTTTGATAATAAAAGTTGGTATAGTTTTACGAATTCCTTTAACTGGAAACATTTTACGAAAACTGAAATTATTATTTCTTAATTCAAATCTAGAATTTTCGAATATTGAAAAAACTATAGGAAAAAACAGTATAGGAAGTAAACAGTCTAGCAGTTTGTTATTTACTAAATTTATACGAAAAATCAAAACCAACATTTCGTAATTTGCTAAAACTATACGAAAAAGTAGGAGCCGTGAAAAAAAGAAGAACGTCGGAACCACCAATGGCTCTTTTCTAAGATTTTCTCTCCTTTTCTATTCGAGGGTAGTGAAAACGCTTTGATTGGCTTAAAATTATTCCTAACACATTCTAACTACAATACGCATACATAAACGCAGAATAACGCAACGCATATAGATACATAATTCACGCTGAAATGAGAAATTCTGAACTTCTTTATATACTAAATAGACAGATTTTTCTGCACTTGTGAGAAACTTAATATTACATTGTTAAATATTTAAAAATAAAAATAATTATTTATTAAGAAATAATAAAATATTTTATTACCTTTCAAAGAACAATTTTTATCATAAAATCATTTAATTTAATTATAGAATCAAACTTATAACAAATATTCTATAATTATATTTAGAAAAAGAAATATAGAATAATTAAAAACAATTATTTATCAAAACTTTTTCTAGTCTATATTGCAGAAATAAAAATTATATAAAAATTATGAGCAAACAAATGAAGTATTTTATTATTAAATATTAATTAAAATTATTTTTAATTCATATTGCAGTATTAAAAATTATTTTAAAATCAGGATGTCCAGTAAGGCTGAAAGAAAAAAATTCGCTGACTTTTCTCTGACATTTTTTTTCGTGACTACTCGTTAGTGATCGGACTCACTCGCTTAACTTCGTCAAACTTTGGTGATTTTTGATATTTTTCTATCATTTTTTGAAAGAAAAAGTTTCTATTAGTATTTAAGATGGTAAATGCGTGTAAAAAGTATTTTTTTCATTTAAAAATATAATATATTATACACGGTGAAAAAAGGTGTACAATATATACAATTTGTTGGACACTGGAGCGAAATTCAATAATCAGTGAAAAACTACTGATTTTTCAGTGACTAACTTCTCGCGATTTCAATTATAACGAAATTTCATTGTAAATTAGTAGAGAATAACTGACAACTTTAATACCTGAAAATTTTAATATCTGTTATTTTTAACTGGTAAATCAGTAAAAAATAACTAAAAATTCTGTAATTTTTTACTAATTTTCAATGAAACTTCACTGTTTGAAATCTCGAGAAATTAGTCACTAAAGATTGATTGATTGCCTTCTTTCTATAGATTCAAGCTACAAAAAATAAGTTTTTTCTACAGAAATCTGTCTATAAATTGAAGACCAGATCTTAAAAAAAGGCGTATCTGAACAGAAATTAATATTTGATTTAATTACTTATATATAAACCAAACAAATTTTCAAATAAATGAAATGAATAATATTCTTGCACTGCTAAAAGAAATAATTATTTTTGGATGAAATTGACAAATTCTTATCACAGTCTAAAAATTTTTACATCAAAATCGAAATAATTTGCAAAAACGACATATTTTTACAATAACTGAATAATAAAAAGATAATTGTTCACAAACGTGTAAAAAATTATTAATAATTTCACTAAAATCGTCACAGAAACAATAAATTATAAAACAATGTTATTTAAATAAAAATGGTTTCAAGAATATAAACATTTAAATTAAATTCAATGAAATTATTAATAAAATTGAAAAAAGTGAAAACAAAATTACATAAAATCGTCACTATTTTGTCCTTGACCTTTTGCAAACAATTGGCCAATTTGCAACTTGAATTTTGAAGTGGAGTAGGACATGAGACTTTCCATCAACAATGTTTACTTTTTGACTTTCACCAAACGTTGTTCTTCTTGCTTTGTACCAGTTTCCGACAAGTTGTGGCCTACTCGATGAAGTATCGAAGTCTCCGAGAGATCGCGAAGTTTGGGACTTTCTTGAAGTGTCTGATACAATGAGTTTTGGAGAACAGTCGTACACGTGGAATTTGGTTTTAGCCAAAGTTTCCAAGGTGAGGTGCTTGCGCCAAGTTACTTGCGTATATATCTCGTAAGGAAGGGGGGAGGGGATCGCGAGGGGTTAGGGTGTCGGTAGGAACTTTGTTCTTGTTCTTGTTCTTACGAAGAACTTTGAACCCCCTTCCCATCGTGCCATTGAACAAACTAGTCTGACTCAAACGATAGTTACTTCTTTCTTGTTACGCGGTTACTAAGTTTCGCATTGACGCTCGACTACGAAGGTTACGCTGAACTTGGTTATTCAACTCTTCTCACTCCTTCCCTTGTTGGAACAGATTTAATTTTGCGGTCATCGCTCGCTACCAACAACTTTTCAGATGTCTCTTTAATCACTCCATTAGAGCGGTCTTCATTTTTTTCTGTTATACGTCAATACGTCTTTTAAATTATTCATACTTCATTTCTTCTTCTTCTTCTTCTTCTTTTTACAGAAATTAATTTTTTCGAACAGTTCTTTTTTAATTGGCGATGTGTTTTGTTCTAAACTTTTATTTTAAAATATTAAAATACGACATTATTTTTTCCTATGCTTCCCGATGTCAGAAATTAAGATAAAATGATTGCTATTTTATCCCTAATTTTAGGTGAATGATTGAATAAATAAAACTTCTATTTGTTTAAATTTGCATGTGTTCGAAAAGACAACTGACTTTACAGAAATAAAGACATATAAATGATACTTTATTTTTAAAAGATTTTCTAATATTTACTGTTTTTAAAGAATAAAATTTTGTTATTTAACGAAACGTGACAAAAATTTTAAAACCTGACTTGGCGAAATATTTTTATAATATAGCATTGAATCAAAGTCAGCTGAAGTACTAAAATTTATAATTTATTTTTAATGGCTACATAACAAGAACATCTAATTTTAATTTTCTTCAATGAAGATGTACCTGTAGGATATATAACGCAAGGACAACGGTAGATGACAAAAGCAAAATCAGAATAGTAAAGTGAGAACAAGAAAGTATTGTCGAGGATAAGTGATGAGAGAAAGCAAATGATGAAGAGACAGGGAGAGTGAAAGGGTAGGGGAATTGTTACCCCAAGTTTAAACTTGGTTGTCGACTGCCGTTAACAAGGTTTGCCATGGGGCTGGATCAGTAGTGCCTAGGTCTCGAGATGTGCTACTTCTCGCGCTGATACATTGTCTTATGTTTTTCTTAATCTCAAGTTAAAATTAAGTGATTATTTTAAATACTTATACTTTCCTCCATTTGCTTTGTTTCTTTCCTAGGAACTGTGTTTGATGACATTCAAAGAATACCAAAAAATGGGATTCCATTTTGCTTTCAGTTTTTCTTTTCGAATGTAAATTACACGCGGGAATTTGAATAAGACTATAAGGTCATTGATCGGGGGTGGGTTTGGTATCAGGAATTTCGTCGGGCCGTCGGATACCTCCGGAGGGTGACGTCGCACCCCTTTCTTGAAAAGGGTCCGTGGTATAGAATTTGGAAGGAAGAATTCTGGAGAAAGTCTCGATGGGGTAAATGTCTGCCTTGGAACCATGGTTGCCGATTATATCGATCCAATGTCTGCCTAACGGAATTAAACGCAGCAACCCTAACCTCCCTCAACCTTAAAGCCATCGTCTAAGGAAGATTGTACTTCCGGTTCTAGATTATGCTCCCCCTGTAAAGTACCTCAGAAATTGAATTATTATGATTTTGCATTCCTACAATAGTCATGATCCTGAATTTTGATCACTTGTATACACCGTTTATTAAAAATCCCTCGAATTATTTTTAAGCAAATAAAAAATTTGGTAACTAAAATATAAATCAATGTTATAATTTTATTCCGTGACAATGTAATTATACTGTTGAAGTAAAAATATCAGAATGTAAAGATTTTTCTTTATTGATAAAGTTTTTGATAAATGGCTCAACACTTTAGTATTAATTTTGTGTCACTGGGTTAGTGCGCTGTTTGATATTTGTTCAGATCAGTTTGGCCCTTTGGGTCCCCCCCTTTTCGAACAACAATTAGATTCTTTCGTATACGACTGGCCGTCGCTGATTTCGTGCACGAATCTCCCTCGATTTTTTCTCATTCCCTTTTCTACCTTTCACTTCATCGTGCAGTTAATTGCAAACGTTTGACGTTTACACGTACTTGGTGTGACCGGGACCAACGATCGTGTCTGCTAAGCTTACACAAATCCTGAACGTCAGGGGCGATGCTGATCGATTTACTAATTTTCGTCACGATTTTCTACTGCCTCATTAAAGGTGGACAATTTTAACCAAACCTCCTTGAAACACGACCGCTAGATTTGAAAAAAAATAAAAACAGTTAATCCAAATATAATATGAATTAGTTGGATTTAGTTTAGATTTTTTAATATTCCTCATATTCAAATAATTGTATAGTTTAATAAATTTATCGCTTGATAAAATACACCTGTTTGTATAGATTAATATTTTCATCACATATTGGTTCAGATTTGAAAGAAATAAATATCAGTGAATTATTATGAGACGAAGATTTTTTTTTTTGGGAATGTCAATATTCTTAAATATATAAGATAGTAACGTTATTTTATTGACTGTGCATGTAGTTTCTGGAGTTTTTGTACGATAGCGTGATCCAATTTGTCGAAGAATGCGCTATCGCGGGCAACTGTGCGGAGTGAAAAGGGCAGGCAATTAATACGACGCGAAGGCATGCACGCCGGCAGCTAACCTCGAAGACTCGCTTCATTAGGGTTTGCGAGCGTAACGCAAGGAAAGGGTTGATTTTTACCCCTCAAAAACTCATCTTACTCATTCACCGTTTTCCAATTAACGAAATGCCTCATGGAGTTGTTCGTCTTCTTAAATTATCACGTCTTCAATTCAATTGATGAATCCTATAATTTTCTTTTATTTATAAAATTCGCCTTAGATTTTTTTTCATGACTGCAAAACGGCTATTGATTTTGTTCTTCTTTGATAATTGATGATAATATTAATTTGTTGAAATTATACTGATGATTAGATTTGCCGTTTCGTTTCAATTTTAAAAGTACAGTGATACCTGGGCAAAGGTAGATTTGTTTTGTATAAAAGATGAGCAAATTTTTGATCAATCAAATACTTTAGGCAATAAAATTTGGTAAAATGATTTTGAAGTAATAAATTGTTGAATCTTATCTACTTCCTCAATAAAGTAAAATTTTAAAATAAATATTTCCTTCAAATGTTTTTCGACATTATTATAATATTACAGCTTTTGTTACGAGGGAACAGATGATATTATATAATGGACATGATTAAGACATCTTTTCTTGTTATGTGAAAATTAGCAGCTTTAGAAATTACAATAGTGGCATTATAAACGATTTTGGAATATAAACTCAACCCTAGAGAATTAAAGACTGCAAAATCCAAAAAGCTCATTAGTTTCCTCATTCCAGTAGTTACACAAGTCTTGACAGTTTCGTGTATCTATACATATTTACCTAGAATTCCCTGTCATTCTTTTCGACTATTGGACTGTTATTCAACTTTTGAAAGACCTGAATTTTTAATGACTTTATTCGATCCGGCGTTTCACAAGCCAGTCAAATCAAAAATGACTAGGGTATTTTTGGTCCCAGTTGAAATTTGTCACACATTATTGATCCATGTCGTTTGAGGTAATACGAAAAAGCAGCAGAGAGAGAGAGAGAGAGGATGTAAAAAAGGATAGAAATTTCTTATAATACCTATTGGGTCGAGCAGCTTGAGAGCATTAGCGCAGGAGATGGCAAGGCGAAAAAGAGAAAGAAAGAAGGAACGAAATAACTGAGAGGAAGAAGAAAGCGTTGGTAAAAAGAAGAGGAGGACGAAAGGAAAAGGTGGCGGAACAGGGATGTGGAGATGGAGAAGGTGCACGAGAGGGTGTTGGAAAATAGGGGGGTTGAGGTCCACGGGGGTTGCTGGAGTCTCGAACGGGGGTAGTCCAATCAGAGGCAACGGTGTCGGGTGGGGCGGTCCGCCCATCATCTCCTCCTTTCTCGTTCCCTCCCCCGCACCCCTTTCGCGGAAACAACTACCACCATCGTACCGATCCCACGAGCCCCCGCGGCTTCTGGCGGCAACCCAAGACAAGTGCCGCGAGATATTCTCAGCATGAGTGGTGATTGTTACCGCTTCTCCGTCTGCGATCTTGACGATCATCGCCGGTTTCACAGGTTTTCACTGAGAAAAACAAGAAAAGAAAAACCGGTTTCAAATGCGGTGTTGCCATTGAGTTGTTTGAGTTTGAGTTACTGAGAGACTGTTCTCCAGAAGTTGTTGGGGGCGATTGGCGTCATCACAGTGCGCGAGAAGAGTGGATGACCTGGTACCGTAAGTAGACGTTTTCTAGTTTAATTGGCTGATGGTATTTCTATTCTATTTTATATATTTTCGAGCTTGTGGTTTTCGGTTGTGAATCCTTATCGTTTGCATCGTACCATTTTGTGGTTTCCTTTCGTAGTCCCTTGTTTTGAAACACTTTATGGTGTCTTTGTGGTCTTGGGTATAGTGGTACCCTCTTGGGGGATAACAAGGACGATAAAGTTTGTTCCTGGCCTGTGTGGTAACCATGGTATTCAACTATTTTCGTTTCGCAAAAGGGGGAGGACAATTGGACTTCTTTTCTGGTTAAATAATTATACATGCGAGGGATGTAAAGCAGAGAGGAATTATTTTATCGTCCTCTACCTGTTGAAGGAGCGTATTTATGTAGAAAAGAATTCATTCTAAATCAGCTTCGACATTTATATTGATTCAAAAATGTGGTAATAAAAAAAATTTGATGAATTTTCCAC
Source organism: Leptopilina boulardi (assembly GCF_019393585.1). Lineage (NCBI taxonomy): Eukaryota > Metazoa > Arthropoda > Insecta > Hymenoptera > Figitidae > Leptopilina > Leptopilina boulardi. The sequence continues at coordinate 857,053 of NW_026138010.1, forward strand.
CTATTTTATGAGGTATTTGTAAAATCGAAAAGAATATTCCACGCGGTTACACATAAACCAGAACACGATGTTTGATTCCCAACTTTGAGAATTCCTTTCATGGAGTCGCGTTCCTGTGTACTGAAAGTCAGAGGGAGTCCTTTCTCAGACAAATGGGTATCATGTTCCGCGTCGCAATATCATAAAAGAGAGTTATTCTTTTCCTTGGAGTGGAATCCCAAAGGTTTCGGGGAGAAAAAAACCACGGTTGGATAGACACCTGCGTGCCAGGGTGCGAGAGAGAGAGAGAGACATGTGCCCAGATTGCCCGAACGTGATTCGATCCTTTCTGAATCATTGCGCCCGATTTACTTTACTGAAATATAGACGGATTCACTGCAGGGGGTTTTTACGCATACGCTCGTAACACTGATCAAGCTTATCTCGGAATCTTAGATCCGGAATCGGGTTGTATTTGCTGAACTGCTTCTTTTCCCGTTGCGCCCATCTGCGGGCTGACCCGAAACTTCTTTTACTACTTTGTCTGACTAAACCGACGCCGTTCATGGTTTTATCACTCACGTCAGTGATGAGATAGAAATTTACTTCGTCTGTTGAATTTTCGGTAATAAAAATAATTTATTGGAATTCTTCAATTTCTTATTTGCGTCATCATGATTATAAGGGCATTTTAATGAAAAGACATGAAATATTTGTTTTATTGATCTCATCAAATATTGAGCAATTTAACCTTTTTTCTACATTTAATCTGTCTTTTCATAGAACTGTCAGTTTTATTTTGAAGTGTATCCTCATATTTTTTGTCTACCCCTCGAGTCACGTAGTCGAAGTAGAGCGATGAGATTATCTCGGCCAATAAAGCGAATGGTTCGGAATGACTGCAATTATTGCTATGCGCGTGTTGTTGGTGCCGATCGGTCCGAATGAGTCAAGATAAGGAAAAGGAGTTCCCTCTTGTCTTTCGCGTCCCCATAGAAAAACTCCCCCATTTACTCAAGGTTTGAACGTCGTACGTGATTATCACGTTAACACGAACTCTCTATTGTAGATATTCTGATAATTGGAATAGATTAACTATTTTACTCTAGGCATCAATTATAACTGTATTTCCAGAATAGAAGGAATAATAACTCGTAGCTCGTTTGAATCGATCTTTCTTATTAGATTACTGTCGATTACATTTTCCCCTTCAAGCCTTTTATTTTTCGCTTAATTCAATAATTTCAAGAGTTCGTCATTTCAAACTAGAGAAAGAAAATTATTTTTCTCAAATGCTTCGTCCATCATTTGACTATAAACTTGTAAGCAATAATTACAATTTGTAAAATTATTTTTTTAAGTTATGTATCTTTTTGTTTGTTAGTAACGTTTGTGGGAACAGAAAACATTTTTTTTAATGTTTCGGAATTGCTGACAATTTTTTCATCAGAATTTTTTTGTCATAAATTCTTAATATCTTCACGGAGAAAAATGAGTTTGCTGTTATATGGATAGCTAATAATTAGTTGGCAGAGCAAAACATATTAATTATGAAAGCTAATTATTAGCTGAATTAGATAACAATAATTTGGGGTTAACTAATTTGTTAGCTGAGATAACTATAACGTTTTTTCTGTGTTTGGATCATGATTGGCATTTTTTCAAAAAGATGCGAGTAAATACGTGATATTTGATACTCCGTTATTTGTATGAAATGCAAAAATGAAATTAGTAAATGTTTCACACTTTTATTTTTCGGTGAATGCTGTTTGGTTAATTTGAAGACAAAAATTGAGTAACGAATTTGTTGATCGACTGTACGCGACAAGCAAAATGTGATTTCGACGTATGCACGCACCCGTTTAAGATTAAAGTCACGCGAAGCCGCGACCACAGGACACGCAATACATAAATCTTCCATCCGACTTTTATTCCTGATTCCAATATTTGGTAATCACAAACGAAAACCTATCTCATTTATCATGACGCGATATCAAAATTAATAGTGACGAAATGGCAACATTCTATAGACCCCCAAACTAATGTATCTATATTACCCTAATTCCTCATGACATTTTGCTGTCAAATTAATGTCATCATCTATGTCTTTCGACTTTCTCCAATTCTAGAACAAATGTCGTTTTTGGAAAATAATAATTAAAATGTATGTTGTATTGACTTCAAATTTTTTTGATATTTACGGATAAAATTTTGAAGAAACTATAAGCACAGTATTATTAATTTACATTTGTTAACATAACTAGAAATTTTTTAACCAGCTGCATCTAGTAACTTCAACTAGAGATTTTTCTCAGTGTTGCTCAAATTTCTTTTTAAGAATAATGAAAAAAAATAATAATGTAAAAACTTGTGAAAAAAATAACGTATAAATGGATATTAAAACAATACACAATTTGATTTGAATTTTTTTTGTTTTATTTAAAAATTTACCCTAAAGTCGTATTTATTTTCTGCTTGTTGGACGATCCATCTGAAAGTTGATCTGGTTCGACCTATATCCGTTATTCTTGGCAATCAAAGCACAAAGACAGAAGGTTGGCAAGAAGAAGAAGCGTTAAAGAGGATAGAAAAATGTTAGTGAAAAGATGAAGAAAGAGAGTAGAGTAAAGAGAGAGGGGTACATAAGCTGAGAAACTTTTCTTGTGCAAAGTACCACGCGGGCTGACTCGCGGTTATGAAATTCTGATGGCTCATAAAATGTAAGAAAATTTACAGACTTTGTTCCCCGACTCTCCTCGCATCTTCGCCTCTTTCCCATGTAGTGTCTATCTCGCTTTCTCCGCCTTGTAGCATTCGCTCTCCGTTTTCTTGTACTCACTTCCTCTTTTACTTCTACCCTCGCGAAAAGAAGGAAAAGGCGGCAGCTTGGGGTGGCGGTATAAAGTTTGAAACTCGCGGCAATCGATTAGGAGCCTCAGAAAAGGCGAATGCACTTGATTCTCTCCTTTTCTCTATCCTCGTTTGAACGCCTTTCTGTCCTCCGAAAATTCTTACTCGTTTCCAAAATGTCCTCAAATTCGAAGCAGTAAAAAATTTACATTTGTGCTCTTTATTTTGAATGAAGTTGTATTAATATTTTAAATTGTCAAAAAATATACGTTAAAAGTTTAAAATAATAAGATAAGATAATGAATTTTGTAAATTATACATTTTTACTCCTCGAGATTATATTAATCGAATAGTCGTTTTTCCCCTTTCTAAAATTAATTACAGGCCAACATTCGAAAACGGTTTAATTTTCCCTTACAGCAAATGACTACGCTAATGCGAAGTCGCGGGTAATTTCCGTCTTATTAGATTTTCCCGGCTCCTTAAGAAACGTGACACGGCTAAAAGTTTTCTGGAGGATCGGAATTCTGGTTGTGATTAATGAGATTTTGTGAGTCTTCGATACAAAATTCGTCAAGTCGATTGAGAATCTCGAGTCGGTATAAGATAACGCAAAGGGAAATGGCAGAAACAGGTATAGTCGGAGAAAATTGCGAGTTGGAAAAAATAAAGATGCTCATGTCACAACAGGATGTAGAGATGGAATTAATATTTACTTTTACGGAAATGAGAACGAAATATACCCTTCTATCAAAGTTTTTAGGTGAATATTTGGAAACTAAGTATTTGCAGACGTTAGAAAAAAATCTTTAAAAACTTTGTGTCAGCATACAAAGTTTTGGATGAAAATCAACATGTTGTTAACACAATCTCTATCGTGAACGTGGCATTTAACAATATCAAGTTTAGTACTGTCCACAAACCATCAGTCACCATTATTTCTTTCATGAAGGCATAAAAAAAGGACTCGCTAAAACTTGCAAGTTGCACGAACTTTTACAAAAGTAAGCAAACCCCATGGCAAGTGCTCGATCGAGTTATAAAATTGTTATTCAGATTATGATACAGCAAGTTTCCTACTCATTTGACACAACTGTTTGCGTGCAGTTTGGAAGTCAGAACTGTACTGCAAGTGCTTTATGAAAGTTTGTTTGGCTTTCATTACATTGAAAACAATTCTTTCTTTGCGAATCTCTTGGAAACAATCTTGTTACGAAAAAGAAACCAATGCCTCAAGCATTTTATTATTATATTTACTGTTCTTTATCTAAAGACACACAAAAGTTCCCTTGCTTTTAATTGATTAACGTACAATTAGAAAAGGCAAAGTGACATTTGTTTCTGGCAGGTTGACACACAGGGTACGTGACATATTTTTCCTCGCTTATTTGGGAAACTCGATCGTGGTCGGAAAGTTCGTGTCGAGAGAAGCATGGCTCGTGAATTGCGATAGAATTAATGTCAGGATCTGTACACGTAGAAAATATGTAACTATATGTGTGTATAGCGGGGACGTTGGTTGGGTACTCGCCAATCTCACGCGAATAATTATGTATAAAGTCAGGGATGGTGAAAATGGCGATGTTGGCGTGAAGGTGCGGTACGTAATAGTGAAGGCTCACCGCTCAAAATACGTCTAAATATTAATGAGCTGTCCCTGCCTACGGCGTAACATGAGACAACTTCGTTCATCGCTATATTCACTCTTCCTTGCCGTTGCTTACATATCTCATCATATTCACATTTCTTTCAAAAGTTACAATCAAACAAAAATAGAAATAGAAATTATGTTCTAAGTTTAGACAAAAATAAATATTATATGTTTTCCAATTTCTTGTAGAAAAACGAAAAAGGCGTTGCTCGACCTAGGAGTATCTACTCAGTTCATGAAAATAATTGAATTTATCAAGAAACGGAAGTTTCATGGGCGCTAATTTGATAAGTTGGATTGATTTTTCTCAACTAAACAAAATTAGCAGGACACGAGATTATTACGAAATGGTGAGAGGTTCGTTGTCGCGTTTCGTAGACATTCTTGAAACTGACGTTGATCCTACTGTAAATGTCGCTTGTGATTAGCAATCCCCAAAGGATGTCAGAGAAAAAGAGAATGTTACGAAGGAGAGAGAGAGAGAGAAGAAAAGGACCAGATAAAAGGACATAGGACAGTCGAAGACAGAGAATAGGGATCGAGGAATGAGTTTGCTGTCTACAGCTTTCAAACGTCACGTACAATGCAGTCTTTTCGAGTATCGGGTAACTCCTTGCTTTCGCGACCAAGACTATCATCTCTAACTTCGCTCCCTTTCTCCACTTTTCTCCCATTCATTGCCAACTGCAGGCAACCGAATTAGCACTGTCAAGACGAGTGTTAATCTCATAAAGAGACTCAAAATATGGGCGTGAAAACTTTGTCTTGTAGAATTATAGCGGTAGCATTTTCATTTGTTATAATTTGTAATTCCAGGCAATTGAGTTTTCAAAGTTTTTGAAATGTCACTCAACGCTTTGTCAAAAATAATGCAATATTACGTAATTTTCATATAGTTAAAAGGAAATAATTATTTCTCTTCATTTTTTTTTAATTTATCATTTTTCTCAGTAATTTAAAATATCGAAAATTATTATTTTTTTTTAAATATTCGAAACATTGAAAAGAGTGAAAGCGTGCAGTGTTATTAGGCGGTGTGTAACTGATTCGCTCTTCAGCTTAAGGTACCAAACATTATGAAATTTATTGTAACAAGTTGAAGAGAAGGACAATGCTTCATTGGGGTCAAATCGACCCGTCGTAAAACGGTCTTTGGTCACCCCCTTCTTCTCTTGTCGCATCCAGACCACCCCTACCGCAATCACAAATTATTCATTGTTAGTGGGTACAAACTGTGGAACTCGTTACCGCGATAAATCAAAAAGCCGTACTTTGTGTAATCCTGTCGGCTGAAAATGTTGCAAATATTTATTTTACACGAAAAAGTAAATTTATTACTCGAAAGTAGGCTGTATTTCGTTAAGGATCGAGTAATAAAATCTCGAGTCGCGAACAACCGCAAATTAATTCAGTAGAGAAGATTTGGTGTTATAAAACACATTTGGGTGAAATTGAGCTAAAAATTCTCAAAAAAAAACCAGTGCAACAAAAGTTATATAAAAAATGAAGAAAGGAAAGGAAAAAAATTTCTTTTTGTTGTAAAATAAAGTTTTTCGATTTAAAAATATTTTACGGGTAAATTATTCTACTGGTTACATATTCAATCTGTTTGTCTTTGAACGAGTATTTTAAAATAGAAATGCATTCGCCTAGCAATGAAAAGGAAAGAGATTTTGGTTTCTAGTTTACCTTCAGTTCGCAGTGTATACACCTTTTCCAATTGCCGTAGGAGTTCGGTGACTGTATTTACCAAGGCGAGGTACTTAATTTTGCTTTCGGAATTAAGTCGAGGGTAAGAAGATGGGTAAGGCTTGGGAAAAGCTCGAGAAAGTGGGGTTGGAATAGGTGTTACAGAAAGATGGAGAAGAGGATGGGATTGTGCTAGAAGACACTGCTGAAATATCCTACCTAGTGGATTCTCAGCAACTTACGTCGAGTATTTTCCCGAAACTGTCTCTCACAATTAGAATTTGTCGGAGAAAATCTACCTTATTCGACGAGATAACGAAAACAGGAGTGTCACTTTTCAAGAAATGTGGTAGATAAATTATTTTCCATTTTCAAATAATCCGTTACCTGAGTACGTATATTTTATCAAGTAAATATTTACATTGAAGAAAATAATTTTCATTTCATTAAAATAATTGTTTCTTCAGTGTACTTTTAGTTAGATAGTAAAGGATAAATTTTATTTTAAAGTTTTAATAATTGTTTCTTGGGACAAAAAATTAGAATTTATCTTGTAAGAGGAGTTTTTCAGGAAAGTATTAATGTCCGGAATTAATTGCTTGCGGGTGGATATAGAGGAACCTATGTGCTTTCTTAGGAGGGTCGTCGGTGCAGGGTTAATATTGGTACTAGTTCGTGCCAGTCGATGAGCCACTCCGTTCAACTCGTGCATACTCGCATTGCCCCCCACTCGAATGTGATGCAGGTGCAACGATATAATTCGATACCTTGTTCAAGGCGACCCTCTAGACACAATTCAAACAATGTACCCCGTCTATAAAGCTCAAGATACAAATCTTCACTCCGTCATTTAGAAAATTGCTTCCCTTTATCTTTCTATAAAATAACAATAAAAGAATGTCAATTTAGTTTAGTGTCTGAAATCCAAAACGCTTTGGTAATTTTTATTTTACTAAAAATTTCAACCATTGAAATAAGACAGTTTCTCAGTTGTAATTCGTGCTAAAGCTTAATAATACATTAGTAAATTATTGATAAAATTTGATAAGAAACGCTAAAGTAGATTGTTAAATTTTGCATTGAGTATTTTTGTTACATCTTCATTATTTGTTGAAGTCAATTGTTGAGGTAGCAAAGACCATGGCAAAGAGGCAAGCACCAGTTAGGAGCGTTTGTTTGACGAGGTCGAGGGCCTAGGGTTATTAAGCTCAGTCCGCAGACCACATCAGAGCCAACCAGGAAGAGCCTCGGCATATTCATCTACTACGTCCTCTTCCCCTCACTGCCTCATACTCATACTCTCTTCTCCATTGTTCAGTTATATAGTATTTTGTCCGACATGCCATGCCCCATTTATGGTAGTTGCCTAAAGTCCAATTTCACTTTGAAATTGCCATTTTATACGGAGCTTGGTTATTGCGATCTAGTCTTCTTGATTCATTTACTAATTCATCATTTGCACTTTAATTTCATTATTTATTTGTATCCATTTAACGTCATTTTTTCATTTTCATTCTGATTCGATAAAGTATTTTACAAATTTGCACTTTATTTAACGTTTTATTTAAATCTTGAGTATTTTTTAAAAATTGTTATTGCTATGTTATTGAATAAAAGTTATTGTTAGAGTTGTTGCAACTTTGTTTAACACACGCAGCTATCGTGTAAAGACTTTAATTAAATTTTGTTTATGTTAAGATCCTGCTACAGTGGCTGCTTACATCACATGTCTGCTGATGTTTAACCACTTATCACGTCGGATCTAACAACGCGTAACACAAAATAAGCCTAAGGCAAGTGCTAGAAAACAAGGGGGGTGAATGTGAGAACAATTATAAAGCCCTAAATTAAATCGAGTGTAATTTTAATGATTTAAAATTTCAGTTTTCTTATCTAATATTAGGAGAATGTTAACTAGGACACAAGAAAAGAATTTTTCATTACTGTTTACACAGGAAGCTTTAAATAAATTTAATGTCCCCACGTTTTTTAAAGAAATTTGAAAACGAATCTTTGCTTTTGATACAAAAACGTCCATTGATATGGCAATGGCGAAGGGCCAATAATGTAAAAAATGGCAATTCTTTATACCCTCAAGATGATGGATGTGGGGAATTTAGGTAGGTGGCAAACACTATTACCATTTCATTGGTTACATAAGGGAAATTATGGTTTGCAAATACTAACATGCGAGTGGATTCATGTAGATATATCAGTATTAAGATCGTTTTGATTACATTCGCATGCTTTAAGGACATATCTGACTGATATCGACTCGACTCTACGAAACCACATTCAAGATTTCTCTCTCTCTCTCTCATCCCCGATTTTCTATTCGTATCGCCCCAGTCAACTTTACCTTAACGTTCGCACCCAAACGAGTATTTACCGATTCCAATTGGTTTCGTGATTGCGCCTAAGTGCCAGATAGACTCGCGTGTTTTGTAAAATTTTGCCATTTTCTCCTATTCGCAAATATGATGAGATCACATAAATTATTTCTATTAAATTACATACCCAGAATAAGAATTTGGTTTCAAAAACTGTTCAGTCACCGAATAGAAAAACTAATCACAAGTCACTTTAGAATCCTCTTAGAGAAATTAATCTGCTACTGAAAAAAGAAACCAACCATGTTATATTAAAAAAAATTATTTTCTATTTTTATTTATTATTATTCAGAATATTATTTTAGATTTTGTAAAGTTATTAAAAGAGAATATTTTCAAACTTTTGAAATTGATTACATTGAAGATGTAACAAAAGTAAATCATATTGTACTTTAAATAATAATTATACCTACTAGTTAATTAATTCTAATTAAATACGATGAAGTCCACAATTTTGATGATCAACGATTAGAAAACAAATTATTTTTTAAGACGGAAAATTATAAAAAATTTTATCTATAAAATTTTTTTTTTATAATTTTTTGATCAATATAAACATTGCAAGAATTATTTTTGAGGCGAAAATTATAACATTTTTCATGCAAAAAAATATTTCTTTAAAAATCGTAAATCATAAACATTGTGAATTTCAGATTTGACTGAATAAATTTTACAAATATGTATTTATTTCATAATTAATAACCAAATATTTATTATTATTTATGTATTACTTACTTTTATAAAATTATTTATAAGCAATTTATTAAAGAAAATTAATAAATTGTTAAATAAGAATTTTTGTTGTTCACGAATCGTAAACCAGAGTAAACACACATAATAGTTCATTATAATGTTGTTACCTAAGATTAAAGAAATTAAGAAAATTTTAAAGATATCATAGAAGCACGCATTAATATTATTGATAAATTACGTATCTTTAAATTATTGTGACTGCTTGGTACTTTACATGTGCTGTGTCTAAAATTCTGCTTTTTTTCTTATTTCTGTAAAAAAATTATTAGATTTAAATCAAATGTTAAACATTATTTATATAATTTGTAAAAATAACTTGTATTACCTAATCTAATTACAGTAAATTATAGAATAAAAGACTCTAGAATTTCTTTGAAGCGATTCCGTTATAATCCATTCATGTAGGTACTAATATTTTTTTTCTATCATATATAATACTTTATGGAAATTATTTTTTTAAGGAATATACATTTTGCAGTGAAATTTAATCAGTTTTAGATTTCACAAGAATTAAATTCAGTTCTGCCAACATTTGTGACTTCTGCGTATGTTTAAAACTCTAAAAATTCAACACTGAGAATACGATATTTTTAGTTGAACCATATTATGTTTAATTCAAACTTCTATCTTTGCTATACAGCCAAACATATTTAAGTTTAATTCAATAAGGCATTTTTTTTTTTTTGAGAAAATAAATTTCATTCAAACAGAATTGTTGTTCGATTCATAGTTGATATGCAGTTACATACGTGGAAAATAATTCTTTCATTGATTTAGTATTATATTACGTATTTGTAACATATTGCAAAGTTTGGATAAAAATACACAGTAAATTTAATACACTCAGAATGATCTCCGAACGATACACGAAAAATAGTTTTTTAGGTTAAGAATCATGTCAAAATCTTATTGACAAATAAATATAAAACGATAAGTGGAATATCTGAATTGTGACACTTTGCAAGGAATGGTAGCTGTTTTTGATACATGGCGGGAAACTAGAATAAAGGTGCTTTTAGGCTGTATCCACAATAAGAATTTTCAGCGTTGTTCGCGAAAGGTACACGTAAGTTACGCGAATGTTTTGCGGAATTGACAACTACTGGAAAAAAAATTTCGCTTTGTTTTGATCGTGGATACATAACCTCCAAATTAATTTCGGTAACAATACCTGATTGAAAGAATGTCATTAATTCTAAAAAATATTTTCTTGAAATTTGTAATGAATAAATTTTACGGTGAATTAAAAATATGTATGCGTAAACATTGAACAATAAAAGTCAACTTTCAGGTAATGAAAATATAATAATAATAATAAATTAATAATTAATAATATTAATATTTATTATTATTATTATTATTATTATTTTATAATAATAATTAATTAATAATTAAAATAATAATAATAAACGATAATATAATATTATAAAGTTGTGTTTGTTATTCGATGCCTTTACCGAAATTAATTTGGAGATTATGTATCCACGTTCGAAACAAAGCTAAATTTTTTTTCCAGTAGTTGGCAATTCTTCAAAACATTCGCGTAACTTACGTGTACCTTTCGCGAACAACGCTGAAAATTCTTATTGTGGATACAGCCTTATACCTCAAATTTCGATCAGATGAACATTATTTCTGGACCGTGAAAATGCGTGAAAAGTCATTTTCACGGCGGGTATTTTTGAATTGTTTTAAACAAAAAATGTTTTTTTTAAGAAATATAATATTAAATAATTGTTTTAATATGTAAAAACACTTTAAAATAGTGATAGAAAGATGATTTGATTGAAAAATTTAGCAAATTTTGCTTTAAAACGTTTCTGCTACAAGAAAGTGTAAAATGACGATGTTTGTGAAATGGTTTGTACAGTGTTTCTTCCTTGTGAGTGCCTCTCAGAGTTTTGTTTATATTATGTCGGTTCTTTTTAACTTGCAATAAATAATGAGTACTGAAAATAAATCGGTAAGTTGAAATGTTTATTAAGTAATTTTAAATTCAACAACTTGATTTGAAAATTAATTATAATTACTTATAAAAATCATAAGTAATTATAAAACTTGATATTTAAAAATACAAAAAGTATGTGTATGAATTTGAGGTTGTAAATCAATTTTCCACGCATCTCTCAAATACTTTTTGTATATTAAGTTTCTTTCAGTTATTCGAAACAATTAGTTGAATTTAAATTTATTTGATAAACATTTCAAGTTACCGATTTATTTTCAGCACTCATTATTTATTACAAGTTAAAAAGAACCGACATAACATAAACAAAACTCTGAGAGACACTCACAAGGAAGAAGCACTGTACAAACCATTTCACAAACATCGTCATTTTACACTTTCTTGTAGCAGAAAACGTTTTAAAGCAAAATTTGCTAAATTTTTTAATCAAATCATCTCTCTATCACTATTTTAATGTGTTCTTACATATTAAAACAATTATTTAATATTATATTTCTTAAAAAAACATTTTTTGTATAAAACAATTCAAAAATACCCGCCGTGAAAATGACTTTTCACGCATTTTCACGGTCCAGAAATAATGTTCATCCGATCGAAATTTGACGTATAAAAGCACCTTAAAGAAAAGCAAGTTGAAGCAGGTCAGCAGGTGTCAAAAATATAAAGATGTGGCATATTTCAGACGTTCTACTGGATTCCTAGTGGAAATTTACATACGCCCATTGGGATCTGAAATACTGCGATACGCCATCTGGTGAGAGCCTTGTTGTGGTGTCCATGTTTTCATTCCGTGTTTCTCTAATATATACAAAAGAAAGAGATAAAAAACCAAGATGGTTGTCACAAGAAGGCTCAGGGGTGGGTCAGTTTCGCGTGATTTCTGATCCCAATTCTAAATTAACCTTTAAGTTTAAATCAAACATATTATTATCATTTTCATAAATATTTTTTTTTAATTTCCTCTCTCCTGACCAAAAGTCTAGACAAATGCGAGTGCATCAAATAAAAATCGTTTTACAACTGCAAAAATTAAAGTTGTGAAAAATGTAGGGTATAATAATGTTGTATGAAAATTGTAAAGATCCCTGGGGGTATACAATGAAATCAGTAACCGACCTAACCTAGAACAATATTCATATTCATGATTGATTATAAAGATAATAGCGAACTATTTTAATATTGTTATAGAAGGGAGATTTATTGTTTTATAACTATTGGCTTTTGATCCGTTGATTAAACACAATTTTTATGAGGGAGATCGTTTCAGCCTTGGCTTTATTATTCGCCGTGGCAAAACCTGGGTCGAAAGCGATATTATTTCTGTCGCGCACAGCTTTAAATTATGTCCGTCGGCTAATTACTGACACGAGACACGTGACAGTAGTGCATGGCAATAATTAATTTTCGCAATTATGTCTACCTTTTGCTTCCTCTTACTACCGCAGCTCATCTTCTCGTATCTGCAATTTCCGTCTCCGCTGTCAACATATCCATATCAAACGAAACTTCTGTCCTTTTTAAATAACATATTTTTTTTATTTATTGTTACAGGTAAATAGTCAACTGATATTCAGAGTCTTTGGTACAAGATCTTTAGGTGCGGGTGGTGAGTTTTTAAAAAAATAAAATTAGTTATATTAATAATTATAATCTAGGAAAAAATATTTTGTGAAAAGTGGATATTTTATTTATTATTTAATGAATACGAAGTGAAAGAAAGGTGGGTGGGGGGGGGGGTAAATTGGTAATTAGTAATCTGATATAGGTAAGGCAAGTCGAGCGATGTTGTTTCGGTATTGCGTGGCTTGGGTCGCGTGGACTTCTGCGACAGGCACGGCCTCGCGTGACCCGACGCCCCCGGGGGTGGGAATAGCAGTCCGTACATACAACCAGGGGTTGGAAAACGTAAGGGATGACAATTATGCCCTACAGGTAATTGCCAGGTTGCAGCTAAACGGAGCGAGTACTTCGGCAGGCTTGCGATCACCCCTCTGCGAGGAGAACGCGAGCTTTCACCAGAAAATCATGGTCTTTTAAATGCGTCACACCGCACACACACATACTTTATCATTTTATGTATACCTTCTAATTTTCTACCTCGGCCCAGCAGATTTTATTTCTCGCTTCCCTCTCTTTCTCCCTCTTTGTATGTGTTATATAGATTAAATCGCTGATTATCGAAGGAAAAATTTGACCATTATGTATCGCTTTTATTATGATGGAGTGATTTATAAGGTGTAAGGCTGTAAAAAAGCAACGATAACAATCTAAGGAGTTTTTATGCAAGTTTTATTTTTTCATATTTATTACTCTCACTTCATTTTTAAACAGAGGCTATGTTGTTGTCAAATGTGTTCTGTAAAAAACTTCTGATTTTTTTTTATAAAATGGAATATTAGTTTTTGCTAATAAAACAATTTTGACCAGTATGATTGGATATTTTTTTAATAGGGTATTTCAGGTGAGATTTTTATTCAAAATTTTTTTTGATTGGAATACTTTTTTGGAAAATGGTGTTTTTTGTCGTTAAAATACTATTTACAATTTTTAAGTTAGATGCTTGAATGATAAGGGGAAAAGATTATGTTTAGAAAATAAATACTTAAAAATTTATATGCCGCGAAAGTTACCAACGTTGATTCGTTGATTCGTTGATTCCATGTCACATAATGAAAATTGTTTTAATTAAACAGGTAGTCTTTTCTGTTATAAAAATAAGTAGATGTTAAAAACTACATGGCAAAAAAATGAAAACAAAAAATATTTCACAAAAATTTGTTGTAGCTTTAAAAAAAATGAAACTCTTATTATGCATATTGCGCAAAATCACAATGTTCAGGCATAGAAAAAAAATGGTTGTTTACATATCCGTTAGAAAGAAAGCATATCTGGAACATAGATGAGGGTGTCGTGCACATGTTATAATTAGGCAAAGAGTAAAAACTTTGATTTCGTGCGATGTCGTGTTGTTCGAGTGGCAGTCGCATGCTAGCCAAAGAATTACCGTCAAGTGGCTTGGATTTCCATCGAAGTACGAAGGACTGACGTTGCATGACGGATGTCGATTCGGTGGCCTGATTTAGTATAAATTTCGATGCTCGAGTTACTTCAATGAAGTTTCAACTGTCGACAGCATATAATCGATGGAATTCTCCTGCACGCATGATACTATTCACTTCACATTATTCAAGAGCATTGATATTGACCTTCAAATTTTATCAGAGTTTTCGAATAATTATCTATAATAATTGTAATATTTTTTTAATAAACCCGGGAAGTGTGTATATTTTTTTCCGTTTGGTACATATTTTAAATTAAATTAACTTTTATCAAATCAGGCACAAATACAATTCTAGTACTGATTTTATTATTTCTGTTTCACAATTGATATAATTATTTTGAAAATATTATGCCAAGGAAATAAATATCCAATTTTCGAAAAGTAGTGGTTGTTATGAAATTTAAAAGAGACCTTATCAAACATATAAAATCATTAATGCGTGCGTAGGGGTCTATATCTAAGATCAAGTCTTGCCCCGTTCTGTGAAACGGTAACTTTCCACGGTCATTATAAAGCCATTAATCATACGTGTAGAGCATGAGCTGTGCGACGATGAGCGGTTTGTTGAGACTCAAACTGGACGGTAGAAACGGTCAGACAGATTGAATTATCTATAAGACAGACCATCGGTTTTCCCTTCTGGTTTCCTTGTAGAGCTAGAACATCAATACACTCCGTTAACATCAATTATTCGTCTTTCGTGCTTGCGACTTCTTTTACTCGACATTTTTTTAGAGCATGTGTGGTGCACGCACTTTTACTTCTCATCCGACATAATATCCCACCCGCAAATGATTATGAGATTATAGTGCAAAACATTTAAAGAAGCTCGCGTGCAGACGTCATTGTGGTTTGGTGTGATCATGTAGGGAGACAAATCGATTCATTCAATTCTATATTTGCGTGATGACAACGGGCAAAATAGATGAATTAATCCATTCATTTTTATGTTTTCATTTTTTCTTCCCTTTTACAAAGGACAGGATTTATTTTTTACCACATCTATTTTATAGAGCAACTTAAGATTTAAACTCCCTTAAAATACGTCAACTTGAGTGCATTTAATATTTATGAAACAATTATTTAAATGTGGAGTAATAACTTAATTTTAGTGTGAGACTAAAATTATAAAATATTATTCTTTGTTGCGATTTAGCAATATGAATAATTATTATTCAACGAAAATCGATTTCTGGAATTCAGCGTCTTAGGGCGTTCGATAATAATTTATCGTGTCGATATTTGAACGTTGAGCAACGCAGAGGCCACGATATTACCGGATAAAATAAGCCATTAAGTCGACGGCGTGAGTTTTCATGAGGAAGATACAGACGCGATTCCTTTTGCGGGGAAGAAAATGATAGTATATACGGGGTAAGAAAAGACCAAGAAAGGCCCGAGTGAGACGGGATTACCCATCCAACCGTAAGGAGATTCCACTAAGCTTTCAGATTTTACCCTCTTAGCCGACCAAGGATTATAAAACGCAAATACGGACCCCTTGATTAGTGAGGATAAAATAAACATCGACTCTCGCTTTCTTCGTCACTTTCTCGTCTTTCTAATTTATCATTTCTCTTTTTCAAGCTGAGGAATATTGTCGAAATATAAGCTGTCATTGATTAAATTAATTAATTAATATTCTATGGGATACTATAATTCGATAGTGTAAATTCTAAAATTTAATTGAAAATTTGGATCAGCGACATGAATGGAGTGTATTGAACAAACTGATCAATTTAGGGAATGTGGAAGGGGATTTTCTGAAATAATAGAAAAATTGGTTGGATTAGGATGATGTAAAATTCGATATGATTTTGAGGGTTACTCCAAGATAGCCACTTTAGGTGGATAAACTGTAGGAAGAGAGAACTTTAGACCGTAGGGAAGCCTCAAGCATCCTACGGAAGTCTGGCTCTAATTAAGCGCCCCTGCCTCCGTAGCTCCTTCACTCATCATCTTTCATCTCGCTCTTGCCTCTCCTAGAAATACCCTTCGCCAGTCTTCCACCGATAGTCTGAGATGAAGGTAAGCATCCGTCCTGCGTGTTATCATATTCCTGATTGTTATGTCTTCGCTCGTGATATCCCTTCTCATACACTCTGGATTGCTCACTTGTTTTCACTAATTCTTTTCTCTGTCTTACTTCATATTTAGCCCCATTGGTTTGCCTCTCACTTCTTCACGGATCCCTGAGAACACGAGACTACAGTCTCCTAATTAAATTCCACTCTTTTCTCATTCTTTTTTTAAAGGTTTCCTCAACCGCACCTTAATTGTGCGGGAAACGGGGGATGACTGCCGCAATGTTGCCAACTGGCAAGAGTCTTGTCAGCCATTTGCTTCTGCCAATTTTCTCTAGTCTTTTTTCGGGAGCTGCATTGGCTCTTAATTAGCGCATACTTAGGTAAACAGTTCTTAAAGTTTTATCGACCTTAAAATGATGATTTTTGGGCATGCATCAGCGCTGGGAATTGCAGTTGGAATGCAGTAATTGGAGAAAAGTTGAAAATTGTTGAAAACAAATAAATGTGGTTTCAAGTCTGGTATAAAGGAAAAAAAGTATGCTACACAAAATATTAGAAAAATTCCTTTTTTTCTTCTTTATAAACACATTTATTAATTTTTTATCACTTTACGATGCAAATTGCCTGCGCAATCTTCATATCCATTACAATCAATTGTTGAACTGAAAAAGTTTCAATGATTGCAACTACTTTTGTTTCCAATAGACCGTTTAGACGATTATAGCATTCATGAGAAACTACATGCGAGCATAAATCCCAGTCAACTTTACTCTGTTTTGAAATTTTTATTTGCTTGTGGAAAACATTCTCCAACTATGATTTTTTTTCTTTTGCGGTTTTTACTTTTATCGACAAGGTCGTAGACAGGGAAATTGATGTTCTAGAGTCTATTTAAAGATATTGTGAAAATATATTGACAAATTGAGAATTCTATATATATTTCTCACAATTGTTCTAGTATAGCAGAAATGATTTTTAATAATGAAACTTATAAAGTGAACATGTTACAACAATATATAAAATGAAAAAGTGGAAAAGAAGGTATTGTTTTGTGAAAAAAGCTTATGTACACGGATCAGTGAGCAGAGTTTATTTACGGAGGATCGGACATGGATTGGATTGCGATAGGACGAAGGGGCTCCAGGGATGGGAAACAATAGCGAGGAGCCGAGCTTGCGGCAACATTATCTAAAATTCAAGCTGTAATTACTTTGCTGGGCGGCGCTCTGCTTGATTTATAGTCATCGCGCGATGCAGCTGCGTGGGTGTAAGTAATTAAAAATGTACCATCGCGTGGTACGCCGCCAAGCCGAGAAAGCCCGGCCTGCGACGAGGGAACCTGCAGGGTAAGGGGCCACGCTCTCCGTTGGAGTCCTGGTACCACCTTGTCCTTGAGTGAAAAAACTTGTAATCGACCTTAAGGGAAATTCAAAACAAAGCAGCGGGGAAAACTGTCTTGAATTTATTTCTCAACCTTTTTTTAAAATTAAATTTCATTCTCATTGTAACATTTTAAATCACAAATTAAATTTACAAACTATAATCTGATTGAATAACGTTGAATTATTATCAGTTGAGATGCTGTCTGAAAATTGTGGAATGGACTGCTTCGAGAATGGTCAAAGTCCATCGAAGGTACGACCGCAGAAAACCGAATTCAGTTCGGGTCTGACATTTAATTGGTCCAGTCGCCAGGTTAATTGGTCATTCATGGATAATTTAGTCCTGTCGATGTGCGAAGTGTAAGGCGATAGGGCAATCTGTCGGAACTTGGATGTTCTCGACCCCGGGGGATCTCCTATTTCGTATTCGCTTCGGACTCGAAATACCCTTTGGTGTGGACAGTTGGTCGGTCGATCGTTGGTCATCCATTGATCCCCTCAATAAGCATTTGCAAGCTTTAGACTCGAGAATTATTCACTGTCTTGGTGAAACCCTTCCATTTGAGGGGGACGACTTGAGGACACAGATGTCTCTGTGGACTGGGCTTAATGCACCCCCTGACGAAACGTTTGCTCGATACTTGGCGCGCGTATTAATTAACTCGAGCTAACGAGCACGTTGGCAAATGGTTCGTGGCCATTGTGGGTGCACTATACCTTGGAAATTGTAACACTGATAGCCAACATGATAATGATGGTAATAACGATGAAAGTTTGGTGCATAGGTGCACGAAATGCAGATTCGAAATGGAAGTCAAACATGCCTCTTCATACTGTAAAAGTCTCCTCTTTCTGCTTATCAAAAGAGAAAATTTCCCCGTTACGTTGAAAACAATTTAGATAAAATATCATTAGCACGTTATTTGAGGGAAGTTTATTACAGTTGGACTGCTATATTTATTTCGTTGAGTAAAAGTTCAGGTCTGGGATTTCTGTGAGATTTGAAAGATATCGATCGAGGATACTAATGAGTATTAAAGCGACAAGGACGATGGACCAACTCGTTATTGCATTCCGGCATTAGGCACTGCCTCTGCTAAGTAGAGAGGCGTATTCCGGCCGCGTCAGCTCGTGAATGAACTTTGTAGGTTGCTTATCCGCTTGCGTACGTGTTGCTTAAATACGCCAGGACTTGGAGCCACAAAGTTAGCAGTCGGTCCCAGGATCGGATTTCTCAAATATCTCCGGCCATAACGTATCTTCGGTTGCGCCTCATTCTATTGGATTAGAGAGGACGCACTGTACCGTACGAGTTCTGTCCAACAAACTTTGCCCAACACATTACCCCAAGGATATCTTGAATATGTTTACATTCAAGTCAACCAAGCACATCAACAAAACTTGAGGTCGTCAGCAAACTTCTTGTTGATCAACGATATCCTTTAGTCATTGAATATTCACTCTGTACCTTAATAAAATAATTGCATACAAAATATAAGTTTGCTTCAACTTTTTATCTTGGACTCATTTCTCTCTTTTTTCTTTGACGAAGACGAAAGTTATATATTCCTAGTTTCAGGATAAGGATAAGATGTTGGAAAAGCGGAATTTGCACAAAGCAAAGAGTGAATGTGGTCAGAAGATAAGATTAGAGTCTGCTGGACCTATTCGAGCAATAGATTCACCCTACCATTGATTATCTACTGTATCCGATGATAAAACTTTGTGGTTCGGTGCTTGCTCTTGGTATTCGGCTTAATGGGAATTCCTAAAGACATCAAAATCGTGGCTTAGTCCTGTGGCTCGTGTGTACTGGATCCTCTTATACATGAGGAAGGTTGCAGAGTGGGTTTCGATGCGAAGATCGTACACAGTTTCTATCCTCTATTCCGAGAAGCCACAGCGAGCTTGCTTGAGCCACCGCCATAATCTAAATTAATGCCTTGCCTATGGCCCACCTAAGAGATATTGGCTTAACACCGCACTACGTCGTCGACGATTCCATCTTAGCTCACTTCTATCATTAATTTAATGAGAGCATCAGCCATTTTCACATTAGCTTAAAAATGTTCAATTTTAATAATGTTGTTGAAAAATGGTTTTAAGATTCAAATATAATGCATTTTGATAGTAAAATTAATATATTCTAATGATTAAAGATATGAATTAAACATAGAAAATCTTTACTCTTTAATTAACAACATTCATGTCCTACTTGTCTAAAACATACTTTTACTACAAATACTAGGCTCAGAAATATATCCCTCTTATCTATTAAATCAACAACATTTTTGAAAAAAGAATAAAAATTATTCATTAAAAACTGTATGTTGTTTGTAAAATATATAATATAATTTCTTAAGTATGCTTTTTAATCAATAGTTTTCATAACTTTGGCAGGTATTACAAAACTATAATATGTTCGTTTAAACTGAACTAACTTTCACTATAACAACATGTTGTTATAGTGAAAGTAAAAATTGTTATAGTAAAAATTAAGTGCACTTAATTTTTACTATAGCCAAAAAAATTTTTTTTTATTTTCTAAAAAAAGAATCAATATTGTAAACGTCTTCTGTTTATAAATTACCTTTACTAAAAAAACATTTTTCTAATTTTCTATACTTTTATAGGTGTTTTTCATTTATTATTTATTATAAATTGAATTATCAATCCATGATGCCATAATGTCATAATGGAAGTATAATGATAATATAATAATACGGCAACATAAACCTGATGACGATACTTATTGTACTGTTGTCAACAATTAAAATTATATGACTAGAATAAATGATTTAATCCGTAAAAGTCTTTGTAAAATTTTATTTTAATCTGAATTCAGAAGTCTTTTACAACAATACAAAAATGAAAAGATACAAATGTAGTCTGGATTACAATTAATTTTTATTACTTATACTTAATTTACAAGAGTTTAAAAGAGGCTGACTGACATCGATTTTCACTACTGATGTTGCACCGACAAGAAATACAACAGTACTGTCTGACGAAAAATTACATTTTCTACTAAAAGACAAAACTTTAAAATGTTATCTGAAGTGACTTACTTTTGAATTTTGATACAAAAGTGAAAAGAATTTGTAGGTTCGACAAGCAAACTTTTATTACTTATACTTTTACTAACATACTGAAAATCTGACTGAAACATTATTTACTACTGATAATAAAACTACAACAATAATAATAATTAAAGCTGATCTGCCTAACTAAAAATGGCTTGGATACTGATATTAAATTTACAAACAATTTGAAAAGTTTTGTCTGGCTACAACCAATTTTCATTTCTGGTTACTTTTTATACTAAATCAGACCCCCAAAAATATTGTCTTTACTCGAATTTAAAAATATTTCTTGTTGAACATCTCCTTGAGTATTACTTTCTCTCGTCAAATCTGCGTCCTTACGCAGCTATAGTCAACAGGTACCGCCTTCTTTTCCCATTACTGGATGCAAATCGAGCCTAATTTTCATTTTGCGTATATTAATATTGGCGCCGTCTTGAAGGGAAATTCTCTCTGCTGCAGAGGCGAATAACGAAAGAAAGAAATTGAAAGGAGACTTTTTGAGAAGATGAATAAGAGACAGAGAGAGAGAAAAGGACACCCTCGCGATTATCCAAGAAACGAATGCGAACTGAGGAATGCATGGCGCTCCTCTTTTCTCATAAGAAGGTGACTGTTTAAAATTAGAATATACGTAGAGTCCCATGGTTGCCACGTGCGAGTTGGTGGCTTTCTACGAGACAGCGAGAGTCTAATTTACATACATACGCTTCAAGAACGTCGATGAGAAGCAGTGAAAGAGGTTCGGAAGCTGTTGGGGTATAGTAGTACCCGAGGTCTCTGCGAGAAACTGCGTCACTCTTCTGGAAAATACTGTAATTGGTTGTGCGTTCAGCTCGCGAGAAACGCGAGATGAATTCTGAGATTTCCGTCGGATTACCGAAACGAACTCACGTTCCATAACTCCCCTTTTCATATATATATAAGGCGATGAGAGACGTAAAAAGTCGAATTAATTAGCAAAATATTGGGAGATATGTTTATAAAGCAGTTCACGATTAATTAAATGGAAATCTAGAATTTCTGTATTGTAGAGTTTCTTGTCGAGGTTAATCTTGAACAGAGGTAATTTAATTGCAATTACGAAAGTGGACGCGTTAAAGCGAACGTGGTCAGGGCTTCGGTGCTTTACACAAAGAAAACCAGCTTCTCCTAGAAACAGGGAAAGTTTCCGCGGCCTGGGAAGCCTAGTGAGTGAAGGAAACTTTGTCTAGGGCTTTAGGTAGCTGCTTGGTTGGCTAGAAACTCACGGAAGCCCAGTCAGCTCCCTCATCGACGACCTCGACGCTCTCGCCGACCTCTTTCGTTCGCGTGGTCGGATTTTCTCTTCCTCTTGATCTTGTAGAACGATAATTACCGCTGTGACTCCTTTTGTCCAGCTTTCCATGTGAAACCCCTTTTGTCCACTGGTACAACGAGAGTTGGATCAACGTCATTGAATAGCAATTGAGAGTTTGACGCTTTGCTCTGATTCGTCGCTCTAAACTCCTGAATATTTGACTTGGAAATTCTTGACCTCGAAGTCCAATACGTCTTTCTTATTTAAATTATTATTATACATAATTCATGAAAATTGTGATTATTATATAATTGCAATAATTTTATTGATTTGTTTTTTCGGATAATGTCTACATTAACTGTGTGTGCAAACAAAATTTTCAAGACAAAGTTTTTGACGAATTAAAAATCCATTGTCTAAAGGTTTGAAAGTGTGGCTTGTAAATAAAATAGTGATGCCTGAAAATTGGGGGAATATTATTAACTCGTATTAAAGGGTGGCATCGTGCTTCAGGGATGGGATATCAAAATATTCGCTTGAGCTTGAAACGCGCAGCTGATGCCTCAGCAACATTGGTTCATAAAATAATCTTTTTTAGGTTCCACTCTTACGTCCACTCCGATTAAAGACACTTTAATGTCAAAAAGTTGTTATAATAAGTTCGAATGATTTAAAACAATTGTGAATAAATGAGAAAATAAAAAACAAGACAATTTATATTATATATTTGAATATAAAAAATATCTTGCAATTATTTATTATATAAGTTATGAGTCATATCGAAAAAGAGGATAACGAACAGGAGAAAAATATTAAGAGGACTCTCTCGAGAAGATTTGATATTATAATTGCGAGTGTTAATTTACTTTCATTGAACTGACCTTATTTAAACCTTTAAAGAAAATTTGAATTTTATTCATATTTCCTTTGATAAAGTAAATTTATCGTATTATAAAGTCTTTCATACTCTTATATAAATATCTCGATTCTGAAAAACAAAATGTTTGGGATAAGAAATAACTGCTCGACAATGTGTCCTTTATGCAGATATATTTGAAGAACGTGTTCCTTTGAGATTAGAGAGTATGGAAGATGGAAAAGCGGAGGAAAGAGAGGCTACCCTTTCGTTGAGGGAGAAATCTTGCAGAGTCTCAGAAGCGGCAGTGGGTGATATGATCTTTTAATGGGTGCTTTGTGGCTCGATCCATTGCCGAGATCTAAGGCTAAGGAAGCTGGTAGTTGGTTGGCTGACTGGCATTGGAGCACAAGCTCGTCTTTGTCGTTTGAGCATCAGAAATGTGGTTCCTTCTCATCTCTCGTTAACAGAACGACAGACGGATGGATGGACGGTTGGACCAAACGGCGGCTGCGCTGGTGCTTAATTTCCCCTCGTAATTACAGGAGTAAGACGCAGACTATATTCCCTCTTGATAGAGGCTATCATTCTCGCTGAAGACAAAGCACTTTTTGCATTATTCCGATTTTCTTCTACTAGAAAACCCACAGGGTCATAAAATAGTTCTAATCGCTGTTTGTGTTTTTGAGATTAAAGAAAGATAAAACAGTTTCGTTGTGGTGTATAAATAATTAATATCTCATCTTTTTTCTTGCGTTTCAAAAGTTTTACAAATTGACGTTTCTTTCATTGAAATATAACATGAATGGACACGTTTTAGCAGTTTCTAAATTGATTCATTTTTTGCGGAACTACGTAATCAAGTATTGGGTTCACTAATTGCGATGGTAGTCAGTAATTCAGAGTTAAATGCTGGGTTGGTTGTTGTCGATCAAGAACCTTGCTTGAAGGCCACCTATATTTATACTGGGCGTCGATCTTGGTCGCTACAGGAGGGTGCAGACGAAGTTGACTATGGCGGATGAATTGGCTATTAGTAGTTCGGAACAGTACGCTCTAATGGCGACCTGTTGGCCTTTGCTTGCGTCGTTGACTCTCCTACCACTTGCTTGCCCTTCATTAGCGTTTCAACCATCTTCTGCCAAGTAGAGTCAGAAATCATTTTGCTTTAATCAAGTTTCTAACTTTACTTTTTAAAAACTCGGTATTATAATTTAACCTTTCGGATTCGTGGGACATTCAATAAATTAAATTCGAACTGAAAAGGAGGACTTGAAAAAAATTAAATGATTTTCGTTTTTAAATAAATCTGTGAAATGGGCAAGTTTAAATACCTCATCTTTATCTTCTGCTGAAGCCTTTACAATACGTCCTTGGCAGTAGAGAAAGCTACCCTTTCTCTTAATGTTCAAAGTTTTCAAAGTACGGTTTTCAGTGGGCGCCATCATATATATACCTATATATATATATATGTGTGTGTATGGCTCCTCTTTCTCTCTCTGGCATAGACCCCTACGTTCTTTCCCTCGTACCATCAAGACCCTGATTCTGACGCGTTTTGTGAATCCTGAGAGATAGCACCAATGTAGTCCGCTTCCTGGTGTTTCTGAGGTCCGTTTCCTGTTGTATGCAAGTTGACGTCGACAGGTTCAACGACCTCGGAAGACATTTGCGACCCATATTGAAAATAATGTAGAAGCTTTCGTAAAATCATTATTTTCACTAAAGTCATGTTCAACTAGTTTTACACTTTCTGAAACAGACGATGGTTTTGAAACTTTTAGTTTATTGTTTCTTAAAGTCACTTTTTTTAATCGTGTTTGATTAGGTCGGTGTCCAGTGAAAGGTGTTTATTCAGAGTTGTTGGGACCTGGCATGACCGGATCCAGTGGTCTGTGTGCACCCTGCGATATGGGTTTTCTGTTTCTAGTAGTGGGTGGCATCCCTTTGTTGACGGCCTCCGTTCCACGGAAACAGTCGCTGGGAAGCCAGCCAGCGCGACGAGGACGCCCACCAGCGTGACGTCATACACCACTGACTTCATCTCGTTACGTTACGTTTCCCGACGAGACGTCGGATGCAGGAAGCCTACCGCTAGCTTCTCCTCCTTCAACATCCTCACTACCATTTCACTTCCCCCGCCCTCTCATGGTCCATCGTTCTCACAGTTCAACCCGTTGGCTCTTGGGTGGCCCGCATGGCGGACGAGAAAAGCCGCAGGGTGGCGAGAAGATAGCGACGAGATCGATCCAAGGAAAGTGCGCCTTCCACTCTCTACAACCCTGTCATATGCATTTGCATGATACTCCAAAAACAAGCATAATGGAATGCACAGAAGAATGACAAGATAATTGGAGAATATTAAACGGTAATGAAATGATAATTCAGGGCTTTTGATTTTTGTGATAGCTGTTTACATTTACTGTATGTGGAGAGTGCCAGATTTATTATCGTGAAATTCTGATTTCGATTAGATAGAAAAGCAGGACGGTGAGTAAGTAGGCATCTAAACACGAGTCTGAAAGGACAGAGTGAAAGATACCTCGTTGGTGGGTCGGGAAGACACGGGGAATTTATGGGGCTGTAACAGCGACAAGTGGTTCACAAGTCGCCGGTGGCATCACCGTTTGGCGCCCCGAAAGGGCTTTCTCGCTTCGCTCTCACCTCCCTGTTCCCGGAACGAAATAAATTGGGTTTACCGAGGAGGAGTATCCCGCTTGCTCTCTCTCTCTCTTTCTCTCCCAACGACGTGTCTACGCCATCACACGAGTCCAGATTTACAGAGCGCGTCGAGTATTCACCCTGCAACGCCGTCTCCTGCTCTCGCCATTCACCATGCTAAGATAATTACGCGCTCTGCGTCTCTCACCAACTCGTTGCACTTTCCCACCATCGTGTGTGATTTTCTCCACGAGTCTTCCCTGCGCTTTTCGACTTCCGACCAACGTCACTCGTAAAAAAGTGGCTTTCGCTCATTATTTTGCTTCAATGTTTGTCAATTGCTGATATGAACTTTGAAAAGATCCCCAATGAAGAGGAAAACTAACTTTGTATTTGTAATTTATTTAAGGATAAAAAAAATATTTGTTGGGAGGTTTAAAATTCAACGAAAAATGGAAAATCAACTTTCCTAAATGAAGTGATATAATTATTTCATTATTTTTATATACTCAGTGATTTATTTACAAAGGGATGCACGGAGAGAAATAGATGGTAAGAACTTATGATCTTAAGATGGTAAAAAGTAAATGTTATCCGGTACTATCAAAGATGTTACAAAAAGTATGGTTATGTTACCCACTACAAATACAGATGTTACTCCGTACAATTTGGATAGTAACTGACAGAATCTAGATTGCTGTCCGTATATGTAAGATCAAATATGGTACCTGGTACTATATAGATAGTACCCCGTACCATCTATTTCTCTCCGTGAGGAAACAAAATAATATCCACACACGTGGATATAATAATAATAAATTATTATTATTATTATAAAATTCACCTAACAATATTTCAGAAATTTTGATTTTTCTCTTACTTGTAATACGATTCTTAGATGTGAGGAACAATGGGTTATACTTCCTTTTCATTAGAAGTAGATTTTGGACGCTCCCTACTGTCGAGTTTCTTCCTCCTTTTCCGCAGCATGGTTTAAACCGTATTAATTAACCCTTTATTAGACTCGAGCGAAAACCACCATGGTGGTGCGATGAGCCCGATTCAGCAAGCCAGACCAGCAGTCTCGATGCACCCTAGATGTCATTCAATATTTATGAAAAGCCTCCAGAATACTTCCCTTTTTTTAAACTTCTCTTTTATCGCATTTTCTTCTTTTCACACCTTCTCTACCAATTATTTCGTTGGATATTTATTTCTTGAAAATCATCATTTAAATATATTTGTAAGTAAAATTTTATTTTATTTTTTAATAAACACAACCAAAAGTAATAATTATAGAAATAATTTTCTAGTTAAGTTAAAATAGGTTTACTTAATTCATTATAAAAATTTGTTTACCGACTTTCTGTAAAAATAATAGAGGAATTTTTGACGTATCGAAAACGGAATTATCAGTATTTGAAGTATTGTTAAGTGATTAGGTTGTATATATCCGACCCCAGTTGAAAAGAAGAAGGAAAGGCAACGTAAGCAAGCTAAAAAACGAGATGAAAGGATCGTGCGCGAGGAAGGGAGCAGGCCGTTTGTCTGTCGAATGGTCCACATATATCGTTCGTAACGCCACTAGGTCCTAGAGCTTGAGGGGTGAGTGTGCTCAATTTGCCACGTCGAGGGTTGCAAGACCCGATGTACTGACTAGGACGTAAGAGAGGAGAAAAGAGGGTCCTGTCGAAGGACGAGGTACTACGATGTAGGGCCTCGGGTGGTACGATGTACGACGGGATCTAGATGAGATTGTCCCGCTAGGCGTCTCTCTTCTAATGCTCGCGATCACCCTTTACCCCTAACGGTTCCCTTATACGATAAACTCTTGCCAAACTCCTTCCTGCTCATCTTTCAACCCTCCTCTAACGTGATATCGTCTTTACAAGACGATGTATGTAATGACAAAAAGACTACACATGCTTTGTAGCAGAAAAACGACTCTACAAAGGGTGTTGAATAATAAATTTCATATTATACCGTTAAGTAATACCAGAAGTATTTGGTTATTCATTCTACTTCATTTTTTTTAAATGTCAAATATAAAAAATTGAAATCATATAATTAAGGAAAAAAAAAAATAATTTATCATAGCGATTGAGCATAGCATTTTCAGTTATTTGTAAAATTCGCATAATATATGAACAAATTTTAGAAAAAATTATATTTTTTTATAACATAAGATTGCATAAGATATGCAAATATTAATTAGAGATTTTTCTAGTTTGATTTTCGTAGTGCACGCTAAAATTTTGATACTGTTAGTTATTAAAATGTAGTCTTAATAGAGAAAGAGAGAGTGATCAATCAAAGTTTAAAAGAATCTTGACAAGAGAAGCAGAGGGTGAAGTATGTTGTGTAGCTTCTCTCTCAGGATGCTGTGAACAAGATAGTAGTCGGTCCCGATCCCAGCAGACTCATGTACACATCCGAGAGGCGCAACGTGTGCTTGATAGCCTTATCCTAAGGCGAAAACCTCGTCAAGGCACAGCATGAGCATGCCGAAGGACTGGAGGGAGAGTTTAGACACGACGCGAGACTCAGACGAGAAGAGATGAGTCGAGACAATGCGGATATTAGACCAAGGAAATATGGAGGCAAAGTAGACGACGAACTGTCGATAGTCAAGAGAGTCGGTAATGTGAGTACACAAACTTGGAGGTTAGGCTACACCGGTTATCGAATACCACCATAAAGGAACAAAGTTCCCCTTCCTTTTCTCAGATGTGCATCCACAAACTTTCCAACACGATACCACTGACTTTCGCATAGACATATCCAATAATTCTCCAAATAATCAATAAAATAATTAATTATTTGAGTGAGATAACAGAAAATAGTGAGATGTTTAAAAATGTCTTTTTCAATTAGTCTCGTTTACCTTCATGGAGAAAAAAAAGGAATAGCTACTAAACAAACCGAGAATAGTGGTAATCGAAATTTAATATCAGGGATCAGTTTGAGGTCGGTGATGTAAAGAGAAGAAAAAGAATGCGTTGAGCATTGAAGGTATTCGAGTCAAGTTTGTCTGGGCCAGCAGGCAGGAGGAGCAGGACTTGTTTAATGGAGCTCAAGCCATTCTGGAAATTTGATCGGCGAGAACAGCCAGCCAGCCATTCTTCCTTTCTTTTCCTTCCTGTCTTCTCTCCCTCTGTACCAAGGATTCGAGGCTCTACCAACTTTGATTTGATTCTGCGTCGTTCTAGCGCTCCCTTTTTGTGAGGCGAGGCTCTTCAAACTTCGTATTCCCGCTACAAATCCCGCGCCAATATAGAACAGCACAGATTTTAAGGATTCTTTACCTTCAAGTTTATTGCCAGCTACATAGACAAAGTTCTGCCATCTGATCGAACCTATGCGAACTAGATTGGAAAATCTCCTTCTGAATAGAAACCCTAGATCATTCTTTTATGAATTCTCTTCTATTGATTCTTTTCTAAAAATAATTTAAAAATTTATTAATTTCAACAATTCTTAATTGAAATCTAATTTTCGTTTTTAAACAAACATTTGCCAAGGACTCTAAACACTCTTCTCGAGAGTGATAAGTCCTCTTGAGATATTTGGCGTTTGGACCATCTTTTCGGAGATTCGAGAGTGACCATCGGAGCGGTAGCGTAAAGGGTGGTCAAGTGAGAAAGAAAGACGAAGAAATAGAGCAAAGAGTGAGTGAAAGAGAGATAATAAGCAAGGAAGGGATAGATCGAGGTCTAAGCACGTTCTCACCCTTGGATCTGGCCGTGAGGACCCTTGGAGAACCTAACGAGCAGCTTTGTCATCTCTCTACTACCATTTTCTGTCTCTCTCAAAATCACTTTCTCTCTCTTTTTAATGAAGGTACCAAAGTATAGGGGATTGTAAATAGGCTACCCCTTTTACATATACGCAGTAAAGGTATGAGTGTCGTTTTCCTGCAATTCGCTATTTCGTGATCAACACGCGTTCCATTCACTGCCTTTCTAGAGGTTAAGTAAGGTTAACCTCTTCATGAAAACGGCAACCTTCCACACACGCGTAATCCTAGAAATTCCAACGGGGCTCTCTCCTGCTCATTAGCCTCTATTAAGGCGCGTGCTCTATTATGAGATTTCCATCGCGCGTGTTGTGATTGAGAAACAAGCATAACGAGATTTCAAACAGGATAATATTAATTTAATATTCTTCTTACCGTTGCTATCAATCTTTCATTATTATTATTATTATTACAACATTCTTTTCATATTCTCTAATTTAAAATAAATGTTCTCGATAAAAGACACAAATGTTGTAAATCCAACTGACTTTATGTGAAGAAGAGGCTTTTTGGTTGCTAAAAAATCAAGATCGGTGAATCAAGTGAATGCTGATCAACGTCCGGTGAACTAGTAAAGTTTTCGAATCCGGTTATCCTGCCACGGCTGCAAGAATTTGCAGATTAATGGATCCTCATTTAAATACAAATCTCATGCCGATACAGAAGGGGCTTGTAGTGGATGGAGACCAAGGGACTGACCAAGGGTCGAAGTGTGTTTGCCATCCAAGTAATGACCAGGGAGGGTGTCCCTCTTGGTCGACCTACCGGGACAGGATGGTCCAATGATGAGCACACGAAGAATGGACATGCAAACAAGCAGTCCCTGACCCCATGAAGTCGTCTAAATGTCCTCTCAGACTGCCTCTAATTTTATTTGACGTTCCACCTAACCCTCCATAATCTCGACTTACGGGTATCTGAAAAGTTTTGACTGCATTTATCCACTTTCTTTTTTATTCTTAAAGTAAATATAATATATTCACACTTTAATCTATTGCGAGTCAATGAAAGAATTACTAAAAATTTTAACGTAAAATTTGTAAAATTTACAAAATTGTAATTGGGATGGATTTTCCCATCAAGAAGAATTTTTGTTTTTAATTTATCATTTTTATTGTAACCTAAAGTTTACTGCATATTAAAATTTATTTTTAATATAACATGTGTTAAATGCCAGGTTACATTCCAATAATAGAAGTTATTTTCTCAGTATAATAAATTTAATTAGGGGACTCATTTTTCTCTCCTTTCTCTGACATAACTGCATACAAATTTTCTGGATAGTTGAGATAGAACTGTTTTCTACAAATGTTTAGTTCATTTCTTTTATATCTAAAAATGTAAGGTACACTTGTATACATTGTTTGACTTTTGCCTAAGTAATTTAAAAACTAGTTCCTACGCTTGAAAACTGTGTGAAATTAACTCGAGGACTTGTAATAACAGAATAAAAATGATTTACAAACTGAACTTGTTTAACATTACTTTAAGACTAGTTTCGTGATACAAATTATTGTGAATTTATTGGAAAACAATGAGTCTACTCAACTTATTTTTTCTTTGATTTAATGATTATTTCCTTAGAAGATTATCTTGCCAGTCTGAGAAAATATTCCAAGAATAAAAAGAAATGTTTGAGAATAAAGATGTAAGATAAAAAATTGGTTGTAATGAAGAAGACAAAGTCAAATCAACAAGTTAAGGGACAGGTGGAAAATAACGAGAGCACCGTGGGAATTGGCAATCAGTCAGGGTGGCGGTTTTCCCGGCCGAGGTGACCCGACTGGGGGCCGCTCCATCACTTCCGGCCATGATGTATGCAGGAGGTCGCGGCCGATAGCAATCGTGGCACATATACGTCCCCCAAGCAACTCGGCTTCTCCTGGCTTTCTCTATGAATATATGAATCGAACCTCATTCCCGAGTAATGCTCGAGTTGGGAGTGAGTATGCTCATACGTTAACATCGCGAGATGGTCGTCCCTCGATCCCGCAACGCTAATATCATCTGTGATATATACCAGCTTCTATTCTCAACTCACCCTTATCTTCATCCCCATTTTCAGCGTGTCAGCTCAAAACTTGAAACTCGATTCTAGCCACGTGTCACTCTCCCAAGTTCCAATATTTCACCTTGTTGGCCTTTGTGTCGTTAATTCTCACTTTAAATTTCTATTGTAAAAGTTTTTTTTTCACATTTCCCTAAGGTTATTGTAAACACAATTTCTTATATCATCATTATTTAGTGGAGCACCGTATTTAGTAAGGAACTAGTAGTTTCGTAAGTAACGGGATTTTCTATATAGCAAATATAGACAAACCTTGACCAGACAAGTTTAGTAGTTGGATACCGATTTGGTGGGTTTTGAGGAAACGTTCGCCTTTGGTTCCCCAAAGAGCTGAGTCTAAAGCCAGGGAGCTTAACGAGTCGCGTGTACTCACTTTAGAAACTCGTGCACGATATTACTGGGTGGTAATAGAGTTAATTGCCGGTCCGCTGGAACCGGGCTTACAACTTGAGATACACCGTGCACCTGATACCAACAAATTGCTAGGTTCTTACCGTACCGCGTTCATCTTAAGTGCGTAGTAGGACATTCGAAGGACACCTAAAGCTTCTCTAGATCCTCCATCCGCTCTTTCCTTAATGAAAGAGACCTAACAAGGTTTACTCTAACTAGTTTAGAATAAATATTGTTATTTGCTTTTGGTCATATAACAATTTGAATCATCTTGAGGAAGATTATACGAAAAATTTGTCATACCTAACTGTAAAGTAAATAAAAGTATTTTTCTGATAAAAATTATATATTATTCTGCACAGAAAAAAACTGAACTCAGAATGAGCCGTGTAGGCGGCTCATTTTGATGTGCAACAAAAATGGACCAGGTTGGTGGCGCCACTGTCTATGTTGTTTAGCATTGGCTCATTTTAATTTGCAACAAAAATTAGACTAGGTTTTTGCTGTGTGGATTATTTTATAGTTTATGTAGTGAATATGAATTTATTATTGTTAAAATAAATCGATATTTTGAAGCAGACTTCGAAAGTAAATTTTTAAAAAAGAAATAATTTAAATAAAAAATAAAACAGTTTTCATACTTGTTGAATACATATTTCATCAAAATATATAAATTAAAAAAATTATAAGTGTAAATAAATTCCGTTAGATTTTCATTATTTTTCAAAACAATATAAATTATAATTTAAAATTGCCACAAGAGTTGAAAAGAACGTCTGGACGTGAAAAAAAATGTAGGAGTTAATCGAGTTGAAAGAAGTTTCACGAGTAGGGAAATCGAATTATTTAATTTCATTTAGGATTTAGAGTTTAGACAGAAGCAGGAGAGAGAGGGAGAGTGAGAGAGAAAGAGAGTGAGGTTTTGTGATATCCGCTGTCCGCGTAATTCGACGCAGGACCGTTGAGAGAACAACGCGAAATAGGATAATGTGCCAGGACCTTTCCCGCCATCTCCGCCAGGGGATGCTAGAGGTATAACACAGAAAAGACATTAGCCACGTTGCTCTGGGGGTGTCGTATGTTGAGGGAGAGAAATAGAGACAAAGAGAAAGAAGCTGTGAGCGACGAAAGACTTAAGGGATAGCATGGCAAGAGAGAAACCGCGAAAACCATTGCCCGCTTGAAACGGACTTGCGTGAAGTCACGTTTACACCAGCGAGATAAATGTGACAAGCTACTTCAACTTTTGTTAGGGGAATCATCCAACAACTATCACGTTTTAAACACTCTATTCTCTGTGTTTTAATGACTATGTTTTTTTATCATTCTTTTAAATTCAAAGAGTGAATAACTGCAAAAATAGATATATTCTTCTTTGCTTTTTGTATGTTATTAATTTACAGCACAATATTACTAACAGTATAAAGATAAGCTATAGTGAAGCGTAAAAACCGCGGGTTTAAAACAAAGTCATCACTAATTATGTCAAAGTATAGCGTAATTAACTGAGAACTTGTCAGATACTTTTCCGTGATATTAAAGTCATATTGGGTTCTCTTCTTCAATTAAAAACCAATTTTGCACGCCCGGTTAATTCATCTTGTTGCTTTTTGCAAACATTTTTTGTTCTTATATAGTGATTTTTTTAAATTAAATTTTTTACTAGTGTTGTAGACAAATACATCTTTTTTAACAATAGTAGATTGTAGAAAAATTATTCAACTGCATACTATTTACTAACCCTTTGGAAAATGTGGATCAAAGATAATTAAATGCATAAGGATGGATTAAATTTGCAGTTTCGAGAGTAAAATAATAGTCAAGTTAACATTCCAGTTGAGGCTCCAATTATCGTTGCAACTGGAAATCCTAATCAGAGAATATGAGTTGAACCGACCACGGAAAATCAAAGTTTCGTTGGTATTAAATGCTAATGAGTGCCTTTGGGTACTTACGGCTGATGTATGTTCGAATCGGTTTGTAGAGGGTATAACGTCGAGTGTTATAAAGGGTCAAAAGTCTTCCTAGACCACCAACTTCTGCAATTATAATTCAAAAGAAATATTTATTCAAATGAAAAACCTCAAAGAGATAATCTCTCTTTTAATAAAAATCTTATTTCAATAGGACACTAATAGTTATTATTATTCTAGTAATTTTTCAAGTAACAGTTTTTTAAAATGGAAATTACTCAATTTTAATTTCATGACATTTCCTCGTGGAATGAAATAAAAAAAATCGTGGAAAAAACGTAGTAAAATAAGAAGTCGTAATTTTTGCATTATTCAGATATCTTTTGAAGAGAATCTGAACTTAAAATTCTCTTGGCACACTATTAATCCGTAGCTTAAGGGATTTAGCCTTCCGAATAGCTCGTCAGCCCTCATCGTGGGCACCGAGAACAGGTTTATTAGCGCTCAGATTTCTAAATTCTTTTCATCGCCAGTACAAGCAGCCTCCCATGCCGTTTACATAAGCGAGTTCCCTGGATTGCCTTTTTGATATGTAGATAAGGGGTGGGTTCGCTTTTACGCCGTTTACGCCCTTCTGCCTTCCTCTGCAGAAGAAAACCCCTGACGTACCAGTCGCTTTCTCTTTTTCTCAACACGAAACATGAAATCCTCAGATTTTCCAGAGACACCTCGTTAAAGCCTTTTATTCTTCACCCGCCTAATTTTTATTTTAAAATACTATCTGTGTATTATTTTCTTTAATTAACTAAACGTAAATAGAGAAATACTTATAAAAGTTTTACGATTTCTATGAATAAGTTTTTCAAAGCTGCAGAGCCAATGTTTGAAGGAGTCTTGGAAGAAAGTTTCTAGACACAAAACGTGAGCAACTGAAGTTTGACAAGAAGGACCAACTCGTTAAGATCAGTAGATCGATAAAAAGGATAAATGAGTAGGCTTCATCCTTCGACTGCTATCCACTTTCGACTGTTTCCCATGGGACTTAATCCAGGAACTGGGATCAGCTGCAAAATTGAAGGAGAAAACTAAGGTTGGGTTAGAGCGACTCTTCTGAGTTTGGTGGTTCGCCGATATTGGCCTGCTTCATTTCGTATTGAACCGTTCATTTACTTCTATTATCCGAGGTAAACAGATTTACTTCCTATTTAGTCCCCTTTCATCCATTGCCTAGATCGCAGCTTTTCAGTTACTGGAAATTGGCGTTTCACTGGAAAATATTACATAAGCGACATTTCAAGTATTTCAGAGGAAAATGTCGAACAGCGAAAGAGGAGAATAATTTTTTCGAGTGACATTCATTGAATAAAATTGAGAAACTATGCTGTATAATAGAAACATTTAACATGATAAATTATCATCTAATGAAGTAATGCAAATTCAAAGGGAAAACCTAGTTGGAAAATGTCTTGAAGGAACTATTTGCAAGCCTTTGAAAAGTTGAGGGAGGTTTTTGCTGTGTGAGTATAAATCTAATCATGTCGAGGCAAAGTAATATTTGGAGATAGCTATTATGCGAATGGAGGACGAAATAAGCTCGAGGCTCAGAACTGGTAAGTGGTAAGTAACCCACTACAGTGTAGAACCCATGCCACGACGATGGTCGTATCGTGTGTATATAACCCGCCACGACTGGGCTTCGTGCTTTGATGAATGAGCTTCGTATAAAGCTGAAGTATGGTAAAAGCCGGCGTTGGCCACCGTCGTAATATTCCGCCCCCGGCTTTTAGAATCGCTAATGACTAATGGTACCAAAAGGAGCCCCCAATGGATGGGCTCCGGCCACGGTTCACGGATTAGCATCTTGTGTGATTCGACTGCGTTGCCTCAAATTTCTCTTTTCTGCTTCCGAACAACTCACATTCAACTCCCTTTTCTAAACATTTACACAAACTCATCTCATGTCGACAATTTACAAAACATGAGGCATTAAATAAATGACCACTGCTGGAATATTTTACCATATTATATTTTCAATATTTAGACTCTTTTTACACAACAAGATAACATTTTTTTAATTGGATTGAAAATGTAGCTTTTTTCAACTTCTAACAGTAGAAAAACTCTTATTTTGAAGCGAACGTGAAAATTGTCATCGGCTATAGAATATCATGAGGAAAATACGTGCGTAGGCTTAGCCGAGGCTTACTATTGCTCGCGGTCCGAATGGCAACTACAGGAAACGAGAGCAGAATGAGGGTGACTGTCAGGAAAGGACAGGGAGAGAGAGAGAGAACCGAAAAGTACTTTAATACACGGCAATCCCCTTGGCTCGGAACTCACAAACTCGGACTGACTCTATCCCTCTCGCTCGTTCTCTCTCATTTATTCTCTTGTCTATCTCATGGCTTCCGATGAAATTTCACATCTTCTACACTAGCTGCCTTTGATTCGCTGACTGTGGCTCTAATCCTAGCTTCACCACCTCTCTTAAGTATCAAAACCCTCTCTACCAGCCACACAAAATATACAAATTTTTCAACTTCCTCAATAAAGCATTTTAATAAAATTTGTACTTATTGAATAATAATAATTAATTAAAGAATTCGCGAAAAGACTGTTTAATAAGATAGACAGAATTGGGTGAAAAGGAGATATTCCTTTTATTCGAAAAATGTTGAAATTAAGGAAGAAATTGAATGAGCATAGCTGTCCTTTGATCTGTTAATTTCTGTGTCGAGGGAAATAGGGAATTCGAAAGTAAAAACAAATAAAAGGCAAGGGAAGGCTGAAACCTATACGTGTTTGGATTGCGGAATTTCATGGGATCGAAAAGAAAACCGAAAGAACAAAGGGATTGGGATGTTGACTGGTCTCTTAATCCTTTGCTGTCCATAGCATTGTGGGATCCGCGAACCCCAACACTGGACTTTACCGAGGGCTGTGTGTAATTGTCTGTCGGGTGATTACCTCCAATCCTTGCATTTCCATCTTATATATCTTCAATTTCATGGTCTATCATTCCTGTAACGCAGGAGAAAAAGATCACACCTAGTTATTAAAAAAATGTTAAAGAAGAACATGACCAAATCCTCCCGAATATTGTTAAAATATAACATTTTGCCAATCTTTCAATTACATGCCAGAGGGTGAATATAATTCCCGAATAGTTCTAAACATTTAGTCAGGTATACAAAAAAAATATATCAATAACAGGACATGGCAATAAAGAGAAATAAATCCTTTAGTGAATTTTTGATACAGAACCGATTTAAGTATCAGGAAGAATCATTTGATTGTTCAAAAGGAGAAAAAAACAAGACAAAAATGTGGGAAAAAGAATGGAGGAAGGAGGAAAGCTGTCCAACCTGTCAAGCGACCAATGGACCGTTCTATCCCCATTTACTCGGGTCAGAGAAATAATAAAAATGCCATTAGTGTCCCGTCGAGCAACCCATTCCAAATTCTTCTAGTATCATCCATTTCTTCCACCTTTTCGCCGCTTTGTCACGAAATCTGCCACTTAACGATCATAACCCTTCTCTGATTTTCTTTTTTCGAAAAATTCGCCTCTACATCCATTTACCAAATACCAAGATCAGAATCCGTCCCAGAGGATAAAATCTGCTCTCGATCAGAATGGACAATAATTGCGTTGTGATTTTTCCTTCTCTCTCTCTCTCTCTTATTCTCCATTATACATACTATATATCTCTCTTCTTTTCTCCAACGTTGCTTTTCTTTTTCTGTCATTCTGCAAACCGAGAGGGCATAAATTCTCAAGCGGGATCGTCGTCGAAAATAAGATAAAGTCGACTTAGGGTGGCAGTAGAGAACGGATGGAATGGGCGAGAGATCTAAAGGAAAAAAAAGAGGAAAGGCAAATTCCCGAATAAACACATCCGCGCCTCTTTATGGCAGCACATTGTAGATCTACCAACCCGCGACAAAATCGACCTCGGGTTTGTGTACCGTGCGCATTATTAACTCAGCCACCGGAAAATGTCAATGATACTGTTTTTATCTCCCGCTTTTTTCTTCTTCTTTGTTTTAATTTCGACTTCCTGTCTTTTTTCCCCCATGACTCTTGCCCCGCGTTAAATTGTATAGTCACAGTTCTTTTTGCGAAATCTTTTCCGTTATTTCAGCGTAATCTTATTTCCATTCTCAGGGTAGATTTCCAATTCATTTTTCGTTTTAATTTTGTTTATGCTCATTTTCTCTCTTTTTTCTATTCTTTTACGAAAATTATTATTAATTAAATAAACAAATTCAGTTCGGACGCAATTAGGATAATTATTTATAGATACTGAATTGAATAAGTTAATGAATAAGAATCGACTGAAAAGTTGATGGTGAAAGACAAGTTTCGCAACTGGCTACTAAGAAGTAAAACTCGTTCAATCCTTTGTTTCTCGTTTGGTTGCATCTCGCAAACTTCTCACTCAGTTTCTGTCTCTTTTTAGTCGGAGCTCTTTCGCGAAAGGAGTTATCGCCAAAGGAAACTACAGGCGCTGCGTTATTCGGAAAGCGATGGGGGTTGGAAACGACGCGAGAGGAGAAAACGACCTCGGAGCATCCCCTGAGCGGGACTGAAGTCTGAAAGATAAGGTACCCCTCTCCGCCTCCTAGATTATGGAATGGCACTTTAATTACACTAATGGGAGAACCAAATGTTAATTACAATTCGAAGTCTAAAAGAGAGACGATTCGCTAGCCCAGTTGAGCAAGTGGGAAAGCAAGATAGACAGTCGAGCGAGAAAAGGGCGAGGATGAGATTTCCACGCTAGGGAGAACTCCTTTCAGGATTAGTATTATTTAATTAAAAATGCTCTCCTCGATTAGTCGAAAGAGCGCCGTTCTTTTCTCCACGCATAGGTCCCTGATTTATTGAATAATCACGATATCATAAAAATTTACTATAGTCAAGAAAATCTATCGTTAGGTCACATCAATTAGATGTGCACGCAATTTTTTAATCGCAAATAACAGACCATTGCAATTTTCCAATCGCGAGACTTTGGTAATTTATCTTTTTGGGGCAAATTTTTATGTTTACACATTCTCGAGGAACGTGAGATCATCTCGTAACTCTCGACTGTTACATTTGCGGTGTGTAAACAAGTCATAAATGTTTTATGATACCTCACGTAGTCTGAACGACAGGGTGTCGAAGAAAACAGCGAAAGTCAAGTAGGCTTGTCCGAGAGAAGGAAGAAGAGCGAAGCTCAATAAAATAACGAAAAAAACGAGAAATAGGAGAAGAGGAAAAATCATCCGTGCGTGCTTTACGCCACAGATAATTCTTTGGGGCGGTTTTATTGTTTTTAGGGATGGAGGGTTGAAAGACGCCCTCGAAATAACGCTGTAAGTGGTCTGACATGTGATTTCTAGGGCGGGACCGGAAGTCACATAAACATGTTTCGTCGTTTCGCAGTATTAAATCACTTCCAGTATCTTCCTCGCTGCCATTAGCTACTTATTAGATAAAATGAAACGGGTGCACTGCACTTCTGCCTCTACAAGTTATAAATTAGGGGAACCTGTTTTGTAACATCTTATGAAAACTTCCTCGTACATAGAAAAAATCCAATCTTTAGATTCATGAGCTATTGAAATTAAAAATTGGAATTGTCATGTGGTTGTGGAAACAATTGAAAATATAACTCTCGTGTTGGTCTCTGATTTAATCTTGAGATGGAATCACAATTTAGAAAAAAATGGAAAAGACATCTTTGAGGAAGTTTGAAAACAGCGAGAATTTCAATTTAAAGTTAGCCGGACGTGTCGAGATTTCAATGTACAAAATGCGTATGCTAAACATTTCATTCTCTCGCCCTCTTTTCGTTGTCGTCTTTCAGCTTTGGACAGACATGAGATCGCCATGGCAGAAAAAAATCAGCAAGTCTGATGTGGCCCACATAAAAAGGATTGGGAGAACCCCTTTGACCAGCTTGTCCCCAAGTGGATACAGTGCCGAAAAGTTGACGCGATAAATGTTGGGAAACACTTTGAGAGGGCATTAATTACTTTTCTCATCGGGTTTGGCTCGTCGTTAAATTGCAAGGGGCAGCAGGAACACCTTATTTGAAATTCCGAGGAACATCCTTGCGAAATGTTGAGGGCTGAATTTTTCATAAAATACGTGTGACCTTTTCCATTGAGGTGTATTCAAATGAAATGGAAAAATGACAAACTTCGGCGACAGGAGGAATGGAAAGTTTCCATTCGTAGCTCTCTGGATTACGGACCGTGGCTTCGGACGGATTTGAGAATCGAAGGACCCGAAGGCATGAGAAGAGGAAAGAGACGGGGCGAGCGTGATTGATTTTGCATACGACACGGATTGGACAGGTTTGAGAAATTGGACTGCCTTTCTGGCTGGTTTGCCATCCACCCTCACCCTTACACATGCTGTACTCCTCCACTGCCTTGGACCCCGTGTATTTCTCCGAGAATTTTACCTATGCACGCATATACCACGATGGCCTGGGGTTTATAGATTCTCAAACACTCACATTTTCCTTCTCCTATATCCAAAGGGGGATTGGGTGATTTCGACGATATTTTCCGATGTTTTTATGACTTCTGTCCATACGAATCACAAACATGATTTTCTACTCTGAATTCGTCTATTTTTAATGAAACTCTACATTTCAATATTCTCGACCATAAATCGTCAAGCGTTCCTTTCGAGTCCAGCTTGTTATACTGAATTCAGCAAACTTTACGATCATTTATTCATTCCTAATTTTTTTATTTATGAACTTGACTGTGTTGTTTTTAGACATAACTTTTAATTTTATTAAATTTTTCAAAACGAGGTTTCTATTCTTCAAATTCTTCTCATCTGTTCAGAATTGTCATCGGCTTTTTATTAGTCATGCATGATTTTATGTTGTTCTACGAATTTAAGAACTTGCGAGTAACACCTTACTCATCCAATGATTCAAGATTTGATGGTGATGAAGGCACAGTTTATTCAAGTGCGTGGAATATACCGAATTTTAATTATGGAATTAACTCGCGACTACTGCACTCAAGAAAATGCTTAGTAGATTTGACTACTTTTTAACTACTCTGTGTAACTTAATAGGTCCTCAACTGAATTTAATTAGTTGTATTGACTATCATTCAAGTAGTTAAAACAACTAAAACCGTAATTGATTGACTTAAATATTAGAAATTGAGTTTTTTCGATTATTGGAAGTGAGAAATGAAACACCAAATCACTTGTGTGGCAACGTTTCGGTGTCTTGGTTTGACACCATCATCAGGCCACTAGTTAAATTAAATTTAATTAGTTACATTAGTAACACGTCTAATTATTTGTCAAAAATAAAAACAAATTTTGAAGGCAAGGTATCACCCATCGTAAAGCAAATTAAAAATTTAATTTAATATTTTTTCCAAAAAAAGTTCTTGAATTTTATCAATTCACGAAAAATAGTAAAACTTACAAAATGTTCAGTATACTATTATATTAAGTGTTCTTACTATAATTTACATTTTATATTTGAGAAGATTTAATAAAAATAACCGCAAATGTTAAAAATTACAAATCTTTAAAAATAATTAATTACCTAAAAAATTTTTAAGTTGAGTTTTTCAAATTTAACGTTATTTTTATTTTAATTTCGCTTTTTATTTATGTTTGGAAAGTACATTCAATACATTCACATTAGTTAAAAAATAATTAAAAAGTTTGTTGATAAAATTATTTCTTTCTAAATTATTTAATTAGTCCTTGACAATATTACAACAATTTTTCAATTTAAAAACTATTCTAAAAATTAAACATAATATAATTTAATAAATATGATACAATTTAGGGAAAACGTGTAAAAGTGGAGACAAATAGTATATATAAGAAAATATAAAATTATTAAAATTACTAAAAATTGTAGGGTCAGTTGGGGTAAAAGGGGACGAGAGGTTTTGGAGCTTAATTTACAGTTTTAAAATTAAGTTCAACGACAATACTTTTACCTCAGATCACCTACAAGAGGTTTTGAGAATTGCTAAGCTTTTATCTTGACAATTGGCATCAAGATAAAAAAAGTTATCGCTAAATGCATAAAAACTTGAAAATCAAAGTCAAACTGTTTCGGTATTTTGTCGAGCATTTCAAAGAAAACAGACTTAAAAATCATACCAAATTTTTTTCTTATTCCTTATGACTCCTATAACAGAAATTCACTTGAATTTTTGATTTTTGTCAATTTGGGGTAAATGGGGACAGCTTTTCATTATTAACGAAATTAACAAAAATCAAAAATTCAAGTGTATTTCTGTTATGGGAGTCATAAGGAATAAGAAAAAAATTTGGTATGATTTTTAAGTCTGTTTTTTTTTCAAATGCGAGACAAAATACTGAAATAAAAAAAAATAAAAAAATTTCAATTGATTCAACTATTATATATCTCTACAAATTTTTTTTCAAGTTTTTTCATCCCTTAATACAGTAATATACTTAAAGAAACTATGCTGTCCCCATTTACCCCAAATTTTATGAAATTTTCTAAATTTTGGGGTAAGTGGGGACAGTCAGTTTCATGCGTTTAAAGCTTATCTAAATTTTTTTCTGCTGCATAAAATTAATCCTGGGAATGTAAATAACAACTTAAAAAAAATAAACCCGCAAATATTACCTTTTAAAGGAAGAAACTTACGTAATTTGTGAAAAATAGCGATTTTGTCCCCATTTACCCTAACTGACCCTATTAAAGTTCGTAAATAATTACATACTACAGTTATAAGAAAACAATTCTTAATTGAAATATGGAGATGTCTTTGAACGATTTTGTTTAATTTAACACAGTTTAAAAGTTATATTTTAATATATGGAAAATATCTATCACTTTCATTTGAAAATAATATATATTTGTTTTGATGAAAATTATATGTTTGATTTAAACTTCAAGGTTAGTTTACAATAGGTGCATGTAAATTTCCACTATAATTCAAGTAGAACGTTCGAAATATGCCATATCTTTATATTTTTGACACCTGCTTCACCCTGCTTTTCTTTATTCTAGTTTCCCCGCCATGTACAAAAAAAGATACTATTCCCTGTAAAGTGTCACAATTCAGATGTTCCACTGATTATTTTATATTTATTTGTTAATAAGATTTTGACATGATTCTTAACCTAAAAAATTCTTTTTCCTGTACTTATCGCTGAAAGATCATTTTAAGGTAAAGTTTATTCAGTGTGTATTAAATTTTGCTGTACATATATTTTTATTCAAGGAGCGCATATAATACAAATAAAATGATGTACTTGATCAACCAAAGAATATATATGTCCAAGTTATGAAATGCAAACAGACATGAAAATGTAAACAAACCATGCAAATTTTTTCGCATTTGTCATTTGAATAAACAATAAAAGTTTCTCATTTTCTTTATTGTGAAAATGGTAAGTTGATATATATAAAATCAGGTAACTATACCTTATTTGGCGAATAATTAGAAAAAAGTATACCTAATTATAATAAAATGAAAAGTACACTAAATTAGTAACTTCCACAAGTCGCAACAAAAATGTATCATTGAATTAAACTTAAATATGTTTGACTGTACTTTTTATATCAATATTTCCATTATAACGCGTTTTCCTAAATTATAAAACATTTACTAAAATTTCTACTACATTTATTGAAATTTCTTAATTCTTTTGTCAGCGTAAGTATAAAATAAATTGCATTCCATTTGTAATTATTAAAAATAATACGTAGTTATTGTTTAGTTTTAGGTTAGTTTATTTGATAGTAATTTTGAGGTTAATAATAATTATAAGAAAAAATATAAATATGTCAATATTTTTAATTAGTTACAGATAAAAAAAAACTATATGGATTTGTACTTTCTATAAAAATGTAATTCTAAAATATAGATACACTGAGAAAAATATGCTATTGAATCAACAGCATTTCTGCCAAAGGTATAAAAATTATTGATTCAAAAGTATATGCTATAAAATTGGTAAAAAATTTTATAAATTCTATAGCAT
This sequence comes from Leptopilina boulardi, assembly GCF_019393585.1. Taxonomy (NCBI): domain Eukaryota; kingdom Metazoa; phylum Arthropoda; class Insecta; order Hymenoptera; family Figitidae; genus Leptopilina; species Leptopilina boulardi. The sequence continues at coordinate 900,862 of NW_026138010.1, forward strand.
ATGCTTTTGAATCAATAATTTTTATACCTTTGGCAGAAATGCTATTGATTCAATAGCATATTTTTCTCAGTGTATCTATATTTTAGAATTACATTTTTATAGAAAGTACAAATCCATATAGTTTTTTTTTATCTGTAACTAATTAAAAATATTGACATATTAAATTCCAGTTTTTTTAAAGAAAACATTTTTAAGGAACCAATATAAATTTTTTAACTACATTTGCAGACAGAGGTAAATATATTACTGTTTTATTTGAAAAAAATATAAATATAATTATTTAAAAAAAATTTGAAATGACACAAATAGTTATAAATTATTATAACCTGAAAAATAATATAATAAAAATGAATGAAAAAATTTTAATTGTAAAATTTGAAATGATTTATTTGATAAATTAGATACATGGAGACTTTTTCTTTTCGATTGATTCATGCCGTGTTTTATACGATAAGAGAGTCGTGTCTCGTCCGATGGGGAGTTTTGGTAGCCCGAGCACGCACCAAGGGTGAACCATCTCCTTTAATACCTGCACCGGCTCGGACGGTCTCGCCTCGGTATAAAATAAAGGGCTGACATGCGAGAGCACAGGGAGACGATGACGACGAAGCCAGAGGATCGCGTCGAGATAGAGAAAGATTCTGTGGAACAGAAGCGAGAGAGAAACTACGCAAAGAGAAAAGGGATCTAAAAGGCGAATCAGAGTGAGAAAGAAGAGGGTGCCTTCGCCACCGGGGTGAGCGATGACTGAGCGAGTCGGTTAAACGGGCGTCTTCTTTCATAAATTTCGAGGGGCCCTGGATAAAGGTTTAGAATAAATCGTTCGCCCCGTTATCCACTCCGACGTCGAGAGATAGCTCTCCGCCAAGCGTCGCCAGCCTAGTTGCTATATCTTCAAGCTATTCTATTTTCAAATCTCCGAAACTTTCTTTTTTCAAGTGAAAAACATTTTATTTTACTTTTTTTAAAAAACTATTTTTTATATCTCATCAAAATCGTTCAATTTTTCTTTTTTGTTTGTTACAGCTTTACTTGAGCAAAACGCGTCAAATTATTCACTCGGAAAGTTTGGAGTCATCTTTATCAAGAGGTGTGGGTCTCAACGCACGCAGACAAGGTGAGTTCGATTTATAAAAATAATTCTTCCTTTTTTCATTTTATTTACAATTAGTTTTCAATAAATAGTTGTCACAACTTATGTAAATTACTCTAGCGTAACTTATATATTCTTGAATAAGTTTCTCAACAGTTAATGAATTCTTATTTCCTATTGTAATGTTGATTACCGCACTTCTATGATGAAAATAAGTTAACAACAGTCTAGAATAAAATCAATGATGAGCTATAATGGGACGAATATACTGTCATCAAGTTAAGGCTTGGGGTTTATAATATCTTCCAGAAATCATTTAAATAATGTAATAACTTTGAAAACTAATACGATTATGCCAAAGAATATTATCCGTTTTAAAGTAAATATGAGGGGTTATTAGTGTGTCCGCAACCTATTGGATGAAATATGTATATATATCAACGTTAACGAATTTTTAAAAATAATTTTTTGTTTGGAACATTTGAACTTTGCAAACAAGAGCATCTTGATGAGGGTTACAACGAAAGTTTTTGTTTTTTTAAAGATTTTTTATTAAAAAAATAGAAAAAGAAACAAAAATTTATTGTTTATTGAAGTTTGATATCAGCACTTTGCAGTTGCACTTGTGCCATTTGAAAATTCTATCTAATCTGAAGTGGTGGAAACAAAAGCCGACGTTTCAATTAGATCCCTTATTAGTTAGCGATAATAGGCCAAGGTATAGGTATATTCAATATATTCATGAGTCCGGGCTTTCTAGTGCTTAGCGGAGGTTATGTAAGGTTCTCCAGGGTTGTTTGCGTGGGTCCAGCTCTTAGTGTATATGAAGGGCTGACTAGACACTCAGCAGCCCCACCTACCATGCGGCTGGGGACGCAAAGGTGCCCCTTTTACCGGGTAGCTGATGTGCCCTGGTGTATTGGTTTGGGTTCAGATTCCAGAACCTTGTGCGCATTGACCTGTCGGTCGTTAGGTCGATTGATTTTCCCGCGCAAGTTCGCCAGATAACCGCTCTGAAAGAGAGAGAGAGGGGGGGGGGGGTAAGAGAAGGGTTGGGTGCTTTAGTCGCAAGAGTTTGTCGCGCGAAGAGGTTCCCAGCAGTTGCCTGCGGTTTACCGCAACGATCCTCTTGCTCCACCATCCTTATGCCACAGCACGATGCCATGCCATGTGTGTGAACCCATGGTGTGTCACATGCATTCCCCTAACCATTACCAACTTCTTGTCACAACTTGCTCCTTATCAATGCAACTTCAAAAGAGATATTATTCACAATATTTCAAAGCGGTGACTTGTCCTACATTATACCCATTTTTTAGAATAAGGGACAAACAACCTTTTCATGCCACGCGTGTAAATATATAAATACTAAGCTAGTTTCTGAAAATTACAAATATTAGTAATGACTCTATGCATATTAATGATGCGATTGTTGTAACGCGAGTTTTTCGTGTCGAAATTTACCTTCTGTCACCCCTTTTAGTGCCACTAATGATATTACCACCCTTTCTGATGTGTACATATGTTCCGTAATTTGTTCCTTTTTGGATAGCAGTAGTTAATAGGGTGACCTTTTGCAGCATTGGATAATAATACTCATAACAATTTTATTTCTTAATGGAGTATCACACATTAAACATGCATAAGTTATTAGTAGACTACTGATCTGTGTTGACCAGTGTTGACCCCTATTTCCATAAAATCCAAACTTTTTCAAAAAGTTTGTCTATTATGTTTAATTTTAGGATATATTATTGAGTTTATAAGCGAAAGTGAAAGTTTATTATTAGTTATATATTTTTAGTGTTTTTGGAAATTTCACGGAGAGAAATAGATGGTACGGGGTACTATCTAGATAGTACGACCAGGTACCTTATTTGATCTTACATATACGGACAGCAATCTAGATTCTATCAGTTACTATCCATATTGTACGGAGTAACATCTTGATTATAGTGGGTAACATAACCATATTTTTTGTAACATCTTTGATAGTACCGAGTAGCATAATGATGGTACCGGATAACATCTACTTTTTATCATCTTAAGATCATAAGTACTTGCCATCTATTTCTCTCCGTGTTATAAAACTTGTCTAGTCAAACACGCTAAAAAAACTTTGTATAAACTAGCGAAAATAATCTCTGAAATAGTTATAAGTATAGTTAATATCGCCTTAGCGATAATCCATTTTCGCTAGAATAGAGAAAATAAAATTTTCTATGAGATTTAACTATACTAAATATATATTATGAATAGAATATAAATACAGTATCTCTGAAACAGTATTTATTTTAACTATCATGGAGATATTCAATTTCCTTAAGAAAATGAAAATAGTGACTATTTTACATATAGTTAAACGTTATAATTAATCTATTAAATAGATTTCCTTATTCTATAAATATTGTACTTTTGTTATGTCACTGTTCATAAATTTTTTAGCGTGAAGGATTAGAGAATTATTACTGCATTGGCCTTCAATATCTACTGGTACATATCCGATATTTTGCAGTTTCATGACTCTCCTGTAAAGCTCATTTTGTTCAAACTAGTTTCTATCAATAATATAGGTATATATTCTGCAAAAATTGATTTGTTTTATGTCCGCCTAAATAAAACCGAATATTATCAATATGTGTGATATTAAACACGTGGTAAGAATAATAAAATGCTCTTTCATGTTTGAATGTAATTTTCTCAAATTTTCGAGAGAGAATTATAACACGTGGCTGGATAATGGATGCTGGGCGTGGTAACATCTTGTATTACGAGTAGCAAAGCGACAAATTCATAATTGCGTTAATGCCAACATTGCGAAACTCCATACCACAACCACCGCAAGGTGCGTCTTCGAGAATCGTGCAACCCCTTCCATTTTGTCCCTCGTCCTTTAAGTCGGCTCATTAATCTTCTAAGGATTATTCCATGAGAAAGTATCGCCATTGTGATCATCTTTGCGAGCCGCTGATTATTAATTAAAATCAGTCTTCCAGACTCTCCACTTATCGATTCTTCATGAGCCAAATTCATCTTTTCATTATAAAAGTCATAGTTTCTTCTTTATGAGAAAGTAATAATGAATATACAATTATATTTTTGAAAATTATTTTTTTGTTAAAACTTAAATATATTCTAAATCATGACAATTGTACTTGTACAGCAAGATGCATTTTAAATATTTTGAAATGCCATAAATATACGAAACGATCAATTTGTTGGAAGTGAATGAAATTTGAGATTGTGACGAGTTGATAAAGCAGTTGGCCAATATGAGAAAGATAAAAGGGAACGAAGGTGGAATTGCGCATGAGAGAAGCGCGAACGAGTCGAAATAAAACGTTGTGATATCGAGGCATTTCACGCACGAGCGAGACCGTTTAGCAGATTCAACGTGCGTGCCGGCACTCGGCTGCCTTTCCATGGTAAAATGCTCCCTTGCTCTCTTTCTCTCTTCTCTGTATCTTTTCACTCATACCTTATACTCTTCCTAGCCCTGTTGAAAAATACTGCTCTCACTGACACCTGTAGCTTCAACATTCTACATACGCTCATCGCCGGCTCATCGGCTCGAAAAATAGATTTGGAGAAATCCCAAAGAAATCATCTTTTTCAATGTACAAGAAAATCAACTTTTAAATTCAAAGCTATTGGCATTGTATAAACAATATCTAACAAAACTGCAAAAATTTTGTTTTACAAATTTCAAAACCAGATGATTATACTATATATATTTATTATGAATTGGAAACATTTTGAAGAAATTGCAATTTGACAAGAAAAGGACTGCCGTCTCAAAAGGGTGTTAGATATCGTTGGTGCTTTAACCAAATGAGCACTTTTGCCACGAGAGTATGAAGAGAGAAAGAGAGAAGTGACCTGGGTACAACACAAGGGGAACCGACTCCACAAGTGGTGGACTTTACGGGACTTAAGATTAATCCTCATAATTACCCGATCCTGTTTCTCCACCCACAGAAGCCCTTCACTTCATTTCGTTTTTACACGGGGCTTTTACCTCTTGCCCAGTCTGCCTGTACCGGAAAAAAAGAAGGATGATGAGAATTTAGGATACGGCTTGGGGACAAACTCGAGAACTACCCGACCATAAAGATATTTATCAGGTGACAGCCACTGGTCATCCTTTACGATCCCTCGCTAACATTCACGAGATTTTCCACAGAGAATCCACCCTCTAACATATGCTTCAGGATTTTCTCTTCGACCACAACAAGAATTCATATAGCGTAGAATGCACCATTTTCTAAAATTGAAAATTTATTATCCTCAAAAGAATTGAAATATCCTTTCTGCAATATTTTATTGTAATAGTTGCATAATTGCGAAAAATAGTGAATTATAGTTGGGAAAAGTTTGATTAAACTTTATCTTTTTTTTCACATGACTTCCGCGTAAAAATCCAAGCATTCTCTTGACTTAGTGCTAACAATAAAAATCGATATCTTAATTAGCGAACGTCGTTCCACGAGGCGAGTAGATCCATTGGTGTGTATTACCCGTTCGAGGGTGGTTTCTGGTCGGTGACGAGGGGAGTTGAGGAGAGATCCGGACCGGTAGTGGGGAGGAACAGCGGACGCTGGACCGGAAACACGAGTCTGCGAAGCCCTCCGGACCTCGACGTCCCACCGGAAACGCTATTCACACGGCCGTCTCGCTTTCCTATACAATCGCCGTCGTCGTCGTCGTTGCCACTGATACGGTCCTGAATAAACAATGCCCCGAAAAAAGGTTCGACCGACTCGTTGAAAAAATCATTGACCGGTTGCGTGGTTTTCGACTGGGGTGCTTCGGCGGAAATTCATTTTACGTCTCGATGTACCCATTTTAACGTTTCTTTAATTATTTTTGAAAAATTCTATAATTACTACAGACTATGTTCAAAAAATTCAAAAATGACCTGTCTTACTAAAACTGTTTTTATTTCGGATATCAAAATTATTATTTAAACAAAAATTTGTCCGCAACTAAATCTGTCTTTATTAATAATCTAAAGATAAATATGATTTTTGAAACTAATACTACAATTCAAGAATGTAAAATTTTGTCTGACTGAAACTGACTTTTATTGCAACACAAAATTAAAAAAATATTATGTTTCAATAAAACTGATCTGATCAATCAACTTTTACTACTGCTATAAAAATAACAATAATAATGTTGTCTGACTAAAACTGACATTTGCTTGTGCTATTAAGTCACAAGTATTTAAAACGTTGTCTAACTACAATGATAACTTTAACTACTGATACCTTCACAAGAATTGAGGGTGTCTGACAGAAATAAACTTATACTACTGATACTGCAACTGACAGAATTCATTTCAAATCAAGCAGGCTAAACATCGTCGGAGCTATGAAAATCAATTTTTTCTCCGAAATTTTCTTTTTCAAAACTTTTTAAAAGGTGCGTATTTTTTAGTTTGGTTGAAAAATTTTCTTTTTACGAACTTACAACGAATTTAATTTTCCAAAGCGGAATAGTCTGCCTGATTTGAAATAAATACTACATTATTCAAATAAATAACTCCAAACAATTTTTAAAAAATTAATTGCACATAAATAAAATCAATTTTGTTCATTGCAGTTGATTTATTAAGAAACAAATCCTTCTCGGATAATATTGGTGCGAACGAACGAGAATCTGAGAAATGAGGGTGTGTCTTCTATTATGATTTTACCAGGCTTGGCTAATCTAATAAAGTGGCTCTGCGGTGCGCACGAGTAGCTTTTCTCAGACATTGGAAATGGCATATTCTAGATTGACTAATGAAGTCTTATCAGTGGGTCATTCAACCTTCAGTTTTCCTTTTTCGAAATGAAAGAATAAGCAAACAAGAAGAAAGTATGGAAAAAAGTGTCGATATCTTTTCTCTTGAACTTTTCGAAATTTGATGAAAGTTGGACCACCTCTAGGTGTTTCTTTCAATTAGATTCAAAGCGTTTTCATTAAGGTGTAGGCTTTCATGTGAGTATTTACCCGCTCTTGAGAGGTTTGACCTCTCGTTAATCACCCAAGACCCTCGAGGTGGAAGGTGAATCTGACAAGCTGTGTAGTTAACCGCAACGACTGACCATTGCCTTGTGTACTAACCTTTATAGACGAAGGTGCTATTGAGGCTTCACAGTCGAAGTTTACCCTGCAATCAGATCTGCCCATATACTCGTTATCCTGATTCTCTGGGGAAGTTCTCTAAACTCTCATTCAACTCAATATTAGTTTTAAAAACTGATTCTTAATTTATTATTAATGTTGCGCTATTATGAATTATAAAGATTTAAATTTATTCCTACTTGTTAGATGAGCCAATTTTTACAATATTAAAATTACATTTGCAATTGCTGCTTAGTCATAAAAATAACACCTGTTACTATACGGAGATTTGTTAAGATTCTCTTCGAAACGAGAATCCCGCGTGTGCAGAACTGTGTATCAGATAAGACGAAATCAAATGTAAAATTTACCCTTGATCAGCGAATTCAAATGGAGTAACTCCCGTTTGCGTGCTAGTCAAGAGCAAACGATACGTACCTATTCCGATTTTACGCCAGTTGAAACGTAGCCTCGAGATAGCATCGACATTCGCTTGCGTACACTACATAATCGCTATATTAGTCAGCATTCTGAGTAAACTGCGCCATTTCCAGATTAGGGGTAATTTCCTTCTAGACGCAATCCAAGTAAATAGAGAGCTGAGTTTAATATCATTTTACACATTTAAACAAATTTTGACTAAATACTTCCGTTTAGTAATTATTTTCAAGACTACTTAAAGATTTCTTTTTACGAGAACTGACTTGACAGTAGAAAAATGTCACTATTTGGCTTCAAGTGTAAAAGATAGAATTTGGTTTCTGCTAAAAAATTATTTCTAAAATATTCCTTAATTGTCTCTCGCCTAACTCTGTCGTTGGTGAATTCTGCTGAGCAGCGTCGAAGAGCAGCGTATCCCAAGGCGCATATCGTTTGTTGGTTTTGCGGTCTGCCATAACGCTACCTTCCATATAACCTCGTTCCCTTCTCTTGGGAAAACGTGGCTAGGCATCCTTTCTCGGTAAAGGGCACCCTTACCGGGAACTTGGCGAAAATAGAATCAATCTCAAGAGCTACAAACATATACAATTTAGTTTGCAAATTTTCAATGTATTTTTATAGGAGTAGTAAAATTAATTATTTCCAAATAATTGTTTTGGTGAGAAAAAATCCTAAAAATTGTTTTTTTTTTACAAAAATCAGAGTTGCTGGTAGAGCGTGACAAGATCTAAGAGAGCACCGCGAGGGATAAACAGAGGTGACGTAATTACTGAGATTAATGCGGTCTTGAGCTTTTGGTGGTAACCAAAGCTCCCGGGTGCTGCTTTTATCTCACGAGCTATCACCCAGTCTCACGGTTCCCCAGTTTGGACCGCCGGAAAGTAATTTGAGGACGAGAGGGACTCGGTTTTAAATATTACTTATCCCTTGGATTTAGATTTACCCACAACGCTTCGGGCGACGTTATGCCCAGGTGCCACTGACATCTTGAAGAAGAATGTCAAACGATTCGTCTGTTCAATTTTACGAACAATTCTGCTACCTCGCTTTTTTAATGGGTTTACAAATCTTTGTTTCATTTTTTGTAGCATTGCTCAGAACTTTGTGTATTTTTTTAACTATGACTTGTACCCCATCAAGTGAGCGAATTTACTTCAGCAAAAATACAAATCAATTTTTTTTTTCTTTGTCGTATAGAGTGGCTTCAGCATAAAAAGATGATTCATGTTTACTTTAATTCTATGAAAAGTAAAAGGATTCCAAATATCAGTCATAAAATAATGATTTGGTGAGTGAATGTCATTGGAAATAAAAGAGCTGACAATAACAGTAAGCAAGTTCTTGGCACCCCAAACAATCAGAGGGAATGGACTTGACGGTTTTTTGCATCGGGAAAACTCAATTACGAGTTCATCGTAAAAGAAGTCGGACTGCTGAGAGGATTTTCCCCGTCGTGAGATTTCACGACACGACACCTACACCCACAAAGCAAACCACAACGAATCCTCTCCAATCTTCTGTCTTTTTCGTTTGTCTTGGTTCTGAGAAGGAGACAACCAAGGAACTTCCTTCTTTTCACCGAGGAGAATCGCACTTTTCCCTGTGCTTCTTCGTTTTCGTCCGGAGGCAAAAGGAGCCACTATTCACCTCCGTAAAGGACCCCTTTCTTTCCCCGTGGCAGCGGCGCTACGTCGAGACAATGATATCGCAGGAAGAGGGCGACGCTTTACAACTCCCGACGGGCTGCTGCTACCCGGGCGAAATTAATATCATAAATAATATCGTAAAAATACACCAGCAACTACCGCAACCTCCGACCTAAGTACCGCTAACGGCACTTGAGCTTTGATGAAGAAAAGCAAAACGATAAAGTGGAAGAGGTGGAGCTAAGATTGTCAATTCGACAAAAAGAACGATCAGTTTAAGAAATTAAAGGTCGTATTAGTTGGCACTTAGAATTCAACTTTTCCTTTCTCCGATGTTTAATATTTCTTTAGTTTTCCTCTTTTAATTTTCTGATTAAAATATTATTTATTTCTCAATTTTCTTGATCGAAAACATAGGTCTCATTATTTTTAGGCTTTTACAAAAAAGAAGGAGTAATAAAAAATTGACACACGTCGACATATCAAACTTCATAAGTCATTTGTGTAATTTTGTTTCGCTATTTTTAATTTTTTATATCATCTTCATTTAGATAATAAAAAACCTAAAGGTACCAATCTTGAGGAAAATTAAAAAAAATTTGATTCATTTTTTATGTGTTTATATGTTTTTACACGATGAGGTAATCAAAACAATAAATTCACTTGAACAAGCATAATGATATATAAATATAGGTATGTTATTAGCAAAACTTTGAATCCTATTAATTTTATACAAATTTATCTTTCTCTACTGATATGTGGTTATTGATTTTTCAATTTTTGCGTGTAATTATCATAATAATTTCACTACAACATGTCTGCCACGTAAAAAAAGGAATAAAGAGCCCTCTGTACTAGGAAAGTGTAACTAATTTTTTCTTAAAAAATTTTGTCAGTGTCACTAAAAAATTCAAAACAAAATTTCTACTATAGAATTTGGCAATTTTTGATTACTGTTTTTAGTGGTGCATCAGTTTATCCAAGTAGTTTTATAATTAATTTATAGGTTTTTCTTTTTAGTAACTGACCGCATTCTTTGAGACACAATTTTTATACTTCGTTTCTGACAAGATTTTCTGGTTCTTATTAAATGAGTATGTTTTAAATAAAACTACCCTCACATATGTGGAATACTGAAATAATGTTTGAGGGTAGTATGAAACTAGAATTTGGCACAAGGTTCTTGAAAGTAAAGTCATTAGGGTACAAAAGGAAATCTGTATAATACGAGAACAGTAACCACGAGAACAACAGATACGCATGGCACTATTGCGTGTTATGGTACCTAGTCCCCTTGCTCGTGTGACTTTATGTCACTTGCCGAATGGCAATATAATCACCCTGATGGTACAAAGCAACTACCCATCCCATTCTCTGCTTCTTCAGTGCCATCAAATGTTGATGATACAGACGATATGACATACGCGACACTAATTTTCCTCCCATTGTCGTATTTCTCGCGAAAACTGGCAGAAGCTACAGGTAGCAATAGTTCATCTCGCTAAAGTATTTTCATAGGTGGATTTTCTCTCACAATGACTGAAATTCGTACAAACAATGTCCCGACTAATTACACACAGATGTTGCTCACTTTCAGAGCATACAGGTTTATATATCTTATAAAATTAGCAACTTTGTAAATTCCAAATATTTATTTATTCCACCGTTAACATCATTAATATTAATTAACAATTTCCAGATAAGACTCCAACATTCGTTTATCCTTTCCCCATAGGGTTATTTATCTGGATCACTAATCAGGGGAGTATTTGTCCTTATTTAATCGCGTCACGACTATACGTTCATCCTATTGCCATTGTGGAAAGAAAAGCTGATTCTCCCACCAGCCTTCATTAAATTTTTGGTTAAATGCCAGCCGAGCTGATCCCAGTTTCTTTGGAGATCGCATTCTGGGATATCAAAGGGTTAGTCATTGGATTCTAGACCGAAGCGAAGTTAAGAGTTAACTTAAGAGCGCGTGAGAAACGCCACACCAGGGAGAATAAGAATTATTGAAACGGCGGCAGAAGGGAGAAATAAGCCAGGGGCTAACACTTAATGGAATTAAAAGTAAGCCTAGAGATAGCGAGATTCGTTCGTTTTTATTCGCCATTACGTTCGCGCAATCTTTATTTACCTGCCATCCTATTTACTTCTTTTTCTTCACCTGACAGAAATAGAAAAAAATCAGTGAATAACTTAGAAAAAAATTGTGATCGAATTATGGAGTTGTTAGTAAAATCTTTGTCGATGCAGGATGAAGTATTAGATTAGGTTCAATGGCGTGAAGCGAGGCGAGGGAAGGAAAGCTGAGTAAGCAGGTCGGATAGTCTGTAAAGGACGAGAAGGAGCACAGATGGATGGATAGATAACTGGGAGGTATAACACTGATACAATTAGATGTGATCTTAACGCCATAACTCAAGGCTAATCTCGAGGTTAGCACCGGTCTAGGGCTGGTTCGACCTGCCCTTCCGGTCGAGGCGCGAGTCACTTCATTATTCATCCCATTCTGCAGCACTGGTTATCTCACCATCCTACCCGGACGTACCAACCGACCGAGATGCCCACGGTCCGCGGATACCTCACGGATTCTATGGTGTGAATCGGCCACTAAGATCCGGGCAATATCTATCGCTTTGCATTCCACACCTAGCTGGTGTCACGTTATCTACTTACCCATCCGCTCTTGGAATTTGCGATTATCCGGTATTATGTTGCTACCGAAAATGCTCACTTTTGATAATTGTTTTTACTGCTCACATATGAATTTAAATTTAGATATTATTTTACATTTTACAACGTTACAAACGAATCAATATGCGAGTGGAAAGTTTTGTTTGTATTTATAAATTTGATGGGACAAAGCAGATGGTACTGTAAAGTTTAAGTTCCATTTTGATCACCTTGAACGTGCCACTCGCAGTAGCGGTAAAAGAGACACTTTTTTTAATAAGTCGTAACTTCATCCGCTATGAAAACGAGAGTCGTAGTAAAGCCGCCTGCTGGAGTCGACCATCTCTTATTGACTGACTTGGTTTATGTACTCTTGGTTTATGATGCCACTAAAGCTGTGGAAGAATTTCGCTATCCACCAGGTTGAAAATAAAATCTCTCTTATTCTCTAATACCTCAGTTTTTCGTGGATTTACATTATAACTTCTTTTGGCGAAGAAAAACCGAGATTGATTAAAATATGCACTTGAGTGTAAGTTCAATTTGAACCAAGTTGCATATGGATTTATTACTTGTTATTAAACAAATATAGTTTTATGTTCGTAACTTATGAAGATTTTTTGAAATTTTTTAGAATCATTTCAATACGTTTTAATTAACCTCTTTTTACTGGGAAGGGCAAAAGGAGAAGTTTCTATAAGTATGTAGGGAAATTTGAGCAATTAAAATTCTGATAAACCGAAAACTAACACTAAAAAGTAATATGAATAACGAAGATTTGATAACTGATATAAAGATTGAAACATGAAAAGCACTACAATTTATAAACAGTTTAAAAGTTCAAATTGATAGCAGTTACTTAATAATTGATCCATTTCCTTACGAGAATTTGTAAACAAGAACAAGTGCTTATAAACCTAAAAGACTAAATTGCTTTTTAAGGAAACTATATCCACCTAGTCCAGGTTCTTGTTCTAAAAGTAAGATTCTATTTATCAATTAAAGACTATTTTTGTTTGTAAAATAAAATTTTTTGTTATTAATAAATAAATGTTCTCTCACAAGTTAGTTCGTTCATTAACTTATCCTCATCCCAAATCAGATTTATTATTGAAATTGATTTAAAACTAGGAAAATAGAAAAGATTTACAAATTTGAATTGATGTTAAATTAAAAATGTTCAACAGTTGTATTTGCAACGAAATATATAAATTGACTTTAAGTCTAGAAGTCTTGTCTAGTGGAATTAATAGCATTGTAATTGAAATCAGCCGTTAGACGGTGTTGGCTAGGAATATTAGTAAGTGTGGTCTACGAAGGAGACGAGACTAGAGAGAACTAGAGCTCAGAGAGAAGCATTAGAGACTGGGGATGATCACTGAGCGCGAAGCACTAATCAAGACGCATGATTATAGGCCCCAGAGCGCTCCACGGAAACCCACTATAGCTACTATAACCCAGGAGGACGCCTTCACATCCTCTAGGATATAGTTATTCGCTCATTCCTCTCCTTCCGACCCTGAGATTACAAGGCCGTGGTTTTTGTCCTCCAGATATCTTCCCTCTCATATTACATTTAGGGCTTTACATTCATACCTATCAAACTTGAAAATACCCTTCGAGTTCTTACCAATAGTTTCGTAAATTTATGACAATACATTTTTTAAAGAAATTGTTTTCTTCTTTTCATTTACTTTTTTCATTTTATCTAAGAATTCATCAAGAATATAGTTAGAAAGATCATCAAAGTGGATTTAGTGCAACATATTAAAATATCTAATAGCAGGAAATTATTCTAATGTAGAATTTGGTTCTATATTGAGAGAGATGTTGATTGAATTATCGTGGAAAATTAGTATCTTCGTGCACCCTTAATGGAGTGTAACGTCGACGAAAACGTCGTCGATTTAGCAATGCCGCGGAAATTTCTCTAGCAACGCCAGCGTGCCTACAGTAGTATTTGAGGTTACGCTAAGCAAGTTAACACAACCCCAACGTATCGTGTTAAATTATGCTCAGTGCCAACACGTTCCCGTGGTGTACATGCCGCGGCACACACGACCGTAAGGAACCGTAATCACCGTAAGCACCTCCGGCACCATGCATTTGACACGAAATCGTCTTCTGCTTCGAATCCTTAACCATCGATGTGAAAACGCCTCTCTGCCTTCCGAAAATTTCTAAGTTTCTAGCAAACTTCATATTATTAATAATGCACACTGGAAACATTAAATTGAAAATTCTATTTTTAATCATAAATAAATCATTAAATAGTTTTAATGTTTATTTGACTCATGTCTTTAAAATCCGTGTGAGGTGAGAAAGTTTGAAAATTAACTTTTCTCCTTGAGGAGGGATCAGTTAAGTTCGATACAAAGAAGGAATTCCGCTTGAAGAGAGATAGCAGATCGTTCGTTGATTCGTTAATCTTACGAGCGTCGAAGCGTCGAATTCGCAATTCGAGCGATTGGATACGAGGCACCAAAGCCTTCCTTCCTTCCTTCCAGGCTTTGCTATAAAGTTCAAGGGTCAAAAGCTAGTCAAGACGGGTCAATTTCATCGAGCAAAGATGAAACTTTCCCTCATTTTGTTATGTAATCTATCAGTTTGAACACAACATCTCTAATTCTTATCTTTTTTATATCAATTTTATTTCATAAAAATTATTACAATTTAAAGAAAAGAATCGCACATTTCTAAAAGAAGGTGAAATGAATGCCAAGACATTTTACTTTTAAGGTTTTTTTTAATTGGAACTTAAAGTCCCTATTATAAATGGTGTGGATATTAAATATACAATGAAGCTCAAAGCATGAAATTATTATACATTTCTGCTAGATATAATAAATATTCTATATCCATTTATGATGTTGTTATTTTTGAAATATCCCAACAATCACCGTTATGACAAAATGTAAAATAGTGAATATATTAAAAAAAAAGTAGTATAACTTGTGTGCTTGCCTATTGTGTATTGATTCTATAAAAGCAACCTCACAGCTTTTACATTACATCTTTATTTTCTAATGATAGTGGAATTTATTTTTTAACTTCTACAATTTATTCGACAGTGTCAAATATTTCTTATCTGTTAGTGTATGATAATTATGAATATAAACTGATATAATGGCTTAATTATTATAATAATTGAAACTTTCTCTCTAGAACAAATCATAAATATATTATAATTTGGAAATCTTATTGTACGACAACTATTTTTTGTGTTAATTAATTTATAATTTGAATAATCTAAAACATTTTATATAGAATCATATCAAAATTAATTTATGACAAAATTTCCTAATTAATTGGAAAAAAGCACTAAGGAATATTTTCTTAAAGTTACGTGACAAAAAAAATCATAAATACGTGAAAACTCTTATGAATTTAATGAAATTTTTTAGAGTGATATTAATGTTCTTTGTTAAGAATTAAAGCCAATTTTTTATCCTGTTCGTTCATGTCTTTATCATCCCATCCCCACACAGTGTCATCTGTAAGATCAGGTTTATTGTCATCAATAAATTGACTGTTTCTTGAACCATCTCCAGTTCTGAGAGCTCGCTTATTAATCATGCTTGTTGGAACTGTCTTCAAATCATAAGCAAGACCCAGCCATGCAAAAAAGTCTATAAAAGCAGTGGGTGTATTTGTTTTGTAATTTCCCAATTCCGAACTCTTGTAGTCCCAAGGGAAAACGTGATGATAATTGTGCCATCCTTCACCAACAACAGCTACTGCAAGTGCTAGATTATTTCTGGCGGTCATAGTTCTGAAATTGGAAATATTATTTGTAGAAAAGTCTTTGTTAATATTTTTAAATGTTTATTATTCATTTAAAAATAAATTAAACTTACTGGTCGTATGGTCTAGCTCCCCACATGTGAGCACCAGAATTGATGAGCCACGTTAAATGTGTGCTCCATAAGAATTTCGAGACAGACATATGATAGGCATCAAACCATGTTTCTCCACATACGTAGTGAAGAACCATTGATGGTATCGTGAAGCAAAAAACTCCTACCATTGGTAGGTAGTATCTAAAACGAATATATCATTTAGGTTTGTAATTTCTAAATATAGTGTGGTAGTTTTCAACTTTTATACAATTTAAATCATACAGTAAAGTAAGATTTATCTGTTGAAATATCTTATTTTTCTATTCAGACATTTGTATCTGTTCTTACTTTTTTTGGAACATCACTACGGGTTCCTTTTTAAGATCACTGATGTCGACAGTTGCACCCTTCCTTTTTACGTCAGGATGTTTTCGGACCATCAACCATCCCATGTGGGAGAAAAAGAAGCCCCTCTTCGAGTTGTGTGGGTCAGCATCGGTATCGACAAATTTGTGGTGCACTCGATGGTCTCTCACCCAACCATAGATATGACCCTAAAAAATCCAACTTACTTAAAGAAATCAAAAACAGGAGTTTAAAAGTTAAAACGCATTTGTTAAACTATCTTCAAAAAAAAAAAAAAAAATTGGAAAAATTTTGCAGAAGATTTTTTATTTGTTTGTGCAGATTTTTTATTAACATATAGGGAGGATGTGCGTTAATAATGATTGTAGTGTTCATTGTTGTTATTGCTTGCATCGCGCATGTCATCCGTCCCTATCTAATAGACATTGATGTCCGGTGAACGTCATTAGTCCTTGAGTTAAAAGGTTGATTTTTAACGAGATTGATTGAACCGTACATCTCGTTCGAATAAAGCCTCGACAGTTAATGAAGTTACTTTACCTGATATCCTATTGTCTGAAGGCACATCATAATTATTTTCATTGGTAGCTTGGCCTTGTAAGCTCTGTGGCTCCAAAGTCTATGACAGCCGGCTCCCGTTCCCAATCCGGTCAAAACGACAAATCCGTACACTGTAAACGGTGAAATTTCATAAATATTATTCTATCAAGTTTTTAAATTCATTTTCCATATGTTTGAGATACATAAAATAATTCAAATAGAAAATATCATAAAAATTAACTTTTTTCAAATATTAAATTAAAAGCCCATTTTTAAAAATCTGAATAATTGCAAAAATTTTTAAGTATTGAAATATAATTATTATTTACAGAAATTTATCACATATTCAGTTTTATACAAAAAGGATACGTTTACAAAATTTGAAATTCTAGTAGAAATTAGTAAGATATATTTAAATGAATAAACAAAAAATTATAATGAAAAGAGAATACTAAATTTAATTAAAGAAATAGAAATCATTACGTTTTTTATTATTAAAATATATTTCTAATTTGAGTGAACTTACTGATTAATGGACTCAAAATATGGGCTTTGGTACACATGAGATACATCCCATAAATTCCAGCCAAATGAAAATACGCTAAAATAGCGATTCTGTTCCAAACTAATTCCATTTTATGATCACTTTTTTTATAATCATTTTTTGGTTTTTCTAATATTGCGTCGGACTTCATGTTGTCCGTTGTTTTATAGGCCGTCCCTTCCAACACCTTTCCACTAGGAGTAGGCGTCATTTTTCCTAAAAAACTGACAAAAAAACATATCGATAAATATTTTTCAGTTGGAAAATATTGAACAGCTAAAAAATGCATGCACTAAATGAGGGAGAATTAATATGTAATTTACACAAAATCGATATATCGCACATTAATGTAAAATTTTTCACATTTCACACGAAATTGCAGTTTAAAATAAAAGATTTTCAAGAAACTTATGATCACCTAACTAGTGTCACTGGAACTCAAGGAACTCAACACTCTTGGAAAGTTGATTTTTTTCTCTCACGAAATATTCATAATCTCGCAAATTGATATTAGACTAACACGAATTAAATTCAATTGTGCACAATTTAAGTAAATTTTGCCTAAATTTGCAAAAAACAATTGACGTCACATGAGAGAGTAGCAGTTTAAACTGACAGCCAGTGCAGGATGTCAGCGATTGTAGCCCATACACTTCGTGTACTGAACCAATATTCCCCCTCGTTCAATCTCAACGAGGATCCATTGAATTAATTAAAATGTTACGTTTATTGCTATTGAAACACTTACCTAATATTCCCTTGTGATTTTAATATAATCGTATGACTTGAAATTTTCTAGCAAAGAAATATTTATAGTTCACCGTCTAGATACACTCTGATTCAATTAGAATCTTGCCTTCTACCATTTACCTTTTGTAATCTCGTTCTGCAACTTAGCAATGCAAAGTGAATGATCGCCTATTTTCGGCGAAGAATGATTTATTACTTTGCACTCTGAGTGCAACATTCATTCATAACGCGAGTGCATTGCAACTCATCGATAATTGACCACTTACAACGTTTTTAATTATTATTTCTATTTTACTTTACTAATTCTTAATCTACTATATTTCATGATAATTATTGGGTAGAAAATGTACTCGAAAAATTAGTATATTTAATAATTATCGAGATTTTATTAAAGTTTTATGCTTTTTCTCTTTTAATAATTTTAAAAAACTAAATTTCATATTGGTGAAATTACTAATTTTGAGTTTTGGTTTTTCATTTTATTTTTTCTTTTAAAATTACATTATAATGGAAAAACGGTAATTAATTCTTAAAATTATGGAAGTGACATGAAATTCATTAGCTTTTGTTTTGGAAGCAAAAAAAATAAAACAAAGATAATTTTTTGTATTTTTTTAGATGAAACATATTCAAAAAAAAATTTACAAAAAAATAATAATTCGTAATTTTTAAAATGTACAAAATATTTCCACTTCAAATCCCAGAAAAATCTAATTTAAAGAGATAGGTTACTTGTGAAAATATAATTATAATAATTTTGCAAAATAGAACCCTTTGAAATTTCAACCCATTCAAATTTACTTCGTTGCTAGCCGCTAATTTTTTTTTCCTTTTTTTTTGTTTTGAGAATATTTAGGATCTAAAATTATTGTTTTTAATAAAATTCTTTTTAAATCTTATTTTGACAATTTAAAAATTTTTATTTTTTCAAAATGTGAAAAAAATTTGTACAAAAATTGTCAATGAAAAATATAAAAAATTCCTAGTTAAGTTTAATTTTTGAAAGAATTAAAATTTTTAAAAAAATAGACAATTTTTTTTTGTCTTTCTTTACAATCATATTTTATTATAAAAAATTGAAGACAAATTTTTTTGGACCATTTTCGAGTTTTTTTTCTTTTTTTTTTAGAATTTTTTAAAAATCCTAACGTTTGATTGTTCAGAATTATGTAAAAAAGTTAAAATTTCCATTTTTCCACAATTTCGAGTTCTGTTGAAAACTTTTTTATTTTAATTTTTCATGATGTAGCATAATTTTGAATTCTCAATAATGTTAAAAAATAAAGTGGCGCTCCTAAAAAATGTAAATTTCGATGAATTGAAACTTTATTGGTTCATCCCTTTAGAAACAAATGAAATATTAGTTTGAAAAATAGTTTTCAGTACAGAAGAAAAATTTTTTTATAATAATTTTATATTGGTTGTGCGATGCTTGTAGGCAAGAGTTGAACTGTCTACTAAAAAACAAAATTTTTGAGATGAATTTAAATTTTTACTTATGTTATGTTCTTATTTATAAGAGCAAAATTTTTCTTTTTTTATTAATAAATAATATTAAAAATAAACATTAAATTCTGAAATTTAGCTTAATATAAATTGAAACTTGGTTTTGAACAACTAGAAGATAAGATTTGAAGATATTTATTATAAAAAAAAGTTGCAGCTAAAAATTGAAAACATGTGCATATGTGAAAGTAGAAATAACGTTGTGGTTTCTAAAAATATATTTTTTTAAATTATAATTGATTAATTATTATTTCTCCTTGAAGAAAAATCACTCAACTTTAGATTAAACTATTGATCTGTGTATAATGAAATTAAAAAAAATTAACTTATCTTTTTTCACCATTTACTGTAAGTAAATTGAAAATCGATTGAATAATTTTGTTGATAGTGAAAATGAGTACATCTGACGACAGTTAGGCAGACAGATGAAAGAACATATTTAAATTTCTAGGCGAAATCAGTCTGTTGTAAATATAACTGATGCGATGACAATAAAGATATCAGAATCTATATAGCAGCGGCTCTTTTTATTAGCTATGTATATGGTCGTGATAAATATAACCCTCTATTGTACGTGTCGGAAGCATTAAGTACACATGATTCTTTATGAAAATAAATGCGTCCTGTGCAAAGAAAGGGGCTCGTAATCAATAAATTAATGGCTCAATTCTTCTAAGCATATATATTTTCTTTTTTGGCGAATGTTGCAAAGTTTTTGGATTCTTGTATTAAATGAGAGTTCATCTTGGAAAGGCTTTATTCAGGAAGTGAATAAAACGTACCCTTTGCACCCTCACGACACATCTCTATGCCGCAGTAACCTTCTATTCTCGCCTTCCCATTTATTCGAACCCATTGAAACTTCTCTCGCGCAGTTATACCAAAACGAGTCAAAGTGGCATGGCGCACGATAGGAAAAATCTTCAACGTCTCTACGTGTATTTGCTTTTATTTAAATTGTAAGTTAGAAGCTTCGACAACGTAAGTTTTGGACTCGGGGCTTTTAGCGAATGGAAGAAATGTTTGCGCTAAATGGTTCGATCCCATATGGAAATGAGGTTGGCTCCTCTGGGGTGACTCTCCACTTCTGACTGATCTCAAAAGTATCTTTGCCTCTTTTTGCCATCTTTCCTCTTCTTTGACGTTTTTCCACCTCAAAAGTCCATCTCACGTATTGCCAATGTGATTTACGTATGCAGACGTCACTGTCTCGTAAAATCTCTTAGAATTTATCAAACGAAAAAAATCACGCATTTAATATATTTTAGTCTGTAACTTGGAACGTTGCTAAAATCAAAAATAAAACTTTTCTTCCTTATAAAATAAATTATATAGTGCAAAACTCTAAACAAAAAAATTGTTTAAATAAATTGATTTGCAAAATTTTAGTAAATAAATTTTAGTTTTCGTTTCGATTTATTATAGTAAAATTAAATCATAATAAAGGATTTAAAAGACATAAGTCATGCTCTTTATTTTATGTGTCAATAATATAATTATTATTAATAACGTTAATATTATATAAGAGTAATTAAGAAAAAGATAAGAGGTGATTAGATTGAGTAAATGTGTTTATAGATATAGTAAACAAGTAGTTTTTGTAATTTATGGAAATTGTAAAGACCTATGTAAGTTATATAATGAATATAAATTATTATTATTATTATTAACAACGTTGATTATATAACGTGGTTAAATTTGTATTTGATAAGATTTAAAAAATATATATTATATATATTTTTTAAACCATAATGGTAACGACGTTTCGAATAAATACTCACAATATTAACCAAGTCAAATATATACATTTTGTATTATAAAAAAGGGGAATTTTATATTAATAAAATAAGTAACAACTTTTATGTTGCAATGTATAAATAAAATTCAGAATAATCATACTGTCACGAATCTCAATTCTCATGGAGTATAAGATATTAAGATCTGACAGATTATGTTGCCACTTTAAAGGTGGGTGGTGGAAAGTATATACATTGAAGATACATTGTAGATGGCGCAACATACTAAAAAGTGATTAACTGTAATTCAAGTAAATCTTTTACTTTGATCTAAATTTAATTTAGTATTTTTTAAAATCAATAATGAAATACTTATAATTTTGATTTAACTTTAAATATAATTGAATATATAATTATAACGTTCTTAATAATATATTGATTCATAAAATGAGAAGCTTGATTGCAATGTCTTTTACAAGATTTTCAAAATTTTTTTATTTTCCTTAAAATTTCTTGTGTTTCTAATTTGAAGTAAAATATAGTAAAAAGTATTAACTTTGAAATATATTTTAATAAAGTTACTATTAATATAGATTTGTTAATTAAAATTATAGTTGGGGATAAATATAATTAACCTCAAGTGACCCCACTAAATCAGTAAAGAATGACTCTGTTATTAGCGAATTAAGCCAACTAGTATAGCCTTTCGCTCCCTTCTCATACAATGTTTACAATTAATTTCCTTTTTACAATCTTTACAAACTTTTAATTATTCATGCTATTGTGATAGGAAACAGTCATCAAGTTTTTAAAATTAATTTTTTATAAACTAAACAACACAATTTTGTTTTCTATATTTTTAATTTCGAAATGAAATTTCTTAGACACGTTTTTATACCACTTTTTTTAATCTATATTTTTCTTTTTTAAAAAACTAGTTTTGTGATAATATAATGTAACTAGTCAGTGATCCCGTGTCAAGGAAAATTAGATAATCCCAATAATGGGAAAATGATAACAAGAAGATAATGTTTAATTAATAAAAAAAAGTAGCTCTTAAAAAAAACTGATAAAGTAGAACTATGTCAATTCAGCAATGATAAAAATAAAACAATTAAATAAAAACAAACATAACGAAACTATTACAATAATTTAATTATAATAAAATTAAAAAAAAAATTTCGCACTGGCTTCGTAATCGTCGAGGTTAAGCAACCCGGGTGTTAGCGTACTTGATAGGTGATCGAGACAATAGATTTGATATTTTTACCTCAGAAGTTTAGAATAGCTTAAACAAATAACGAGGTAATAAAAAGATGATTGGAAAACAATGACAACAGAAATTTGGCGCAATTTTTAGGAAAATATGTTTCTTAGAATTAGCATATAGCAAAGTCTGAAAATTTGAACTTGTACCGGAGAAATTGGCGACGCTGCATGAGGACTTACTGGAGCCAATCACAACTCCGAGTAACCTCACTCTCTCAGATGTTCGTTAATGGCAAGTCCCACACGGGAATTGCAGAGGCGGATGATAGAAAGAGAGAGAGAGAGAGAGATGGATCCAAATTTGCATACTCGTCAGCTGTGCTTCCTTCAACTTTTCCGCGTCACCCTTCTCTCGACTCTTTCTTTCTCTCTCCCTTATACAAAGCCCATAACTAAATTCGTTTCATCTCTCTCTTTACTATAAAGTTTCCATCATATGCAATGCGCGTGTTGGACGAAAAGAGAGAGAGAGAGAGAGAGGACGTAGCACGAGGGAGAAAAGCAGCCCTGTATTTCTAGTCCCGATTCATAATTGCAAATTTCCTTGCCTTATTTATGCAGTCGGCCCACCTGCCGCACGCACCCCTTGGCTTTCACAACTCGCTGGTTGTGTGCCTTGATACACGTCCTTACGTATTATATACGAGAACAACCGCTTCATACGGAAAGGTGCGACCTTTCCTCTCGTTACTTATGGAATTACCTAAACTCAAAATTGAAATTTAATTAGGTACGTTGAAGAAAATTAGTCGGTTTTTGGAAATATATATCTCTCTCTCTCGTTGGGAATTTCTATTAGTTTGTGGAAAATTGACAAGAAGCAACTCGAAACAACTTTCGAGTTTCAGACTCATGAGATTACTACTTCGCTTGAAATTTAATTATATTACTATTTCATCAATGAAATAGCAGATAGAGAAAATTGCTTTCATGATCCTGTTGGAACCTTATAAAATTTCTATTATTCCAATCTAAGTGTTGTTTTTAATTTTTTTTTTTTTAGTTTTTTACACAAATTTAGAAATAAAATCTTAATTTAAATATAAAAATATGTTTAAACGATTTTGTTTACTTTAACATAGTTTTTAAGTTTTATTTTCATATATGGAAAACATCTATCACTTTCATTTAAAAATATTATTTATTTGGATGAAAATTATGATAGGTTTGATTTAAATTAAGGCCGTTTCCTCAATTCTGAAACGTCCCTAGTATACACTTTATCAAGAATAGATCTTTTCATGCTGATCGTTCTGTCCTTATCTAGTGCATACAATGACGCATGAGTTGGAAGAGGACAGAATAATCAGATGAAAAGGTCTAAGCGCTAAATATCTCAATTCGGAAACGGCCTAAGGGTTACACTCAAAAAATTTTGGTGCAGCACAGCAGCTGCCCCAAACGAAAAATTTCTATATTCAATTAACTTCATACATAATATTTGCCATGAATTTGTATATCAGTGAAATAAACTGAATATAGAAATTTTTCGATTGGTGCAGCTGCTGCACCAAAAATTTTTCAGTGTAGTTTAGAATAAGGGTACGGTCACACGACTTTTGGAAAAACCATTCTTGTCTTTCTCTCTCCTATTACAGACGCATAAGTTTGTCTCACTCTGCATTTTCCGTCTTTGGGAAATGTAAGAAAATGCAGAGTGAGACAATCTTATGCCTCTGTCTTAGGAGAGAGAAAGACATGAATGGTTTTTCCAAAAGTCGTGTGACCGTACCTTAAGCGCATGTAAATTTTCACTGGAAATCAAATAGAACGTCCGAAATATGACATAACTTTATATTTTTGACACCTGCTTCACCTTGCTTTTTTCTATATTCTAGTTCCCCGCCATGTATCGAAAAATGCTACCATTCCCTGCAAAGTGTCACAATTCGGATGTTCCACTTTTTATTTTATATTTATTGTCAATAAGATTTTGACATGATTCTTAACCTAAAAAATTATTTTTCATGTATCGTTCGGAGATAGTTTTAAATTCAAGTTTATTCTGTGCATGTTAAATTCACTGTGCTTTTATCTTTTATCTCACGTACTCTAACAATAAGTGTTACGAGTCAGAATATGTACAGTTATTACTACAATTTGGCAGTGGTTTTGTAAATTATTATTTATTAAAAATGTTGATTGTAAAAAAATTGTTTAAATGTCAATTAGTTTTTGTGAGAGCATATGTATATATTTTGTATAAAAACCACTGGTATAAAAAGGTTAAACGAAATAATATAGTAACCTAGGTAAGCAATTAAATGTTATACTTTTGTTTAGATTATTATAGGTAAAAAGTTTTACTGATATGTAATTAAAAATAGAATGTTATGCCTAGCGATAATATGTCAGCAAAATTGTTATCAATGTAGTATAATTAAACAATTTTATTTTATCGCATTTGTGTAACTTTGAAAAACAAAAACTTAGTGAATTCTTTGCCTCCCATTATTATAACATATTGTAAACTTCTTTTATAAAAATCAAAGTAATTTCCATCAATTTCTCATTATAGCCAGAAAAAAATATTAGTCTCAAACATTTATTTGTTTCAATTAAATAATAATAAATAAATAAGTAGTTATTTAGCTCTCTTAGAAAAATGTGTTTTTATTTAATTCAAATCCATTTGGTATGAATAACTTTATCGGGGTTGGTCATTCAGAATCGCGAGTCAATTTCTTTTATAAATTATTAAATAATTTATAATTATTACTCGTAAACATAATTTTTGTTCTTTAAATCTCATAGCTATTTTTACGTGACTTTTTCTTTTATGGGTATAGGCAATTTGTCAAGAGGGCGTACTTTATTTCTAAAGAGGCTGTTCCCGCAACTCCCAATAAACGATTTTCATTTTATGCTGGATATTCTCATGATTTACCAAAATATACATAATGCATAGCGGGTCGCATCATCGTATCTCCATTTCTGCGACATTGGTCTTTGTATCGAGTTTTAGGACTTTCAGATATATAGTGTGTCCTCGTCGTCGTAGTCGTCGTCGACAACGGCTGCAAACTCGACGACAAAGACGACACGTGCACCAAAGTGAAAATATATAGCCTCACGCACGTGAGACGCCTTCTTTACGAAAAAAGAACGGGGGGTTGAAAAAATTCTCATAATTTTAACGTGTAAGGGTCGCCCATAACAGAAGAACTTGTTTAATCTCTTTTTCATTTCAGTCTTAAATTTATATGATTCTCATAGACTCTTTAATTTTAACTTAATTGTCAAAATAACTTATTCGACATTAAGAAAAAAATTTTTGTTTTCTTTAAATATTTTCTTTCACTGCAACTGTTTAATTCAGAAGAATTATTCTTTTGCTATAGGAAGAAAAACTTTGAATCAAAGAAATCTTAACTTCAATTTATAATTTTATTAATTTAAAGAATTAATTCCTTTATTTCAAACAGGATTTCTTTATATAAAAAAATTTTTTTTTTTTTATTAATCAGTTGCAGTCGAAGAAAATAAGATTTTTAAAATGGCAAAAAGTTTTTTCGTCGTGGATATTTTATTTATATAAAAGTTGGGTATGAATTTTTGTAACGACGTATGTATAAAGAAAATAAATTATTATAAAAATATAAATAATGTACCTTTAAACTGATATAGAAATAAGCTCAAGAACATATGATTCACAACTGCAGAAAATTATGTGAAAAACTTCTTTTTATACCACTGACAAGAGGGAAACATGTCCGTACAACTTTTTTATCCACACTTTTAAAATTTCAATTTACATTAACTGAAATTAGTAACTCAACTTTGCCTTTTTTATGGCATTTTAATTTAAATTTAAAATAATTTTTTTTCAAATTGAAATTTTTTTTTGTAATTCTTTTCAATTACATTTTAACAATATACAAAATTTAAACTATTTTTTATTTGTAAACTAAAATTTGATAACAAAAAAAGGCTTTTATACATTATATATTTATTATAAATGTCAGAAAGCAAATATTACTTTTTTTTTATTTTATTTCCATTGTACCGTAAAGAATTAAGCGTTCAAACAGAAATTCAAAAAACTGTGGTTTTTAATAATCAAAGTATGAAAAATTGTTAATCCAATGGAAAAATATAATTATTAGTCTCAGAACAAAATAAATATTTTTATTTGCTGTATGATGAAAAATTAGTTATTTAATTTCGAGGCAAATATATTTTTATTATTTATAATTCAAATAAATTATATTTAGTTCGAATAAAAAATGTCTTTCGTGTTCTCATTTATAATGGGTGATGAGAATGTACCGGACCCCCCCCCAAGAAAATTTTGTCTACATCGACTTTTTCTATGTTTAAAAACCTAAAAAAAATCGATTTAGAAAAAAAAATGTTTTGATGGTATGATACATTTTAATCTCCATTTCGATAATTATTTAATTATTTTGTTAATATATGAAGTTTAAAAAATCATCATTACTTAGGGACATAGTTATCGTCTTTTATCGCGAAATCTTCATTTTCTGGGAGATTTGCAAATTATCACAAGACTATTCGTTCCACGTTTTAACTGACTGTAATCATGTTTGTTTTATGGTTCGTAACGAGCGGTAGATATTTTATCTAATTGCATAATTGCTTTCAAGCAGCCAATGAAATCGTGGGCGTCGCGACTCCTCACGTCCGGCGTCGGCAGTTTGACTACCCGCGGGAAGGAGAAAAAAGAAAGGGGTCGCTTCCCAACTGAACAGAGCACAGGATTTTAAATGATCCCGTAAACACAAGCGCTGCCACTGCCACAGTCGTTTGCTTAATTCGCAAGGCAGCTAATTGCACGCGTTTTAATTTGCGAAAAAAACTCAACCACACGCCTTTAACTAAACTTTTAATCAACACACGAATTTTGCCAAAAAATTCAATAATTGTGTCTATATCAAAAGGGAAAATTTCCAACTTTTTTGACTAATTTTTTTTTCTTGCATTATTTATGTCTTTTTAAATGTATATATAAATCTTGAGGGATAAGATTTCACCTGAAATTCAATTGAAATTCGTCTTACGTAAAGTGAAGTGTCTTATCCCTTTCTGGGGATAAACCATCGGACTCGTGAACTTCTTCAAATATTTGCTCAATCACCGCAAAGACATTTTACCAACTCGCTCACCATTGATCCATATTTTCTATCTTTCTCTATAGCCTTCTGTTCTCTCTTTCCGTTTCTCCTTCATTCTAATCTATTTTAATAATATGATGAATAATTTTATGAGAAAAATAGCCATTGACAAAAAGATTCATGAATAAAGTGTATATACTATTTTTATTTGATGGATTCAATTTTCTTTAATGAAACTATATGAAAAAATTTTTTTTAATTTTTTAAAAACAATTATAATTTTAAATTTTATTTATTTATTATTTACAATTTTAAATTCATAAAAATAAAAACTGTACTATTTACCTCAACTAATAGTTAACAGCACTAATAGTATGTGATAAAAACTTGAAACTCACAATTTAAGAATTTTTTTAAATAAAAAAACAATTGACAATAGCTCGCGTTCTAATACTGACATTTTGAATGTCAAACATTAGATTTGCATTATAAAAAAGACACTATTGTACAAGCTGTGTTTTTGAATAATTTTTTAAATGTTGTAGGGTCAAAATTTATATAAAAACAGCGATCTGAAACACTTTCCTCTCTAATTTTTAAGTTATCTATGTTTTGATAGATTTATATACATTTATACCCACTTAAATATTTCGCAAAAATATCATCTATTTTTGGAAGTAATTAGGAGTTGAAGTTTTTAGTAATAATCTTCTCATTTATCAATAAATTATTCAGAAATGATGAGTCAGAGACATGCATAACTTCTGCAATAATAGCGGTTATTGATTTTTTTTAAATTACAGATCTTTAATGGTTTAAAAAATACTTAATTTATTAAAAAGAATGCAAATAAAATTGTGGTTAGAAGATATCATATGTCAGTTTTTTTCACATTACCGTGTTACTCACTCAACAATGTTTTACAAAAATACCTCATATTTTTCATTGTTTAATGAATATTTAAAGAAATAGCGACATTTAACAATGATCCAGAAAAACAGAAAAATCAGGACGATTTACATAAAATGTATCAAATAAAAAAATTCAATTTTTTGAAATTTGTAAAATAATAATTGTTTAGGTACTATTATGAATTTTTTATATTTTCAGACCTCACTTTTACTTTTTTTATTAATGAAAAATGAAATTAATTAAAATTAAATTTACAGGGTTGCCATAAGTCCGAAAAGTCAGGAAAATGTCAGGGAATTTAAAAAAAAGTGCTGGAAAAATATTGAAAACCTAGATTTACATTAAAGTATTCATTTGTTATAAATTTATATAACAAAATAACAATGTCAAGTAATTATTTGTAGAATTTTTATTTGACCCAAGTTTTATTTAATCGAAATTTCATTTAATACAATTTTTGATAGAAAAAACGAAAATGTCAGGGAAAAATACAAAATTTTTGTCTGGAAGTTAGGAAAATTTATTTTGAAATTTTTGTGGCAACCCTGATGTAATTTTTATGTAATTAAATACACAATAAATTGTGGAATATTATTTTAATACCAAAATAGATTAAAATAAGATGCAACAAAGATCAAAAATTAAAATTTTTAAAAAATGAACTTCGAAACGTTAATTTTTACAAAATTGAAAAAAAATTAATTCAAAAAATGATTTTAATTTTTTATAGTATTAATTTAATCTGCAATACTTTTTAATAATATATAGTTTACTGTGATCACAATTTTATCTGACCAGTGACTTCAAATATGTACAACGCATTACATTTTTAGCTAGTCACTTGTCAGATTTTCTTGTTAGTTACTGGCCAGTGTTCAGAAAAACTTTGATAAGTGACTCTCCAGTCTTCGGAGTTGAAATTTCTACCTTTCGGTTTATTTGACTTGAAATGAAAAGCTTAAAGAGAGAGTGAAATCTCGCAGTGAGTAAGAATAACTTTCGAGCTGGCATTGGTTTAATTAGAAATGGTTTTTAGTCCCCTTAAATCACGTAATACGAGGAGCTATAGCTCTTTCACTGAGGAATAAGTCAACCAAGCTGATCAAAGCTGTTTGACGTGACCTCTTATTAAAGAAACCTACAATTCAAAGCCTCCAAATCTCTTCAGCAGCAAATTAGAATTTCTCCTCTAGATAAAAAGAACCGATATTTTATAAATCCCATATCATTAATAAAAATGAAAATCATTTCCTTTATTTTTATTAAGAAAAAACTTTTTTTTTTTTGGCACTTAGAGAGAGAAAATAAATTTGAGTCACATCTGGATTGACGGCAAGTGGGAATGCGCAGTTATGCGAGATTAGCAATTCATGGCCGCACTGTTGTTATTGTCGTGAAGGGCTCTCTCCCGCTTAGAATGGTGGCAATACACCAACGGCAGTAATAATAATTAAGAAGCATCGTAACAGTAGCATATTTGGATCCACCCAGAGTCTACGTATACTTAGCTTGACTTTTCATTTTCTTTTCTCTCTATTTTTCGTCCTTTTACACTCCTCTCACCTAATCTCGAGCAGGCGCTTGTTAAAAACGCCCGTGAATATAAAGAGTTGCATTATTAAAGAAGTTTGCGCGACTATAACAAAAAGTTCCGGTCTGTGGGGGAAGGTTTCAGAGAAAAAATGAGTGAGAGAGAAAGGAGGGACGTGGGGGTCAAGGAAAAAAGCAACAGACTCACGACAGAGTTTGGGAGCGTGGAGAGAGAGAGAGAGAAAGCGAAACAAGAGGGTGCGACAACAAACTGGATGGGGTGATACTCAAAGACGAAGCTAATTTCAGTCTTGACTTTCGTATATATACTGATGCCATAAATACCACGAAAGATTACAAAAATATTTTTAGATATAAGACCCAAAGTAAATAATTTTTTTATAAAAATTATTTTTAAAAAACCTAAATAAGATCACTCTACTTTGAAAACTTTTAGCACTAAGTTCTGATTCATGTTTACTATAACCACTAGCAAAATACGCGCGCCAAAGCGCGCAAGTAATTTCTGATAATTTTCCTAAAAGAAAGACAATTTAGAACATAATAATTTTTTTACATTAAATAAGAAATAAATGTCTTTGGAGATACGAAGCTGAAGTTCGCAACGTTTATGATAAACGATTTTTAAAGAAATAATTTTTTAAAATGAAAAATTATATATTTTTTTTCCTAAAAAATATTTTTTTAGGTAAACAATTTTATAATTTTTCGTGTTTATTAAAAATTGATTTCTAATCAGTTGCGTACTTCAGCAAAATTGGAGGTTTTAATTATCGAAATATATATTAAAAAACAATATATTTATTTATTAAAAGAATTTTTTTAATATAATTTAAAACTATTGAAGGTTGTGTGGAACACTGCTCTTTCGTCATCAATTTTTTTTAATGTTAATACGTTTAGCAGCAGCAAAAAAGGTACTTGCTCTGAAATTAAACATTAAAAATTCATTATTTGCAAAAAAATGGTATTAATGTGCCATTCGATGAGTTTTTTTTATAACTTTTCGAAGTAATCTTACCGAATGCAAGGAAACATTTTTTTTAGAATAATTATTAATATAAAGGTAAAAAATTGTTTTTATTTTAAAAGTGGTTATTTTGAACCTTTATATTAATACAGTAAAACCTCCGTATATCAAAACCGCGTAAATCGAATTCCCGCTTATATTGTATATTTTTTTGGTTCCTTGAATCATTATAACTACACTGAAAAAAAATTCTAGTTAGAATAACCAGAATTCTGGTTAGGGTATATTTAACATTTTGATTCTGGTTATGTTAATCAGAATTCTGGTTATTTTAACGAGAATTCTAGTTAATTCAACTAGAATTCTGGTTAACATAACTAGAAAGTAATGTTAAATATAGCCTAACCAGAATTTTTTTTCAGTGAAAGTTTTTAACCCGGATATATCGAATTTCCGCCTACATCGGATATTTTTTGGTTCTTCAAATTCCATATACGTGGGTTTTACTATAAATATTATAAAAAAATGTTTTATTTCATTCGGTAAGGTTACTCCGAAAAGTGATAATAATCCATTGTAATAATAATAAAAACATTAATAAAAAAAATAAAGTAATAAAAAATAGTTATAAAAATTATTATTATTAATCAATAACAATAATAAAAACAAAGAAGTTAATAATAATACATAATAATAAAAATAACAAACTTACCAATACCAATTGTTCTCAGATCCAAATTATTTTCAGACTGTAGGGGAAAGGTGGGTAAGTTCGCCCAAAAAAAGTTTAGAGTATAAAAAAAGTTACTTAATTTTAATGTTTGAGTATGAAACCTCTTTCATAGTACAAAGACAACCTTCAGAAATAAAACGGAATAGTTATTTCAATTGTCTTTTAATGAAAATATTGAATAGATTTTAATTAAAATATCGATGGTAAAAATGAAGAATTGATCTGAGGTGCGGGTAAGTTTGACTACGGAGGAGGGTAAGT
Source organism: Leptopilina boulardi (assembly GCF_019393585.1). Lineage (NCBI taxonomy): Eukaryota > Metazoa > Arthropoda > Insecta > Hymenoptera > Figitidae > Leptopilina > Leptopilina boulardi. Next base: position 932,881 of record NW_026138010.1, read on the forward strand.
CTGTTTCTTCCAAAAAGTATGAATAAATTGAAGTAAATGTGTCAAATTTTTTTGTATTTGTTTTTATTAATCAATAATCTTATGAATGTCTTAAAAATTAATACTGTATTATAATGAAATATACATTTTTTTGTCAAATTTAATTTTTCAATCAAAACTAGTTTTTAAAGGAGGAGAAAGTAGCTACGTAAAGTACGTAACTCTCAGAGACAAATGCGCATGCGCGCTTATTTCAAATGTTTTTCTTTCTCAAAATATTCAAATAATTATTTGTTATTATAAATTTATTGAATTATGCATTTTTTCTATTAAAAGATTTTTAGACATGAAAGGAAGAATGAATGCGAATGACAGTGAAAAAGATAATTTATTTATTAATATTTAACAATGTGTAAATAACATTTTTAGTATTGTACGAAAAATCAGATTTAACAATCATCTATTCTGAAACCCGTTTAAAAATCAGATTTAACATTTTTCTATTCGGTATAAAATCTTTTAAAACTTTAAAATATCACATTTTAGATAGGTATTGTATGTATATAATTGAGGTTATGTATAATAGTAATTTCCTTGATTCTGCTACAATAAATGAAAATTAAAAGCTAAACAAAAATTTAAATAATAAAGTATAAATAAAAATATACTTGTTATTGCAGCATTAAATTAAACTATTATTAAATAATTACCTGCATTTGTAGAAATCTATCAGTTCGTCTTCTGCTGCATGTCCCGTACCTAACTTACGTATCTTACTTGCGCGACTTGTGATTTGACGAAGTTAACCGCACGAACTTACCCAACATTAATAGTTTAAACATTTTATTACTTATTTTTAATTTTCAAAACATGATTTTCATAAAATGTAATGTTCCAGAATTATAATAAAAAAAATTACCAATTTCTATGAATAATAAATACGTACGTTCTTCCAAAATTCAAAATTGAAAAAATTTACAATTAGAAGCATCTTTTTCATACTTGTTTAATATTTTTGTTAATAACAAACCGATTACAATAAAACTTTTTAGACACCATCGTTACCATACAATACTCCATTCTTAAAAACGGTTATACGTAATATTTATTTTTAAAAAAGTTATTAAGAAAAACGAACTTATCCGCTACGCGAACTTACCCACCTTTCCCCTACGAAAATCCAAACTATCACACAACTTTTTCTACTCGAATTTAAAATTACACAATTCAAAAAATATATCTCAAGAATTCAAATTCACAATATTTCATACAAGGGAGTAAAAACACGACGTATTAGCTTCAGCGAAAAAATTTCCATATATCATACACAATAATAACAAACTTCACATTGCGGACAGAATGAATAAATGAAAGATCAAGGAGATTATTATAGTTAATTTTTTTTCTTTAATCCATGATTCTTAATTAAGGAGGTTCGGGGGATCATTTGAGGGGCAGGCAGGGAAGAGGGAGTACCAATGCTTCAGCATACGAATTTTAATTTCATACCAACATAATATCGTTAATGAAAATATGGATTTACTTTTATTCTATTGTATGAAACACACCTAATTTAATTTATTTAATTATATTTTAATATATTCTTGCATATAAATGTGTATAATTGTGAATTTATCGTTAAAATAATTTAAAAGAAATATAACATTTGGCTGCAGTTGACTTGGCAACGCTGCATTTATTGTGTAGTGTTGGCTAACATGAGTAAAACTTTCGTTGTCTATTTTCATCTCAGTCCGTCGTAGGTTATCTCATTTCCTTTCTCGCTTACTCTGTCAGTGTATTTGCTGACAACTTCACATAGTATGCGCGTGTGTTGTCAAATGTCAATTGACAAACCTAACCCCAAATAAAATGCAAACATGGAAAGTGTTCTAAGGTATAAAGGCAGATTTATTAATAAAAAACAATTAGATAGGCGTATTAAACAATTTTCTTTTTCAATTTAACACATTTTGTTTTTTATTACATTACATTTCGTATTTCAAATTATAAAATTACTTTAAACCATAGAATTGTTATTGCAAAAAATATATCTATTTATTAAATATAATTAATTTTTTTTCAATTAAATTAATAATTAATAATTATGATTATCATAATCATAGCATTAAATTTTTTTAAATTAATTATCAAGATAAAAATTAATTGAAATAGCTAACATTGATCATTTTAATATCCATTAAGATTTGTTATTTATTTTTTTGTAATCGATTGTTAATAACTAAATTTATAAATTTTTGTAAAAAAATAAACCATTTTTTAACATTTTTTAAAATTTAATATATTAAGTCAAGTTATAAAGAAATGAATATAAATGGAAAAATACATCGACTATTATTACAAAATTTAATTATTTCTTAAATTCTTTTTATTCTAATTTGATTTCTAAATAACTGAAACATTATTTGTGGTATTAGCTACACTACCGTTGGAGATTGTGCGACCTCTGCTTTTTCGACGACTATAAAGTCATTTAAATCTACAAAAATATTAAAACTAAAATTTTTTCCTTTTATTTTCTAAAAGCTAATAAAAGTCTGAAAGAAATGACACCTTGACAAAGAGAATGTGTTAATTTTTCAATTAAATATCTAAGAAAAACCCAATTTCCAATGTTTTACTTATTTTTTTTATTTCTCTGTCAAAAATTCATATTTTTAAACATTCTTGTGCTTATTGAAATCGTATTTTGTTATACAATTCAAATTATTTAAAACAATTCATGTCCACATTCTTCTCTAGCGTATGCAAACCGTGAAAGTTGGCTCAAAAAAAGTTAAAAAATTATTATTAATATTTAAATGACAAAAAATGATCAGTAAAATATGTAATAATCTCAAATTTACCTACACAAATCAGTGAAGGTTAAGATGATCTATTTACTTGATTTTTAAACATTACATTTTGTTGTAAAATTGAACTTTAATTTTTTAACTTTTTTTGAGCCAACTTTCACGGTTTGGATACGCTAGAGAAGAATGTGGACATGAATTGTTTTAAATTTAAATTTAAAATTTTAAAAAATACGATTTCAATAAGCACAAGAATGTTTAAAAATATGAATTTTTGACAGAGAAATAAAAAAAATAAGTAAAACATTGGAAATTGGGTTTTTCTTAGATATTTAATTGAAAAATTAACACATTCTCTTTGTCAAGGTGTCATTTCTTTCAGACTTTTATTAGCTTTTAGAAAATAAAAGGAAAAAATTTTAGTTTTAATATTTTTGTAGATTTAAATGACTTTATAGTCATCGAAAAAGCAGAGGTCGCACAATCTCCAACGGTAGTGTATTTCTTCCATATTTGGAACCAGAGGCCATTAAAATAAAAAAAAGAAAGAAATATTATTTTGAAATGAAAGTGATAGATATTTTTCATATATTAATATAAAACTTACAATTTATGTTAATTAAAACAACTTCATTCAAACAAATCTATATTTAAATCAAGAATTTTTTGTTATAAGTGTGATTGGATTTTTGAATCAAAGCAGAAGGCTATTTTGTTTTTTTGGGATCGTTAATACCAGAGATACTTAAATCACCAGTGATGCGAGTCGAAAAAAAGAAGGTGGAAAACAAAAACGATATAGCAAGAAGCAACGGCGCATAATTAGCATAACGACACTAATTAAAATACAAATGAAGAGTCTTAAAGAGCACTGACTGGGTGACTCATTATCACCAGCTCGGCCTTTTATCCCCAGAGATTCTCTTTCTTTTCTTCATTTCTTATTCTTTTTCACATGCTTATGCATGCCTCAACGCGGCAGACGTACACCGAGAAAAAAGATTTCTTTGACAAATTTTTCTTTGATTCAAATAAATTTATTTGTTTCAAACAAATTATCTTTGAATGAAAAAAGCTTTGTTTGTTTCAAAGAAAATTTTATTTTGAATGAAAGAAAACAAGTCAAATAAACTGGTTTTTTTAAATCGACTTACTCGAAATTGTAAAACAAATGAATTTTCTCGCAAATATTTCGTATTCTATTCTACGTTCCACAAGTTTTAAAGGAGTCCTTACATGTCCCTTTATTTTATTTATTTATTTCAGTAAACGGGATAAACCCTTTCATACATATGTACTCGTAATACTATGTATAAACATGTTTTAACGAAATTGAAGTGTAACTTATAGTTAGGTTGACCAGTGATTAATTTAAACCCAGTATGTGTCTACGTAATAATGAGGTGAATGTAGTTTCATTGTTATAAAAAAAATCTATATGTTCGGAAATATTATTTGCTTCTCTACTAAGTCTGTTGAACAGAGAATTGTACCCGTAATTTGTTCTGTGGAATGTTTCGGAGAATAGTAGGTAATTTTTAGTTTGTCTTAGTGGAACGAGTTTTCTTGCTTTCCTTACGTCTTAAATTCTTTTCGAAACACATGTGCTTAATGTAGTTGTTAATTCTCTTTCCCTGCTCCTCTCTCGATTTTTCTTGTTTCTTTTGTAGCTCTCTCCTATTGTCTTCTTGTGCCGGTTGCTCTTTCTCTTGTCGACTTCTTTCCCTTCTTAATTCTCGTCTTCGCTTCCTTTTCTCTTTTCGTTTCTCGGCTTTCTGTTAGAGGTGTGCAAAAGGCTCGAATGTCGAGCCGAGTCGAGCTCGAGCTTGACTCGAGGTATCGAGTACTCGAATTTGTCGAGCACTCGAGTGAATTCGAGTACTCGAAAATTCCGAGTACTTGAATGAATTCGAGCATATTAAACGTTCAATTTTTATTGTATGGCAAAAATTACTTAATTAATCAACAGATAAATTAATGTCTACATATTTGAAATTACAAACTCATGAAAAAATAGTAACTAGCTTACAAACAATCGAATATTCAAATTCAATTTACACAAGTACTCGAATTCACTCGAGTTATCGAAGTTACAAATTGACTATTATCTATTTTTGACTGAATGTTTTCAATAGATTTTCAAAAAAATATATATATGTTTATTATACTTGACTGAAAATGGTAGAATATTTTTTAAATTATGACAGGAGGGGTCTTTTTTATTTTGCATTTTCTGCGCGATTTGTCTATTATCGAGAGACGCCTTTATAGCCGGAAGAGAACCTTATTTCGTCGAAGTCAATTTCAGGGATGTTTGAAATTCGCTGTCGCAGGATTGTTGCGCATTAACCTATGGACGATTGGCCTAGGACTACTTTTTTACGATACGTATCACAAACATAGAGAAGACTTGAAAGAGAGTGAAATAGCAAGAAATCAATGAAAGAAGTATATTGCAAGAGTTTCCCTCTCGCAATGGGGGAAAGAAAACCATCATAAAATATCATAAACCATTCAATTTGCCCGCGTAATCCTGAATCCACGTGAGGCACGTCAATTCAAAATCCAAACCCGCTTGGATAAGCAATGCATCCTCGATCTACAGACAACATAAATATTATTGGGTAATCGTTACTCGATGGCAAAGAGGGGTGGGGGTCGGAACACTGCATAACTTTTTCTAGAATTGAAATGTCAACAATAAGCCTGTCATATTATTTTACTAGTTTTTTATGGCCATTCGATTTGGAGTTTTTTTTTCAATCTCTTGCTCCCTTCGCGACTTTGAATATAAACATTATATTTATGGGTGTATCTAAGATTCTAGCGTGGAAGATTTCCAGGAAAAGTAGAGTTGAACAGAATAACAAGAATGTTTTATTTTCAAGTTGAATTTAACAAACGTTTTTTGTGCATTTGCCTCGCGTAATATGTTTGAAAAAAAAGATTTGAGAGGAAAATAGTGAAAGAATGTAGGTCGGCATGAAGTGAGAATTACTGAGGATGTCACGAAACACAGGTTGTTAAAACCCCATAAGTGAGAGGGGCAAAACTTCTCGCGGGAAAGACTGGAGATCCTTGGTTTCAGAGTGCTGTGCACGTAGCATTAATCCCGGCGGATGCTTATGTATCCTCAACCCTCTTTTAGTGTGTCTCTTGCTTTTATCCTAACCAGCTCTTGAGTATCAGTGGGGATGTGTTTCTCACTCGACTCGAGTCTACTCTCTTTCGGTTGACACTTAATTTCCGTTATTCGTACGTAGTACTCAGTACACCCGGTTTATGTCATATTTCTCACCCCCCCCACCTCTCTCGCGAGTAGCTTACTTTCACCCCCAATATCATTCCACTCTCTCCTTCGTTCTCTCAGTTAACCACTCGGTCCCTTTTACAAATCGATGACTACTTTAAAATAACCATTTCCAATGCTTCTAATTTCTCTTCGTCAAATTTTTACAAACTATAACGAATTTTATATCAATTTAATTTTTATTTCACTCATAAAATTAATGTCTTGAAATTATTAATATTTTTAAAAATAGGTGCTAATTTTATCTTAATATTATTCTGTTACATTATGTAATAATAAGACAAATAGAAAAAGAAACGTGCGTTAATCACGATTGGTCATAAACAATTGTCGAATTCTGAAGAGATAATAAAAATCACCCTTATTCTTGAGTTCTTTTTTTTAAAAAAATTGTCTTCGAGACAAGTAAGCCGACCAAACTGTCGTCGCCAACGTTGTCGCAAGGATTACATCCTCGTAAAATCTTGTGGAATTTACATGAAGAGTGCTCACAATAAAATATTGATGCGACGGATTTAAATACAACTTCACTCGTAAAGATGAAGACATTTTCCTCTCTGACCTTCTGTTTACAAGCAAAATTCCTTTTTTTTCGACTATAAAAACGGATGTCATAAAACAGTTAATTATTTTCTTTTAAAATGAAAAACTTAATGACATCTGTGAAGATACAATGATTTTTAAGTAGATGCGAAGAAATCAAAGCAAATAATTTGTAGATAAAAATGTTATAATTAGATTATTTCACTGCAAAAAGAAGTATCTTATTATAAGACACATTGGAAGCCAGTTACCAAAAGCATCTTCCTATCCATCTTACATCTTAAGAAACTAACGCATTTTAAGATGTTTTTGATAACTTAGAAGCAAGTTGTAAAAAACATCTTAAAAAGGCGACCAAAACATTTTAAAATAATATACATCTTTTTGCAGTGTTGTTGTTTAAAAAAAGTTTTTCGGATCGATGATATATTTGAAATCAGTTTTTAAATATTCAAGATGGCGGATATGTTAAATTAATTTAAAACCACAAATTGTAGTAAAAACTTATATTTCCTTGTTTAACAAAAAATACCTAGATAATTTATTCCCGATTGGTATTCACGTTTTTTGGTTAGTAGAAACTCTTAATGAATTATTTTAACAATTATATTTACTTTTATCTCAAAATTTTTTTTATAATTTTTTGGATCATAATGAATTGACTAAAAATTTATTTTCTGTACTGCAAAGTTTAATTTTTTCTCTGATTCCTAAACAACATTAAAATACTTTAAACATAGTCTATAATTCACTATTAGTTTTTTATTTACTTTATAATGTTAGAAATTTTTCTCACATTCTCAGTAAAATTAATTTCACTTTCAAAAATTGATTTCTACCTCAAAAACCGTTTTTGAGTCGATATAAAAAATACATGTAAAACACTTTGCAATTTAAGTTAGAGTCAATGTCAAGGAAATCTATATAGGGAAACATTCCAAGTTTCCTGTTGAAAAGTCAGGTTAGAATGATAATCCTAGAAAAAGGAGAAAATTGAAAAAAACGAAATGTCGTACTTGCTGATCGGTTGTTGCAGTAAAGTAGACGTCTGAGGCAGTTGCCAACTGGCAGATTGCCGCGCCACGCTTTACCACGATGCACATACCTTTTTAGCTTTACCCTCTCCCATTGGCGTTGTGGAACCGCCAAACCTCTCGCGAAATATTAATTAACGTTATTAATGCCCACTATTGAACTCACAGGGGGTTAGAAACCCTCTGACTCACTTGCTCCATCAGCTCCTCCTTCTCTCGTCGTCTATTTGTCTCACTTCGTTCCTCTCGGTACCCACGTTGGGGAAAAAAATCCCATTATCGTAAATCATCGTTTTCCAATAACGCTGCCAGGCCTCTTTACCGTTCTTCCTACCAAGAGAGGCCTTTTCCTTGCTCCTTTCTTCCGACATTCTTTCTTTTTCCTTTTTACTCCTGCTTAACTGTGTCTTGTTGAAGAATGTATTGGATTTACGTCAAAAATTCAAGCTCTTATTTTTCGTAATGAAGTTCTGAACGTTTCTTTAAAATTATTTTTTAAATAAATAATCTGTTTCAAAACAAACAATTTTAATTTTGTTTGTATCCCAATGAAATAAAGAAATGAAGTGATGACGAGTGTGACGATCAGTGTTTCCGAGCACGTGATCTAGACTTAACAGGATCTCGAGGTTGGTAGTGAAAGCTACCTTGGAAAGTGGATAGATAGAAGGATAGGGCGGTGGTTGTGAAACGGAGGGCTAACATCGAAAGCTCAGGTCGGCAATCACCCCCAGGGTTAATGCCATCAGGGCTAAACAAAGTATAAAGTAGGTACCTGCTAAGTAAGCCCGAGGCAACTAACCGAAACCGGACGAACTAGATGCGTTTCTCGCATACTAAGAATTTGCTTTCCTTCTCCTTGCACGTCCAAAACACCCTCTAATCCACAGATTATACGATATACTTCTGGATACATTATTGTTCATAAATAATTCCAATTAAGTTCCAGTTGCTAAAGAAAAAAGTTGCGAGCTTTACAAACACTACTGAATTACAAAATATATCCGGATTTTACAGAAAACATGTTCAGAATTTCACTATTTTGTGGAAAATGTAGACTTCTTTTAATTATCTGAATAATTTGTAATTTATAGACAAATCAAATTACGCACTGAAGGCGAATTCAAAATTGATTCACAAAGAGAAAAGTTCGCATTTGTTATTTTCAGAAAATCTGCAAAGAAAAATAATTATTACTAAAAAGTTTTCAATCGTTTTTTATAAAAAATAATAGGGTGAATCAAAATTCTTCTGTTGCGTCAACAAAATTTTATTTGTCCTAACCAAACTTTAGTTAAGACAACAAAAATCCTTTTTCTAATTTTGGTTGTGTTGAGTTAACAAAAAAATTTTGGTTCCTTAAATACCAACCAAACCATATGAAATTGAATAAATCTTTAATCCAGTAGAAAGTATTGATCATCTTTTGGCCATTATAGGACATTAAGCAACTAGTATACAAAGTGTAACTATAAAACTATAAAAAATAATATGAATTTTCCTTTAAATTTCTTTCCTAAATTCATCAAGTTTGAAAATGAGGTCTGGCTTGTAGAAAGAAAATGAGAGGGAGTAAAGTCGAGAGAAGAAAATCTGATGCAGGGATTGAACATCTTTCTCTCTATTCACCACCATGAACTTTCTATATCTCCGTCTTAGTTTCTCTCCCCGCTCAGTTCAGCCGTCGACTCCTTCCATAATTTGATTGTTTTAATTAAATTTCGTCGGGGAATCACTTTACGCTGGGCACACTGGTCCGGACACAATGCAAACTGTGACGTGCGTCGAATGAATTTCGACTTGGGCGAGGTTGATTGTAAACGTCTTCGAAATCCTATTGTGTATCTTGAGTTTCACATATATATAGAAATTTTCTTTCAATCTGTAAATTAAAATTCTCTACTTGCCATTTTCTCTTGTATAATGTAAATTGTAAAATAATTAAGGTTAAGGATATAAATTAGAAGAATTGTTAATGTAAAATCATTATGTTAGAAGAAAAAGTGAAATATCTCTATCTTCGCAAATCTTTATGCTTAAATCGAGTCAATCGACAAAGAGCAAGCAGGCGCAACCTCATATTCCAAGGCGTAATAAGACGAAGGTTAGACACGACCGCGAGGAACGCTATGGCGTTGCTAGCGACGCGCCATTCCGCATATTTCTCCAGATATTGGAATTTGTCGCGGTTACTTACTTCAAATTATCTTCCGGTCTAGCTATTCCTACGCGGTCTGTTCGCCTGCTTCAATATTCGTTAGTCGATAAGCCGCGAGGGATAGTCTTAAAAAATCATTAATATTCTATTAAATTATGAGCTTTAATGAAATTTTTATAAGATCTCGGCAAATTTTCACGAAACAAAATATTCAAGAATAGAAAAATACATTGCTCTGCTGTCAGATGATTATCCTAAGGTTATATAAATATTCGGTTAAAAATGAATTTTATTGTAAGGGACATAAATGGCAGATGTTAGCAATGCTGATTTTGATAATAGAACCATTATCAGCTTCCACCTTATGATTTCAAACAAAAGAATCTCGGAATCCACTTTTATTCATCCTTCTGGCACAGAGGATTCTTCATTTATTTGTCTTTAGAGTGATTTTAGATCTTATTCTCCTTCTAGACCTTTTTAAATTATTATGAATTAAAATTTTTAGGAATCATTTATATATTTTTAAGATTTTATTAACAATTAATTATGAATATATAAATTTTATTATACTCTCTATTGTAGGTTTTAAAAAAATGTCTAAATTGGTTAAGAATTTACAGAGATTCAATTCATTTGTGACATGAATGAAAAATGAACAAGACGATAAATCTGTGTCAATTACAGTTTCTGGGAATGGTTTAAGAATTTTTTTTCCATGCCCTCTCTGGATAGAGAAGAACTCCATTGAAGTCAATCCGAGACTCTTGGAGGCTCCCTCACCGCCTGATCCCAAACCACCCAGTGGTAAGGCACTCGACGGGTTGAATGCGCATTTTTACTAAATTAAAAAGTATCGTGTGACTGAGCCAGAATGCTGGGGTTGCCTCTAAAGCGTTCTTAACCCCCATAACCTCCGTGGATTCCCATAACCCCCTTCAATTTTCTCTCTTCCTTTCTTTTTTCTCTCTTAAAATTTCTCAATCTCTCGTGGTATCTCTATCTTTATTTCTCGTTTACCCCTTTTTTTCTGTCTCACACACTCAGATTCTTTTCTCTTACTCTCCCGCACTTTTGTGTCTCGCGGCCTCTCGACTCTTGGAGTCCCCTCCGAAATTGCTACCCTTGTTTGCGTTTAATGCTCCGCTATTTTTTCTTGTCCTTTTTTCTCAAATTTCTTTCGCATCACGTCCATCTCACTTGAATCTTAAACTGACGGTTCGTGGGTACTGTTCATTTTCACAAACTGTAAAAAGCAGAGTGGTGCACTTCTTTCACGCTTCACGTGTTTATTGAGGATAATAAGGTCTCTGAAAATAAACTAAACCACTTTCCACTTTATTCTATATATGTATTAGTAAAATCCTTACTTTTCGAATCTATTTTTCTTTTAACTTTTTCTATAATGTAGTTTTATATTATATTACTATCTTCTATTGTATATTTAAATTTTTTATTCAACCCTTTTTTCAGTTGTATTTAAAATTTTCTTATTTTTTATATGCTTCTGCACTTGAAGTGAAGGGTTGAAGGTTACAGTGTATTCACCACGATGGTTGGTTCACCCTTTGTTAGAAATACTTTGGCGGCCGACTGCGGTTTGATGGAACTCACTGGTACCAGTCCAGAAACTTTGAGTCATGCGTGTATTTAATTTCCAAAAGTATTTCGTGATTCTTATTTTGTAAAAGTGAAATTCAAAAAAATACAGCAGTAAATTAATTGTTTACCCTAAAATTATAATCAATATCATATTTTTAACTATTTCTCCTTTTTTTGTAAAAAAATGGTTAAAATCCACAAGACTGTAATGTTTTTATACGTGGATAATAAGCAACGTGTTCAAGTGAAAACTCCTGCAGTCGATGGGTATCAAATTGTTGGAGGAATTTTCTGACTAAAGGCCCGATAACGGCCATAAAATATTTAAGAAAACATGCAACCTCTCCCTTTTTCCATCGGAATACTACGATATTTCGAGGCATCCTCCACTTTTCTTGAACCGCGACTGCCAGGAGGAAAAAAAGAAGAGGGTCGACTACTTTGCGATACGCGCCTTCTACGATTCCCTGAGCGCAGATTACGTCCGCTCCCCTTAAATATTCATCTTCTTAGAAAAAAAACTGATAAAAATAAAACAAGAGCCCTCTCGTCCATAGTACCACCATCTCCTCCCTTAAAAAAAACACATCATTGTCAGCGTGTGAAAATTAGACGTTCAAGATCTCCACGTAATAATTTGTCTCCCTCATTTCTTCCATCATAAAAATTTACCCTAATTCATATTTCTCAGTCCAAAGAAGAGAACTTTAGAATTAGCATTTATTATTGAAGTATTAATGAAGTTCTAACAAACAACTTAATTAATATTTGAATTATTATATTTTCTTACAAAACGGTAAGACGAAATTTTAACATTTCGTTGAAGTAACTTAAACAAAAGTATTGCTAAACTTTGGAATTTCTTTTTGAAATAAAGTGGCGAAGAAAGAAATGAGTGCAGAGTAAAAGAATTTAAAGGTCGGGACAGTGGATGGTATTTAATGTCACTTTTTAAGCTTTAAGCCTCTTACGCACTTCCGAGAGTCTTAAGCTGTACAAAGAGAAGCTTTTTCCTTTCTGTAAAGGATCCGTCCAGGGGGTGCTTCTGATAATTGAATCAAACGATTTATTTTCCCGATTAAAAAATCTGGAGCTGCTAAGAGGTATCCGATTACAAAGCAGCTTTTCCCCATTGGCTCTTCTTCGCTCCTCGCTGTGCGAGAGTCAAGAGATGCTGAGAGGGTGAGATATTTGATCTTAAGTACACTGCACTTGATCTAAATTTACAGATGACACTTATTATATTTGTACAATTTATATTCATTATTTCATTCAATTAGCTTTTAATTTGCTTTTAAAAGCATCTGAAAAATATTTAACGAAGAACATTATCAATCCGATATACATGTAACATGGTGAGCTAATAATAAAAGCTACATGTAAATTAGAAATTAAATATTGCCTTGTTTCTTGTCTCATCTTTGCCCTCAAAATTTTGATCGACTTTTACGATCGTTAGCAGTAATTTGTTTGTGAAAATATTCAAATTCAGAAAATCGCATATGTATTTGACCCAATTCCGTATTCTATTTCTCATTCTGAAGCATCTGATGAAATTCAATTTAAAACACAAAATGAGTTTCCGCCTCGAGTTTACTTGTCATCAAACAAAATTCGTTACGGTTCTAACAAGTTTACATATGTATATACATCGAGTGCGGGAGAGTGAAAAATATTTTTCCAAGAACGGAGAATCACGTAACGTGACGGTATATAGGTGGTATTTTTCCATAGCAGGGTGAACCTTTCAAATTGGTCCCAAACGCGATAAACCACCTAGTTCCCTATACGTGAGGCGCAATGGGGAATTGAATTTAAATGCGACCGCCACTTCTTTTTCGCAAAAATGATCGAGACAACCCTCCGAAGTCTTTCACTGACAAACGGATAGCAGATTGATTTTTTTGGCCCCAAACCTATATACACCCTGGAATAAGACGATTGGACAAGGTTCACGGAGAAGTGCAGGGGAAGAGTTCGATCTCATCTCGAGTTATTAATAATATCTGGAGGTTAGTATTTCCGTCGGAGAGGAAATAGAAGCGATGCCGCTCTTACGGGTTCTCTCTCTCTCTCTCTCTCTTGCTTCTCTTTCTTTCTCTTCATTTCTGTATCACGCGAATGGCGACGCCCATGGGTAGGAGCACAGATGGAAGTACCCGATTTATATGCAAATTCCATATTTGTCGCGTCAGGCGCGAGAAGGATCCTTCCTTCGTTCGTTTGAGGAAAGAAGACTACGCTCCTGCTGGTTCTTAAACGGGGCTTTCCACTAACGAGTCTCGCAACTATTTGCAACTACCGTTCGGTTTTCGATTTTGAGATTATTTCATGTTCTTGATGTTATAATATAGATGAAGATTCATTTTAGGGAATAGAAATCAAGACTTACAAATAATATTAGGTTAACCTTTTGACAAAGAAGCATTCGTTCCTAATGGAAAGGAGAAAGTTAGCGATCGAAATGTCGTTAGATGGCAACACATTTGTATAGACAAAGAATGGTGGACCGTGGGGGAATATGGATAATGGCGAGCAAGAGAAGGAAAACCACGAGACTCTTTTTTCCTACGACATTGTCAATTATCGAACCTTCTTTTCTCTACCCTCGTTGCGCTCGTGCGATATCGTTAATAAACCCAGGCTTCCAAAGTTCCCTGTCTCGTCTAATCACCCCTTGGTTCTATCCTCATCTCTTTGGTCTTCTTGCTCTCGTCGCTGTTCCTGGCAGCATCTTTCTCTGCTTACCATAGTACTCCTGCAGAGCGACACCTGCATATTTGATGTGAAGTGTAAACAGCCAACCGCCACTGAATAAATACTCTCTCTTCATGTATTATTAATCGTCTCGCAGAAGATTAAAAATCAGAATTACCCTAAAACGCTGAAATGAGGTTGACGCCATGAAAAAAAGAACATTCCACAGAATCCTAATCTTTGTAACCTTTCTCTTGAATAAATATTTATCAGTAATATAATAAATTTTATTAATATCATTTATTAGCAATCCTCTGGCAAAGTAAATGTGATTTACCCCCTATTGTAAATTTGACACATTTTTGATTTTCAAAAACATTTTTAATTTCACAATTCATTTGAAATGAATTCTCGCCAAAAACGATTTCTTACAGATAAGTTTTTAATGGTTCATTTTCCACGAAGAAGATGGAACTTGACGCGAAATGAGGGATGATGGCAATGACAGAGCTAACACTGTACAAATGAATGCACGCTAAGTCTTTGACACACTATAATTTATCACATTATCCCGTCGTCGCCATCCCTCGGTCGCTGACTGTGATTGGGACAAATATAAATAAGGCGTTCAGTTCCTCCACTCCTCAATCTTTCTTCACTCTTTCCTCTCACGCGAGACCGATATAAACGTGGCTTTAACGGATCCTCCTTAATCCCCCCGGGAATACGTGCGAATGTGTGACGAATATGTCGGGATTCGGCTTATCTCGATTATTCAACCTGAAAAATGTTACCAAATTAGTCTTTTCCGAGCACCACAATTTTTTGCAAAATTTATTTTTTCTATTTCATTTGAATATTCCAATGTTCAATTTTAACCTTAGACAAAAACGCATAAAAAAGTTTTTAATTATCTTTTTCTTTTTGTGTGAAACATTTTTTTTTGTTTATCAACCGACTTGTAACAACAATAAATGGATACAATCAGGCAACCACATTTTGTGACGTTAGAAAGAAATATCTTTTTTTTTTCTCTTTCTCATCTTCTCCATCCAGCCTGTGTAAAAGTTTTTCAAACTTTATATAATCATTTCTCTTGGAATGTACCGGTTGTGCCTCACCCTTACTTTTTTTTAACTGTCTTTCCACCCTTTACCTCTGCTCCACCCCTTATGAGTCCTCAACCGCCATTCACCTCAGTGCGCTTATCTCGGCGAATTCTTTCGTGGTTCAAACCTGGGAAATATTCTCGTTCTTTCTCGATTTTCTGACTTGGCTTCACGATGAGAAGAATTTTAATTTTTTTTTCAAGAAAATTCACCATTTCCATGCTACCTTTAACTTCAAAGGATACACATACGTTAGCCATCAACTTGGGAAATGTTGCGGTTCAATTTTAAAAGGGGGAGACGAAATTAGAGCAGACTGTACAATTTTTAATTTATTTTGGATTTATATATTCTAATGTTTGAATAATGTTAAATTTTGAAAGTTGTCTTATTTATTCAATTGTCATTTTTCTCTTAATTTAAATTTTATTTTATATATTTGAAAAAAATAAAACTCATTATATCACTTTAAGAATAGCCGTACTATGATGTAATATGAAAATAGTTTTCCTGCAATATTTAAAGACACATTATAATAATGTTTGTAAGATACATTAATAAGAATATCGACTACATTAATTAAGTGAGAAGGACGTGAGAAGACATTTCCATAGGTCTCGTAGCGTTTTGCCTTTTTTTGCAAATCTTCTTTAAGGGGTCGCGCGCATTCAGTGTAAGATATACGGGAGCAGATACTACGAGATTTGTGGTCGAAGTATATATAGTGTTGTACAGCTGCCGCTGGCTTTCAGGTGGAGATTGTGTTTTGACGTCTGATAGATTCATGGTTATTGGAATCAGAGTGGTTCTATTACATCACAAGACCGCGGGGCGGCCAACTTATCGCCCCAGGGCGAAGTAAATCACCAAAGTCTCGATCTGTTTCGAGAGATGTGTTATTTCTTCCACAGACTTTTTCTCCATTCACTTTTGATTCTTCAATAAAAATTCACATTCGAATTATTCAAAAAAAAAAAAAAAAAAAAATTGAAAACTTCACAACTCATTTATATTACCGTATACACACTCATTAAGGATTTTGGAATTAATTTTAATGACCGTTGATAAATGAAATAGCCAACATACATAACTGTTGGTGAAAGACGATATATCTCTCGTCAGTCTTCTGCCAGTTTTCCCCTTTCTCGAGGCTTTCCAAGCATCGATGGTGCAAGAGGGTGCACGATGACACTCGGTTACGACATTAGCGACGTTTCTCACCCCAACTTCTCGCACTTCGTCAATGTCAGCCTTTTACTGACACAAGCTCTCTCTCTCTCTCTCTCTCTTTCTCTGTCTAACTTCCACAAGATCCCATGGGGAAAATATTTGACTCAAGAATTTACAAACCGACCGTGACAGTTTTCAGAACAACCTGATAACTTTAATTCCCATTTGTATCAACTATTTCATTTTCTGACAACTCACATCCCAGAGCATTTTCTCAATATTTGCTATCAAGTCTGTCATATAGTTTAACAGATTTTTTTTATACTTATATGTGAACAATTAATATTTCTAAATAATTGAGACTTTTCAAAAAAGGAGTCAAGGTGGAGCAGCTTCAAGAGTGAAATAAATTAAGAGCACCGCCTAAAATGATAATCGGAGGTTCCCTAACCTGGATGGAAACTTCATTTTGGACCGTTTAAAAATCTCATGAAAGCGAAACAAAGGAAAAAGCGAGTCCACTCCCTCCACGATGAGACGAGTACACGTTGGTTTAACATTAACGGCGAATGGGGTGGGATGGTCGAAGGAGAATGAAAGTCAAGTGAGAAATGGGGAGGTTGGGTTGAGTGGCTTGATGACGTCTCGATTCCCTTGCAGTCAGCTTTTTAAAAAGATGAGCTGCACGAGGGAGATTCTTATCAGCGACGTCGACCGGCCTAATTTACTTATTCTTCTTTCTTCGGCACCTATTTACCAGTATGAAATTGCCTACGTTCAACACCTCTTGGACAAGGTTCAAGTGTCAAATCATATTTTCGCTTTTTTCATAGTTTTCACAACTTTGTCACCTTGCGTTAACGTTACTTTTATCGTGAATCTTCTGGCGCTAGAAAAATCGTTCTAAAATAATTTTATTTTTAAATAAACAATTTATTGAACTGATTTACTTCATTAATTGTAATTAATTAACATCAAACAGCTTTTAACATTTTGATTTTGAGTCTTTTCTGAGATAAATATTTAATTTTATTCAGATTTTTTCTTGAGGGATTTTAGTTTCTGGACAAGGGGTACTATCATCCTGAGCCAAGATTACAATGTCTGATCCTCTTTTCTTTTCGATACTTTTTTTGTTTCCCTTTTATTCACACTCAATCGTCTTAACATGAATTTTTTGAAAGTTGTAACCGTAAACTTTTTTTTTATCTCCAAAAAAAATCTGTCTATACTACCTGGTACCACTCGAAGTTTGACCTACACGGAAAGAAATAGATGGTACGGGGTACTATCTAGATAGTACCAGGTACCATATTTGATCTTACATATACGGACAGCAATCTAGATTCTATCAGTTACTATCCAGATTGTACGGAGTAACATCTGTATTTGTAGTGGGTAACATAACCATACTTTTTGTAACATCTTTGATAGTACCGGATAACATCTACTTTTTACCATCTTAAGATCATAAGTTCTTACCATCTATTTCTCTCCGTGTACAGAAATAATAATTTTTTAAGAAAGAATAATCACAGACAGTTCATCAGTATATAATTCATCAGATATCAGCATCATTCAGTTTTCTATATGCAATGAACATAACCCAGTGGGGAATTTACCATTAGCCCTATAATAGCCCAATGGTTACCATTGTTAATTTTTCACTGGGAAGTGTTAAAAGCCGGTAAACAACGAGTGCAGTTAGCTCGGTTACATAAAATCATTAAGGTGAAAGAACTATCAATACTCAAATTCGTAGACACGGCAGCTTGAGCGACCCATACAAGGGAACAACGCTGATTGCTTATTTCAAAGTAGTAAAAGTCAGCTAAGAAGCTGTTGCAGTCTGATCAACGATCATAAGTCAAAGAGAGATCATTCATAGAAATGTTCGCCTATATCTAATAGGTAAAAATCAGAAAAACTTATTACCAAAAGGATTATTTGGTTAAAGGAAATTCGTCTTACACAAATTAACAATAATTGAAAGAATTTAAAGAAGGGAAAATTTAAATATTAAAAAATAAACAATAATTTTAGGACATAACACTTGTGATAAGTAAGAATTTTAATTTTATACGGTACAGCAAAAATATAACCTTGAAATTACTTGAAAGTGAATCACTATAGTATATAAAATTGCGATGTACCGAAATGTCAAATGATAAAGAAATGCGATTAAAAATACAACACTTTTTCTTATACTAAAAGCACACCAAAAATAGCATGGTACATTTATTGTAGATTTTTATGGTCGTTAAAATAAATTGCTCACGTATAACGGAAGTGAAGTTGGGCTATTTGTATCGTTTTGTCGTTTTTCAGTGACGGCACGCGTATCCAATAGTATAGCATTATTTCTTTTATGGCCAATAAAGGAAAGATGACCCTGTGAGTGCTCCTTCGAAGTCTTTTCTCGTTTTCGTATTCCACAAGACAGATCCCCCTTCGACCACTCGGTCCTGGGACCATCGCTTCCCCATAACCTACTATTATTACTCTGGGGTCGTTCGATCTGCCGTTGAAGGTGTCGCGATTGGTTTTGTGTGCGTGTGGATATAGTTCAGGGACTCCCCGGCCCAGTTAACCGACTGTCTCTTCCTCTGGGACGTTGAAAACAAGGAAAAACTCTGAAACCAGCGAGGGTTTTTGTTTAGAACACATCAAGAAAAAGAAATGCTTTGGAATGAATATCTTCGCTTGGATAAAATTCCCAACTTTCATTTTGTTGGAAAATAGAAAGAAAGTTTTTCCAACATATAATAAATACATATTAAAAATATTATCCAAATTTAAGTAGAATCAATAGTAAGCACTATTCATAAAAAGACCTTTATATATTTATTTAGAGAATATATAAATTTATTGAATGTAATTATTGAACAATCGTTAAGTTATTGAATAGCCACGCAATGGACCGAGCTAAGTTTTGCTTTTCGACATTTTCGTGAACAGCAAAGTATATGGTTCCTTGGTCGATTCCTATACCATTGTGTGGGACTATTGCAACGTAATGGCTTGCCATTTTCAGTTTTACGGTCGATTATCACATCGTACCCTTTGGGGTTTCCTTGTGGACCCCGAGCAACGATATTGTAAAGAAGCTAAGATTTGCTGGCGAAAATGGTCGAGTGTAAAGGGAATTGTAGCTTCATCGTAAAACGACCACCCTCAAAAAAAAAAAAAACTCGCTATTCGAAGCCGAGAGTGAAGTATCGTCCTCCTTGCAGTCACTGATCGCACCCAATTTTCGCCTCATCTTCCAACAGAGTGTCGATACTTTGTGATAATGTAAAAATCTCTCTTCATTGAAATTCATAGCACTTTTTACTGCTTTTTTTACTATTTACCCTCCTGCTAGACGAATACGCAAAATTTTATATCTTATTTCCCCTATGTAATTTGCCTTTTATTTTCTAACTCAATTTTCAATTAGAATCTGTCCAATTTTTTATGGTCATTTCAATTTTTAATTTTTTAAAGTTTTTTTATATTATTGTTATTTATTGCATGTTTAATAGAAGTTGCTAATCATTTCTGTTGGAATTTTTTTGTAAGCCTTAAAAATGCAGTCGTTGGTGCACTTCAGTGCAACTGGTTGCAATCTTGAAGGCTCAGAACAAATTAAACATTTTTTTTCTCCAATACAATGGAGAAAATGTAGAATATCAACGATTTCTCGAAAAAAGAATGTTTCTTTATACGCGTTACTTAAACTTCTGGAATTTTCCCAAAGACTTGTCTCTCAGAGGAGTCATCCTTCGAAGGAACAGTGACCTCCGACACCTTTTCACCCTCGGATTTTTTCACACGCATCTTGCTTTTTTTCCCTCGTATCCTTATTCTTTTGCGAAGGCATTTCCTATTGTCTCTTTCTCGGCTTCTTAGCACCATCGAGAGAGAGAGAGGAAACTTCATCCCCCCTCGACTTTCCACACATGCTCCAAGGATATCAGTAGATCCCAGCAGGCGGATTTGCAAGTTAAATGCCATAAACGAGAGGTGGAGAAGAGAATGTTTTTTGTTTCTTTCTTTTTTTGGAAGATTGTCTGTTGGCCTCCCGAGGTACTGAGATAGGAATCTCTCGACTTTTTATAAAGTCCTCTTCGCCATCGAATCGACACTTTCTCACTCTCTTTGCCCTTCTACTCATATCCTGTTTACTGCTTCATTTTTATCGTCTCACCTCGACTTGAATCTGTTTTATATTCACTGCTGAATTTGCCATCTGCCGCTGATGATAGGCTATTGTATTCATTCATATACTGTTTTCAATAAATAATACTTTTTCTTCTATACGAATAAACTGTTTTTATAATAAAAAGAATAAAAAATAAAAAGAATGGAAATTAGGGGAAAAAGCGTATTGTGTGAAGTAAAATGAGTATATGTCCTGCATATAAAATTGAACAAGAAATTTGGAAAAGTTCGATAAACCTATACATTGAGGGTTAAAGCAATCAACGCGTGAGGTGATTCCAATAAAAATGGAGGGTGGCTCGAGGGGTAGGCAGTATAAGGCATCTCGAATGTAATCATTAGCAAATTTCAGAAAAGCGGACTCCCCCTTTTCACATCGCGTGTGTCTACTAATTTATTCCCCTTTGAATATTCGAGGGGCACCCTTTCCTTTCCTTACAGTTGTCGAGTTGGCCCGTTGTCTTCCTCCTTCGGTAGGCGTCGCATGACCCGGACATTAAGACATTGTTCACATGATTTACACTCCGAATTTCATTCACGGACCAGCCATATATTAAACATACATTGTGAGTTAACCCTTGCTTTACAACAACCCCACTGTCTATATTCTCCTCCTTAGATCCAATTCCTTAGATCCAAGAATTTTCTTTCACGATTCTCCAGTTTTTACATTATACACTATAAAAAATATTATACTTCCTAAATCGTACAAATTCCTGTGAATTTTCTGTCTGAATAATCTCAAAAATAAATGAAAATATAAAAAAATGGTGCACGAAGGTAAAAATATTTTGGTGTCTTTGAAAGTATAGATATGGAGGGGGGAGGAAGTTACTGATGAACTTGAGTCATCGATCATCCAATTAACGGGGGGTGATCAATCATCCGCTGCCATTTGCCCTAAACACATTTTCGAAGCAACTGGATGCTCCAAACTGTAGTGTATATGCTCTGGTCCAGCATCCTTGCTTCCTTCTTCATCCCTCTTCGACCTGTTCGACCCTTACGCTGAATCCCAAATCAACCCTTTTCAACGCGCGTAATTTCAAACCATTGCCCCTGCGATGCTTGCAACGCGTCCACCTTTCCCCAAGTTATCAACTTGCTCAACACTCCCCCCCTGATCCCGCCTTCGCCTCATGATTGATGCTATTATTATTAACAAAATCAATATCAATCAGACACCAATTTTATTAAATTATTCAAGAAACGAAATTATTTTTCTGTATGTGAAGTTTTCATGAAATGAAGAAATTTATTTTCATCTTCATAAATTAACCCATTATGAAAACTCATGAACGGAATTTTGATTCTTCAAACAAAAATTTGTCGAAAATGGTGAATGATTTTGATGCTAAAGGAAGCAATTAATGGATGTCTGGCATGGTAAGAAAATGTATCCATATCGAATGAAAATTACTGAAGTGAGCTAATGATGAGCGATTCGCGTAAATTCGCATGAACGAGCGTGGCTTATGTTTCCTAGCAATGCGTACCTGAACTACGATCTACGTGCAAATCGCGTTGAGTAGCTGGAATTGATAGACTTCCCCCCTCGTTAACACGGTTTAGCGCAGTTAGCACGTAGCGTGAGCGAAGGCATGTTCTCCGCTTCAGGAAAGGCATTTGATGCATAACTCGATATTGGATTGTTCATATAATGTGAGAGGTACATCGCACGTGAAGGAAATTCATAACTTAGGTCGATTACGCACATAATCGAATCTTGTTGAACCTTATGCTAATACATTTGCTTTACAATATATTTACTAATGATGAAAATTTTGTATGAAAGAATCTTGAGCCATCTATATCCAGGAGGTTTTTGGGTATTTTTAAACTCAACTTGACGTTTACCTACATCTGCTGATCCTATTTTTTGATGTAATAAAAGTTTTTTCAATGTATGTTTCTTGTTGTAATAAATATGACAAAAAAACGTAATTGGCTAAAAAATCTCTGTTTAACAAAGTATCATAGCATCCGTTTCACCTTCTCAGATGTTGAAAAAAAACTTGTTAACATAACCTACAGTAAAATGTAAACCTGTATCACTTTCAGCATCCGAATACCACGAAAACTCAAAACGCGTTTGCGTACTCTTCGCGATTTATATCTATTTCCATAATTTCCTCTTAGCTGATAATTTACCACCATCGAAGAACTCGCACCCTGGGGTGTTGTTGCTTCTAACCGAGCATTTTCATTCTGCATCTCACCTTTATCTACCACCTCACGAACTCTTCCCGTTGTTCATTTCCTCGACAAATTTACTTTCCTTATACTTATACTCCTTTTTTATCTAAAATGATTCTTTTCTTCATATTAAAAAAAAAAGGAATTACAAAAACCAAAATAATTTAGTGAATATGAAAGGTGTTAACGACCATAAAGGTCGATAAAAATTTTGGGAGCAAAGATTAGACAAGAAATAAGCTTCTAATAACTCACCATGTTACATGTGCACTATGTCATCATTCCGGAGGTTTCTTATGACAATTTCTGTCGTCATTCCTTCTTACTTCTTATTTCAAGTGCCGTACAGGCCGCGTACTCGATTAATACTAATTTTTTTCTTGACATGAGACTCAGTCGTCCTCATTGCTCATCCAAAAACAGGTCATCAATAGAACATTTTATGATTGCAAAGGTAACAGGAACGTCCTAACACCAACCCACTAAGTAAAAGTTAAACTTGTGTGCTCTCAGTTGTCAACAAAAAACAAAAAAAATTTGTATACAGAATTAATTACACTTACGTGTATTTCTTTTGTAAAATTCATGATTCTCTGTTGTTTTGAATAAAACTCCGATTTGGACTTTAATATGATGAGATCTATGATAAATGAACAAGTCCATAATTTTGTTGGTGGAGGATACTTAAGTGCTTAGCAGTGAGAAAATATTTATACTAGGAGTCGCTTGTTCTAGACTTAGAAGTTGACAGGGAAGAAGAGAAATAGAGAGAAAGAAAATGTAGAGAAGGGATGGAAAAAGGGAAACGAGACCACCCGCCAAGTGCTAAGCCGATAGGCCGTGATTTTATGGGGCGGGCGCGAAAACGAAAACCTAAGTGTTGGGCGGAAAACGTCTCTTTAATGCTCTTAGCGTCACGAAGCTCCTTCGCCTCGACTGCCTCCGTGTTGCTTCCTGCCGAGCGGGATAAATACCTGCCAACGTCCAAATTACGTCTTCCCCAGTGTTACTTTGCACACATTTCTCTCATTTTCCAAGTCCCACTTACCCCACACACAGTACTTTCTCAAAATCACACAATTAAATCGTCGCTAAAATTTCTATTTTCATTTCTATATATCATAGACTAGTCATTTCTATTATAAAGCAAAAATGTTCTTTTGTTTTAGTCATCGAAATAACTCTATGGATAGATATATTTTTCTCCTCGAAAAGTGCGCAAATTTTTTACGATTTCTTTTGCAGAAAACACGAACCGTTAAATGATTGGTGAAGCAATCCCTTCGTTTTCATTGCGTGCCCGTGACAGGTGGCAATTAACAATCCGGACTCTCGCCTCGAATAGACGCTACGGCATTACCTCCAGTTGCTGCCGAACGAAACGCACAGTTCAATAATTGTCCTCTGCTACCAGTTAAGATAGCGATTTACTATGCGACTCGCCCCCGCACTAGTCAATAACAGCTGCTGATTTGTCAGCCTGATTTTCCCACTATTCAAGATTTATTTCCGTCGATACCTTTTCCAATTTCTGACTCGCCATCAGTGTACTATTTTCCATTGAATCTGTGTCACTATCTTAAATTACTTTTCAAAGTTCTAAACTACTCGCATAGAAATTTCGAAAAGAATTTTTCAATGAAAATTATATTTGCTTGTTCAAATTTAAATACTAGAGGACTTTAAATTCCCAAAAATTATTTATTGTAATGTGTATGAAAAGTTATTTGGTGCGTGGTAAATGAATAGGTATATACAAAAATACGGAGCACTTAGAAGGTGGTTACTCTAGGGGTATATGGCTACATATTTCAGTACTTCCGGGCGACCACTTTTTTTCCGGCAATAAAATTCTGTGAAAACGGAGGAAATGCCGTACATAACGTTAGAGCATTATAGGCATTACGGAAATTCACCCCTTGGTCTCTCTCACCGTCCTGGTGCCTGTTATTACTGCGTATATCATTCCCCGTGTTCTTTACGCGGTCGGAGATAGCGATACGGGCTGTAAATATATACGAAACACCCATATGGGGGTGGGTACCAAACAGTACATAATTCGAGATGCCGGCATCCAGTCTTCCGTTGCTTATTTCCCGCTTTTTTCTCGCAATTTCCGAGTTGAATTCTCTTTCACTGAAGTGTAGGAAAAGGCTATTTTTGCAGCAATCTTTAACAAATCCACAAAGTTGAGTGTTAAAAGGTTAAATTTATTAATTAAACAAGGATTTTCGATCCTTGACTGAGACTCCAATAAGACAATCTCAATAAGACACTTACTAAACTTTAATTTATTTACTTGAAAAAATAAAAAAAAAAAACTTTAATCAGGTACTAGGTAAATAAATTTATTAAATAAAATTTTAAAACTTTAAATAAAACGTTTTCTTTTTTAAATACAATTAATTATACATTTAAGCTTTAGTACCGACTTTTTTTTCTTCTGTGATCCAATTGATCAAGTTTTTAGAATATCAATTGTACAACTTAAAAGATAGAGTACGCTACTCATTTTGAGATCAGTAGGTTTGTTTTGTGTCATCACAATAGCTAAATTATATATAATTTTATTTCAGTGACAATTGTTAGACAGAAATTGCAAAGTCATAAAGCAATTTTACTCGAATTTATCTGAATTAAATAGGATCTTAAGACAGAAATAAAGGTGAGCTCGGTACGGGATGAATGGCGGGTGTAACAGCAGCGTTTAAGACGATTACCCCTCTCGAGGGCATACTGCTCGTTTGCTCGTCGGTTCAGTCGCGAGAAAAATCGTCGTTAGACAAATGGGATGTTTTATCTGGTATTACGTCTTTTTATTTGAGCTCCGATTATGGGAGGGCGCCATTTCCAGGGGGGTGCAAGATTCTCCCCTTTACTTTCTACTATTCTCAGCGAGTAAGATTAAGGTAAAACGATTTGCATGGACGCGACACCGCTCTTGAGGGAGTTCTCGCTCGTGTAAACTGAGTTGTTCGATGGTGTACCATGGGAGTTGGAGTTAACGAAGAGGGGCTTCTCTCACCGAATTCGTGTACTTATCACTAACACTTGGCTCACTTTATTTGTCCCCAATAAAGGGTTGCTCCTCAGTCATTTATCTGGTTCACTTCTAAATAGTGTTGTTTTGACTAAAATGTGTTAAAAAATCTCCCGAAAGAAAGTCAGTTGTAAATTGACGGATAATACTCAGTATTTATGAAGCTCGTTGGCCACAGCTCGAAATGGATACTTCGTTTCGGTGACGAGGGTGAAAAACGAATAAACGAACGAGAGAGACGAGTCCCCTCGCACTTACACGGTCATCCTAACCTCGTTAACCGGTGTACAGTATTTGCACGGTAATCGTACGCATGAAAGTGGTGTGATGAGGAGTAAGAGGGTTAGCTTACTACCTTTCAGGACCGTCCAGGGCTCTTATGCGCTGTTTAACTTATCCATTTAAAACTCAAACACGCAAAACAATTAATTAGTAATTAACGCTAGCCGGTCGTAACTGGAGGCGAGAGCCCACCAGGGTTGGTTATAATGTTTCGAAAAGGGGGCGTGGTAGCGAAGCTTCCTTGAGTGCAAGAAACTTTAAAGTTCCCAACTTCAGTTCCCTGTTAGCTTCTAATTAGCGGAAAAACAACCAAAGGATACGGCAATACTGCCCTAGACGTTTATCTAACATATTTCCGAAATATTAAGATTCTCCAATAAAGTTACCCTTGGTCATGTTATATTGCTTCTCTTCTTCAACTTAACAATCTCGATTTATCGAATATTATTAACTTAATAATATTAACAGTCAAACATACTTTATTATATTAACTCTAGATTTTAAGTTTAAAAGCAAGAGAATCGCTGGGTTTGATAAACTGCCGGCCAAAGACAAATGAAAATCTAATCGAAACAACTGAATAATTTCTGACAATTGATCAAGGAATCTAGTTTTAATAATTTAATATCATGTTTAAAATCCCGTTTATGTTCCGACATATGTTGAAACTACAACCTATTGTTTCTTTTAAAGTTGTAAAAAATTGAAAAACCTAGACTATAATTACCTGTCACGTCAGTTTGATATTGTACGTTGATCGGTTTATTGAAAATGTAGATCGATTATGACAAGGTAGTTCTACTTACGAAACGACAAACGCACTCTGGGGATTTTGTATGAAGGCATTCGTCGAGAAGCGTTTACTCTCAATGTATCAAGTCCTGTGAGGTTTGGTTGGGAAATATAGAGAGTAGCGGGGAAGAAGGTGAAGGGGGGTTTCAATATGCTTTACCGGTAGTTACCGACCACTCTGCTATGCTAGCGCGAGTTGAAGGGAGAGGCGCGGGTGGAAACCCAGCGGTATCGGTCGCCTTGGTTATTTAGGAAACCATATCAAAGTTTGAGTTGCCTGACTGCCGTCGTTGCTACCCTCCCTATCGCGCCTCTCCCGATATGATGGTGGGTGGAGTAGGGTCTACATCTCGGACAATGAGGTCTCTTCCGTCCTCGTTTAACTGGCTTTTGACATTCGCTTACCTCCTGCAGAACAAATGCTGCATGAAATTTAACACTCGTCATGCGGGGAAAAAATCCATGTCCAACTGAACAAGAGTATTGATTTCAGATAAAGCTTGCCATATTCGTTACAGCTCCTACTAAGGGTTGTATAATTATTATCACAGAAAAAACGTGTTATTGTAACACCAAAAATTGCGTTAAAACAACACTTTTAATACCACTGATGTCTGTGTGATTTAGCATTGGTTAAAATAACACTTCTTTTTTTCTGTGGCATTAATTTCATGAAATTTATTTTAATTGGACAACTATAAGGGTCAAACCATTATATTTCAACTAAAGTGGTCGCTGACTAATTTTTAAAAATTATAATACTTTGCAGGAATGATTTTGAAGTTATCAAGATCACGAAATGAAAAGAATTTTATTAAAAATTTAAATATTTATTGTAAAATATGAATTTAAAGTATATGAGGTGCTAAAAACTGTCAATTTTTTAGCCATTAGAAAATATGCAAAAAAACATAGAATTTACCATAAAAATAAAAAAAAATTATTGGAATTTACTAAGAATGAATAAATTTATCATTATCAATTGATATAATTATTTAAAGATGTGAAGTAATATATAAAATATGATTTCCAAGTGCACCTGTCAAATAACCTAATTTTGCGATTTTTATTCATTAATTATAAAAAATAGAAAACATTAAATTAAATAAAAACTTACCAAATATGAAGTTCTTGCCATAAACTTTTAGAATTTCTTTGCACTTTTCTTCTTTTCTATTCATAAGTATGAAAAATTTAAAAAATAAAATAGCTACTTTGTCTATTTTCACTATTTTTGAAAGTCAATAACTTTCTTGGAGAAAAATGAAAAAATATGGGGTTTCGAAAATTATTTAAATACACACTACATATACATTCACTGAAAATTTCGCATTGGTCCCGAAGCTATTTTCGAAGATAAAGTAAATTAAAAATTTCGTATTTTTTAGGCTATATTGACATGGGTTTTAAAGGTATTAAATCAATGTGAAGGTGGTTTACTGGTGACGACAAACTTCACATTGATTTAATACCTTTAAAACCCATGTCAATATAGCCTAAAAAATACGAAATTTTTAATTTACTTTATCTTCGAAAATAGCTTCGGGACCAATGCGAAATTTTCAGTGAATGTATATGTAGTGTGTATTTAAATAATTTTCGAAACCCCATATTTTTTCATTTTTCTCCAAGAAAGTTATTGACTTTCAAAAATAGTGAAAATAGACAAAGTAGCTATTTTATTTTTTAAATTTTTCATACTTATGAATAGAAAAGAAGAAAAGTGCAAAGAAATTCTAAAAGTTTATGGCAAGAACTTCATATTTGGTAAGTTTTTATTTAATTTAATGTTTTCTATTTTTTATAATTAATGAATAAAAATCGCAAAATTAGGTTATTTGACAGGTGCACTTGGAAATCATATTTTATATATTACTTCACATCTTTAAATAATTATATCAATTGATAATGATAAATTTATTCATTCTTAGTAAATTCCAATAATTTTTTTTTATTTTTATGGTAAATTCTATGTTTTTTTGCATATTTTCTAATGGCTAAAAAATTGACAGTTTTTAGCACCTCATATACTTTAAATTCATATTTTACAATAAATATTTAAATTTTTAATAAAATTCTTTTCATTTCGTGATCTTGATAACTTCAAAATCATTCCTGCAAAGTATTATAATTTTTAAAAATTAGTCAGCGACCACTTTAGTTGAAATATAATGGTTTGACCCATAAGTTAAAATAATCATGTGAATTTTAATTTTTCGATTATTATTTCTACCAATTTGTAATAACATTTTTTTAAAAAATATACAATAAAGTAAAAAAATGTTTTTTTGTTTCATAATTTGATCAAAGTTTATGAGTCGACAGAGCGAAAGCAAACAACAAAACACTGTAATTAGTTTAAAGTTCTGTTAAACTTAAACACTGACCAAAGACCACCTTCAACGTTTCTAAAATTAAATTTCTTGATGCTGAGGTTGGCTTTTGATGCTCGTTAACGGACACACGATGTGTAACTAGGAAAACTCGAAGACCTCGTCAGCGAGAAAAGGACGCGATAGATGCGGAAGAAAAGGACGTTTACCAACAGCAATGACGAGGAGTAGAAGATGGCTGCAGATTCCTAGGTTCTTCAGAAAGGGTCGAGAGATTTAATTAAGGCGAGGTGGTGGGTAGAAAGACGAGTCGTGTAAACTCGACATTTTCCGTCTCTCTTCTGCCTCTGCTTGACGACGAGTGAAGTCTTCAGAAACCATCACTCAAATGAGAATCCTAACATACTTTCTTCATTTAACATTAAAAAAACAAAATTGAGAAATTTTTATGACACATAAACATTGAAATATTATTTTGTATTGCGAATTATTGGAATGAAGAGTGAATAATTAATGCACAAAGTCTAGAATAACAGTTCTAAGCGACTGATCTCAAGCATCTGGCGTTCGGTGGTCTGACCTGTTCTGAGAGTGTGGCCAGTCCCTGCTCTTGCTGTGGTGGTCCCGTGATCAATATTCCTTACCCCCTTTTGCCTTGACTTGCCCCTCCGGCGCGAAACTGGTAGGTGCCCCCTTTTCTCCGAAAGCCCAGAGAGCCTGTGAAACCCCTCTTGCACCCTCGTCTTAATTAGGAGCTTGAATCTGCGGCGGACACGCATGAAGGGACGAAAGTCAGGCCAAACCCAGCTACCAAAACATCGTGTCCGAAACATTATTTCCAACTTTCATGCACTTCGTTCGAATTCTAGATGCAAAATTATCTCTATTTTTATTATTTTCTAGAATTCTGTTCCCGCCAGCGGTTAACATTTCCAAAATTCTCAATTTTGATTATCATTTATTTCACTGATAATCTCTTGAGTGGTAGACTGATGCAACCTTACTTTAATGTAACTTCATGATCCATGAGGTAATATTGGGTGACCTTATTTCCCTATTATGTGGTTGAGTAGCAACGCTTTTGACAAAAGTAATAAACAATTTAAGCATTGTTCATATGCAATATTAATTATTACTAACATTTTAATTTTTACCTCTGAATGATAATTCATTTTTTTAGTGAACTTTCCCCGCCCGAACCTTGTATGCCTCGTTTGTGTTGGCGACGCATGCATCGATAATGTAAAAATAATTAATTATGTTGGGGTTTCGGTAGAGGGGTTTGAGAACCCGTGGTTTTAAAGAAGCGATCCAATTTATCCTAGAATATTTTATATATTAAACACACACACATTAAAATCGTGGCTAAACATTGGGGGCCATACCATGAAGATATTGGGGTTTGATAATTCATTAGATTACGGGAATTTACCGTGCGGATGCAAAGAACGTGGAAGTACGAACCACAAGAAAGAGGTTTATGATATGGAAATAATAATTCCTATAATAATTGAAATTATTTTTAATTTAAAATTAAAATAATATTATTAAATCTATATGATGATATTTTTTTTGTTGCAGAGTCGTCCCACACGGGACGGGATTGTCCCCGTCAAACAATGAACAAGGTAAGTATCGCAATCATTAAATTGATGAATAAAAATACTTCTTAATTATCGGTCACGTTAGGAGTTTATATTTCGCATCTAAATATGAACCAAAACTTTCATCCAACTTGTGAGAATCTGAAAATACTAAATATAGATTTTTTAATAGCTAATTACTTAAATGGATTGCAGCAAATTGGGAATTTCTCCGCTTTGACTAGGGTCAATTTTCTAAGTAGCTTTTTACACATCTATTTGTACGGGTAAAATGGACAAGTTTGTTAAGACATTCGGTTAGAATTGAGTGGTCGAAAACAAAAAGCGACGTGGGTGGAGTTAGAAAGGAGTCTCGATTCCTCGCGAAGGCGCTTTTCATGCCGTTAGTAACGTTGTAACCGAGACGTTATACGGTTGTTCTCTAGTGTGTATAGATATACAAGTATAACCCGAGCCTCATTTGTAGGCCCTTTGCTCCGTCTGCTTCCCCTCATTATGCATTGCACATGAGAAAACTTGCTTGGAGTCTCACCCACCATCCTCCCTTCAAATCCACCCACCCTCCGACCTTTTTACTCGTCGCGACTTCCCGTAGCTTGGCTTCTTTATAAACTTTTAATGACGGAAAAGCTTAATCGAGAAAGTGCGCATACCACGTTATAAGCAAAAAAAAGGGAAAAACTACGAATCGCTCATCGAATCTCAATACCGAATGTTGTATCGACTCGAACCAAAAGAACCAAAACTTTAGTCTGCACTGTTGTTTAAATCATCTCGTGTCTTTAGAAACTTTTGTTACCTTTTCCCATTCAAGTGTTTCAATGTAATTTCGGTTTCGATATGTTCATTCCAAATGAGTGAAAAAGAATAAGTTAAAAATTATCCAAAAAAATGCTATACTTGAATAAAATTTTTGCAATATATTTAATTAGAATTGTCAGAGTATAAACTATAAAATAATGAATTAAAATTGAAAACGGTAATCACGTTCCAAAAAAGGTAGAAATTTTCGATTTGCACCAAATCATTTTGTATTCACAATTCACACTCGACTGCATGCCCAGTTGAATTAAACTTTCCAAAAACTTTCCTTAGCGAGGTTGCTCGAAGGCATGCGTATATTTCCACCTGAATCCATATAAAGTTGTGTATATATGTATATTTAGTTGCTATATATCTGAGTTACATAGTCATTCTAGTATATATATTTAACTCGTGAGTTGCTTTCCAAAGTTCACTGCACCTTAGTGCGAAAGCAGTTAACCATTTGATGCAGCGCAATGCCCTTCTACAAACTGAACAAGATTAACATACTTACAAGATGCATTCGGTGTATAAGTTTCCTCTGACTTATCTTCTCTATCCACAATTATTTTATCTTCAGCACTGAGACCCATTTTATAATATAAGTAATTAATTTTAGAATTTAAAGCACAGAAATTTGTTTTATTGAAAATTATTAAAAATGTAATTATTTAATTTATTTTGTTATGATAACTATTTTTGAGTTCTCCACAAAATTTTAGATCAAACTATCAAGTAATTTACGCGAACAGTACAAAGAATATTTATACATGTTAAATAATCACATCAATCAAATGATCTTAAACATGTTCTGTTAAACGGCTATGTTAAAATTTTTAATATCTTTTTTAGCAATTCTATTAGTTTGTTGAAGTGTAAAACCAATTTTTTTTATTTTTCATAAAATTGAAATTGTATATTTGCTACCTAATAATTTAAAAAATTAACAAGTATGAAATGCCAAACAATTTTTTTTAACCTTTTTCTTGTCCGTATTTGATGCACTAATTTTCTTATAATTTCAGTTATGGAAGAGTGCAGAAATACATAAATGATAAATGATTGATGAAATGATAGATTATTTATCAGACCTCATCGCAATGGAACCAATTTCTCTGAAAATGTATATAATTAATAATATAAAAATAAAAATTCAAATAATTAAATTCTCCACTCATATAGTGAAATTATTAGTCGAGATAAAAATTTTCTAAAAGAAGCAATTGAAGCATAAATTGTTACTGGCAGCGTGAAATCAATTTGGGAATTTCTCTTTAAAGTCAGAATAAAAGAGTTGAGGCAGAAAGTGTGCCGGGCGTCATTTTACCGCGGCCCTCTTTGGCAAAAGACCTTAATAAAAATCCCAATCTAAACAAGCTTAATTTACGTCCGCCACATAATTACCTACCCCAGAGGCTCTCGCCGTCTCACTCTTTTTCATTCGCTGCTATATAGAGAGAAGAATTTTTGACGCAACACGCAAGCAAGACGAGAAGCGAACGACTGGAAAAGGAGAGCACTCTAAAAAATCTAAGAGGCGTAAAGCATTAAAAGGGTTATATAACATTCATTACGAGCAGGTCAGCCTTTGTGAAATTTCCCTTGGAAGCAACGCTTCGCTTGGTGGTCTTCTCCTCCTTTTCTCCATCTCTCCTCTCTCTCTCTCCCTCTCATTTACCGTCCTGGCTAAATGTCTCTCTCTCTCTTAATCTTGGCCCTCTTCAATCCCTCTCTCTCTCTTTCTCCCTCGCCTGTTTGTCCAAGTGACTCTTTCCATCTTTGTCGCTCCCCTGTCTCTTGGGGATGAAGTCACGTGATCATTTCACATTGTGAAGGAGGGATGTGGGAGGTCATGGAGCAGGTAGAGGGGTCGAGTCTGATGAAGATGTCGCACACGCCGGGGACCCGAGCCAGATTACTCCGAGCCAGAACCTCGGGACCCTGGTCAGGGCACATGCTAATTGCTTTATTTGACGTCAAGAAATAATGTACTGTTCTTCGGCCAACCATGCCATGTAAACCCGCGAGGAAACGAAACTCGAATAGTCTCGGGATAGGGATAGTGCGCCATTTCGAATGGCCAGCCGAGACCCATAGTATTTCACGGTAATGGCTACTCGGACCCTAATTCTCTGACTTAAGAGTAAGGGAAGTCTCCTAACTGAAGATCAACAACGTCCGTTCTACACAAGTCACAGAATTTCTCTCAGGGAGAAAAAAAGTTAAATTCGATCTTATTTTCACGTAAAACAAGTTCTGTTGCAAGTTTAATAAAAAAAAAAAATTAGGTTGAAAATTAACTTAAAGAATGTTCAATATTGTGTGGATTACAAGAGAGATATGGAAAGACATTAAATTGTCCAGGTGGGACCAGAGAGGCAACGTTAAAGATGAAAAGTTGGAACGTAAGAAGCAGATCTGCCGTCAAGTCCGATTCGATAAAAGATGGATGAGCCGAGCACCCGATGGAGTCGATCGGTCTCCGAGCTGACGCTCTCGAAGATGAAATGCACCCCTGACGACCCCTCCGATCCCTTGCATCCACCCTTCACTATACATACACATATGAGCACTTTGGCCAACTTGAACGCATATTTACGAGAAAAGCACGTGTCCTTTGTACACAGAAGGAGACTTAGAGGCCTTCACGAATACAAATTCGTCCATATTATCAATAAATAGACGTTTATAATCAGAAAGAAGCAATACGCTCGAAAACATTAGCTTTTGCTACTGGTCACCGGATTCAGATCACGACATAAGGACAAACTCATTTAAAGAGCCTTTCACGATTACTGCTTGTGTCATAACTATTGGGATTTTCTCGCTATGGGAGGAAAAACTCATTGTATGAAACTTTTCTGACGTAACTTTTATGGAATGGGTACTATGAGAATTGAATTCAAGAACGTAATTTGGAATTTTATTCTTTTTCTATAGAAATAATTGCACGCTATGGACAATTCGCTCTATAAATCTGAATCAAAGAAAAGTTTTCCAATAATCTGATGTAATATTTATCATTTCAGAGATTAATCTTTTTCTAAAATTAGGATTATGATAAATAATTTTAACATTTTTCCAATCAAAATCATAACTAAATTTATTTTGCTATTATTCACATGAGAATAAATTTTTTTAATTTTTAATAATTTTTACATGACTTTAAACGATATACAGATATTAATTAATTAAGAGATAAGTAAGAACAACATATTTTGAGTCATTAGAATTCTTATCAGATTTATTTTAAAGAGATATATTGGTATTTTAAATTAAAGTAAATTGACCGATAATTTGAAATTAAATTAAATCGACCATACCAACAATATCAAAACCTTAATGAAAAATTTGTTAAAATTAAAAAGATTAAGTGAATTATTATAATAAATACTGTTTAATAAAAAAAAATAAGTTTATGAATTTCATTTTAAAATAATGGAAATAAAATACTTAAAAAAAAAGAAGTCTGTAAAAGGGCAAAAATGACCTTTTATTTTTTTTATGCAGACATCAGATTAAGGTGGAGTGACACCTTTGAGGTCTCTTTTGAACCTGTTTTTCATGAATTTTTGAGAAATTCTGTGACTTGTGTAGAACGGAATAAAGTAAACAAAATTTGGTTTCAAGGACTTTATTTGTTAACTTTTTAAATTTACAAAAATATATTTATACTTAAAAAAGTTTCAATTTGTTGACTATAGAGGCCGCTAAAGTTGGTCTCGTTTCTCTGCAGGGCAAATCGGTGGGCAAGATTCCGGTTAGACCGTTTAATATAAAACAAAAATTCAAATTTTTTCGGAATCTGTGATAGATTTAGCTTTAGAGTACGTAGGATATTTTGACAATAATAATTTTTGTGGATTTGGCAGCTATTTGAAGGAAAAAGTCGATTTTTAGGGCGAAATTTTTTCAAAAAATCTATTGCCAAAAAAAAACAAACATACCAATAAAAAATCCGCTATGTACTCTAAAGCATTTGTAAATGACGATGAAAAAAAACTTTGGCCAAAGTCAATCCGATCAAAACTGTTCGAGCTAGACTGCCCACCGTTTTGAAAAATGTAATTTCAAGATAAACGCGTTTAAAGTTTTGACATGAAAACTTAACTTATAAAAAAATGATACTTATCAACGTTAATCTGCGATGCTTGCACCGTATAATTGGCCTTCTACATTAATATTGGCTTTTTACCACGGTAAAAGACAAAATAGCCGATAGCGCTATCAAGCACTCGAAGCGCTCTTGGACTCCTTCTGCAGATTTCGATTTTTTTTACATAAAATAACTTCGAAATCGCTTTTGCTGATTTAATTTCTATTTCTATCACAAAGTACAAAAAAAAAATCGATTTTTTTTCGGGTCAAAGGTGTCACTCCCCCTGAAGTAGATTAAAATAGTTTCAAATAAAATTTATTTTTAAAAGGCCATGATGGTTGACAATAGAATTTTAATAAAATAAGTTTTATGGGTTAGCAGGTAGAGTAGATTTTAAAGCAGGTTTTATAGTTACTGATCGAAATTGCGGAATTTTTTTTAATTTATTAACTAGTGGTAAATATACCTTACTTAATTTATGAATAACATGAAAATTATCTTGAATGTAAATGTAAAACTGTATTTTTATTCTTTTTTCTTTTGTACTCATTAATATTTGTTTTTACCCACTTATGTAGCATTATAAGTAATAGTTTTCAAAATTTCATTTATTAATTACATTTTTTAGGTTTCACTTATTAAAATAATCCTTACCCAATTTTATTACTGGAATTTATAGTCTCCTCTTTAAAAAAATAAATATAGTTAAAAAATTGAAATCTTTTCAAATTAAATTTTTTTTATCATTGATTTTCATATTTTGTCAATAAAAGTGATTGTGTAGACATTAGTCATTAAAATAAATTAATTATTTTAATTCTTTAAAAATTTAATTTAAATCAAGAGGTATACACTGAGAGAAATGGATAGTAAGAATTTGATAGTAAAAAGAAAGATTGTACAAGGTACCATCATTGTGTTACTGACGAGAATCTACTATCAACATTTTACTATCCAAGATGTTACCCAAAGACGTAAAATATGTTAGCTTTTGGATTGTAGTCACTACTATCAAAAATTGTAAAAATTAAATGTGAGCGCATGCGCTGATTGTGGTGTATACTTCGCCTATTCAATTGCGGTCCTTGTGTTTTCACGCACGTGTTTATATATAGTGAAAGAAGTTGTGAATAAAAAATGGACGAGTTTGTTAAAAATTTATTAATGTCGTGGAATATGGAATCTTTGATTCCATCTTTTGGAGGTGGGTTTATTATTTTGATTGAATTAGCGAAGACTGAAGTGTGAACGTGTTTATAACCTCAAAACAATTTTGCGTTGTTTATACGGTGAAATTGATGAAGAATCGTTTTACTTACTGGACAATAATACAATATCACTCATTGTACCAAAACCAGGACCTCGCTTAAAATTTTTTAAAAAATTTAAAGATTACAAAAATCAAGTAAGTTTTTTTTTCGTTTGTATATAAATGTACATGTGTTTATTGAAATTTTTTTTTGTAAAAAAAACTTTTTCATATTTTTTCTTACTTTTTTTAAACTTAAAAATTAGTAAAATGATACAAATTCAATTGACTCTCTGAAAAAAATATACCGTTTGATAAATATATTTATGTTTAAGCAAGTCCTTTTTATAGACGGAGTGAAAAAATAAAAATACTCTTTTTAATTAATTTTAATTTTTTTTTTTAACTTTTTAATTTTTTATTCATTTTAATATTATTTAAATGATTTGCCATTTCCTAAAAAAGCGTATTAATTAAAAAATTTAAATCTCACAATTTACATTTTAGTTTTGTTAAAATCATTATATTAATAGTGTATATCTTTGATAGTACTGATAGCTATCTCTGATCGTATAACATTTTTAACATCAAAGATTGTAAATTGTACAATCAAATTTCTATAATAATCTGATAGTAAATACTACAATATATATCGCTGTCTGTATATTTAGCACTAAATATGGTTGCCCTTAACATCATTATGTTACCCAGTAGCATAAATTTCTCTCAGGTATTTTTCACTAATTTTTAACAATAATAACTAAATTTATTGATAATATTTTACTGATTTTTAAAAAGTGATATTAAAAAATTTTTTAGAGAATTTTCACTAATTTTCAAGTGAAAAATATATTCCATAGAATGTTTGGGAATTCTCACCAACTTTTTGACCATATTTTTAGCAAAATTATATTCTTTAGAATTTTTATTAATTTTCACCAAATTTTTGATTGATATTCATAAATTTTGTGGGCAAATCATTTTCCCAAAAATATATGGAATATTTATCATAAAATATTGGCATAAAATTGTTAAAAATTTTTTAAAAAATATTTTGCCCATATACGGTGAAGAAGAAGTTTTGTAACGATGAAGACTTGTCGGCGGACGGTGGGGCTCCTGTATAAGGGGCGGAGGTATTTTTGCGGTTAACCGAGAATAATTTAAGGGCGGATAATACAGGTCGTGCAATTTGGCCACGATGCTAGCGAAGTGCGTGCTCGTTTCCATACACTTTGGCATGGGCAGGGGAGTCAATGTGCGGGGGTGACAAGGGGTCCGGCTCAGGTGTTTCTGCGGGGTAATAGACGACATCATCCTTCCCTCCCCCTCTCGATAAACCACATACACCCTTCGTCAAAAAACTGATCGATGTAATATACACGCTAAAGGGTGTACGTATGCGTTTCTTTATGTAAGGTATCACAATTTTTTTTTCTTGAATCGTCTTCAACAAATCAATTTGCGAAAGTGTTTTCTAAATTCTTAAAGTTACTTTTCACTTTAGGTAGATGGAATCTTGAAAATTTTTTCTCAAATTTCTTTTTACTTTTATTTTTACATTCTAATAAATTATTTTCTCCTGCAATAAGAATTCACTGAGTGAAAGCTTTATTTAATAGAATTGTAATAAAGTTTAATTTTAAAGGAATACATTGCTCTGTGCACGATTTATATAGCAAGGATTAAAAATGTTGTTGAGCACTTGGACGTCTAACAAGACCTGAAGTCGAGTTTTGTAACGCGAGGGAAAAACACTGAGAATTTTCATTTTTGTCATTTTAATTATTTCTTCGCCACAGTGTCCCCTTAACACTGTGGGAAATTACAAAAATAACGCTTGTCCCAAAGCAGTCAGCGAGTAGAGTATACCTCGGGGTCGACAGGGTGAAGCGTAGTTAAGTAAAATTAAGCTAAAATTTTCGAGCGGTCCTGACATACACGTATATTTCACCCTTTTTCCGTCTCACCGTGGCAGTCACGTTATAAGGGGATGTCCACCCTCACCTAATGTACGTTTCTCTTCGTGTCGTCCCTTGCTGACCCGCCGGCATTAAATATTTACTTTTCAATGAATATGCAAATATAATTATTTACGCGCAATTTAGACGTTTTTACGCACCTTGCGCGACGATCCTAGATCTCGTTAGACTACCTACCAACTTGCCTCAAATCCTCCGTTAAATGCAATCTCTACATTTGTGTAATACCTACAAAAAATAAACATTAAAGTTTCACAAATATTATACTTTTTAAATATGATGCACTGAGAAAACGATATTTTTAATTTTTGCTGATAACATTTATTTCATTCAAAGTTAGTATATTCTTGATATGCAGTTAAATATATTCCCGCGTAACCTTGAAAAAATTGCTAATTCAGTGTACATTTCATTTCATTATAATTATATTTATTTGTTCTTATAATTAGTTAAATAAAGTATAGTTACCTAGTCTAATATATCAATTTACTATTTTCACAAAGAAAACGACAAATTTTTAATTTCTATTCAAATGAGAAGTGCGAAAAATGTGCATGGTTTGTTTACATTTCACATGTTGGACTTTGCCTTAATTACCTTCTTACCTTCTATAAAATTTCAACTTAAATGCGTCGAATTTATAAAAACTAATATTTCAGGCAAAGAAAGCTGCATTGTTTGATTTTCAATAAGAAATGTAAATGTTTACGTTATATCTGTTACCAAAACAGACCGAACCCTCCGGCCATATTGGTTAGTGACGTCACAACCACCATGGCATCCAAAAAACATAAAATAATGAGTGGAACATCTGAACTGTGACACTTTACAGGGAATGGTAGCTACGTATGACGTCATTTTTCAATTTTTCATGTTTATCTTGTGAAATCACACAATTGTATCCTATAAAAGTATCTTGTTTTTAATAGATTTTCATTAAAAATAACAAATGTAAAGAGTGCAGGATTTGTTAAACTTCAATCTGACAATCTGCCAGAAGTGAGTGAAAAAATGTAACAGAATTTTTTGAAAATTCTGAATATTTTAGTGCAAAAATATTTGTTGTTAAAATTCATAGGTTAATTTATATACGCCCATATAAATCAATATTATTTAAAAAGATAAGTATATATTACAGTAAAATTATACTAAATATTGAAAAGTAGCAATTTTTTTGTTTTATCTAACCATTTATATTACAATAAATAGCTTGAAAATATATTTAAAATTATTATCGCCACGAATTTAAAAATTCTAACCTATATATTATGTCTTCATAATTAAATCTTATTATTATAAAATAATTTTTGTCGATTTTTTTTGTTGTATTTCGACATTGAGGCGCGAAACAATATTTATATGTTCCTATTTTATTCGAATAATTTTTTATTGCTTTGCTCCATTGAATACAAACTGCATTTATAGCTTGATAATGAACAGTGACAGCACAACAGTTTCGCGCGCTTTCAGTCATGTTTTAATGAAACAAATTTTCAAACTAATATTTTTAGTGATAATTCAATGTTTAATGTTTTAAATTAAGCTTTTTTACCTGTCTGGAATATATTGCATCCGTTTTTAAAATATCTGTATTTAAATTAAGAATTCTTTTTTCTAAGTGTGCATTTTATTTTAATTTTGTTTTTGACGTTTGAAAACTACTATATAATTCAAGAACTATATTAATATTAAATATTAGAAAACATTTTTCGATCATGAATTTTTAGAAATAAATTTATATTGTGAATATAAATTTAAAGTTCTGATTGAAGCTTGATGATAAATTGACGATAGATAAAATGGAAGTTTCCCTTTGCAGAATTAACCTTTAATGTTAATTATCTGCTGAGAAAGGGGGTGGTAAATGAACGGCTTCAAAGAACCGAGTGTTTAGCTGGAATATCTTTCCGCAACAGTGCACATTGGTGACCAGAGCAGGAGGAGGATAACGGTTCGTGGTCGGTGTAGAAAGCTGGGAGAAAACCACCTTTAGTCTTATAATAATCACCTTCAACGCCAAACTTTTCGTACATTTGGAATAGTTTTCAAATTAAACCACATTTTTTCAAAAAAAATATGTTCAAATTTTTTAAACAAAATTTTCGTTTTGCAAATTTTGTAATATTTATTTTATAATAGACAACCATCAGAAGTTTTCTGGTTACAATGAGAACCTATTTTAGAATTGCCAAAATCTTGTTATTTCCAATATATTTAATTTTATATTTTTTTAGCAGACGCAATTGACAAATGTTATTGAACCTAATGTGACAAAAATTATAATTGACATAAGAAATAAACCCTTCCATGTAAAACACAGAACTCAGATGAGGTTGGAAATCTAAAATACGTAGGGGTAAAAGGGGTTAGAGTGCACTTTGCATCCTCGGGGAGCACGTGCTTGAAAATACGCAATAACTTGCTCTCAAGTATAACCCTCTCAAGTTAAAACCCTCTCGTCTCTAACGGAAGCAACCGCAACAAGCGTGACGTACCCTTGACAAGAGTACGAGTCATTCCTGAAGTATTAACCTCACATTCTTGTGCAGTTAGGAGTCAGGCGAGGAGAGCAAATGGCCAAAAATACTATCAAACAACACTGTTCACAATTTTTAATAATTACTTTTAGTTGTTCAATTTTGTGATTCTTGTTTAAAGAGAGATAATCTTAAGAAGAGGAGTTTTTCTTGGAACAAGAAGATATCAAACAATTAATGAGTTCGAAAAGACGTTGGAACATTGATGAAGGTGTCATTAATTTAAAATGCATTCAGTCGATAAGTCATTTGTCTAAACCAAGTCCAATAATCGTAAGTCGGTTTTGGAACGAACCACGATAATGAACTATGGTGTTTAGTCGGGATTTACGCTCGACTTGTTCATGCATCTCTTTACACCGTTCCACCCTCGGTCTCTTCTTCACACTCAGAAGCATGCTGTTGCCTAGGCTTTCTTCATCTCCAACTTCCATTCCCCGACCATATCTCTTTCCGTGAGTACCACCCCTTCAGCACGCATCACAAGTCCTACTTCATTAAGTCGGTAACACTTCTTCGTTGCCGGAATCTCTTAAGGAAGTGTGTACACTCGCGACAATTCCTGCCAAAAGCGAATGCAAACATTTTATATTACTTTTATTCTTCTACTATTGCTCAAATTCTTCCCATTCTATTTGACCGCAATGTATATTAATTGTCGTTCTGTGAATATTAATGAAGTTTGCCGAATTTATCATCGCTGGAACTGCCGATAGTAAACTAGATTGATAGACTTTTGGCAGGAACTGTCGTTGGTGAACCACCTTAAAGATTTGCGTGTGTCTTGCCTTGCGTCTCCTCAGAACCAGGAGAGAAAGAGTAAGATTAATTGCATTCCGTCAAGAGGAAGCGTATTTTAAAGCAAACCGCCACTCGTCAAGTGCGAGGAAGAAAGAGGAATGATTGGGAATTTGATTTCGAGGAAAAAGGACGACAGTATAGATGCTTCAAGTGAAATAAGGGGAAGTGGATTTCGAGAGACGATAGAGACGAATTCGAAGAGTGAGATTCCTACCACTGATGGAAGAGAGACTCAAATGTTCGAGGATGGGAAAGACAGTGCCTAAGGCCTTGTTGTATTTATCATATAATTACCATAATAGAGCCCAAGTCCCCATCCTGGGAAAAATCCCCCATCCATGACCACGACCGCAAATTGGAAACTCTCGAATACATTTTCCCTCCTTCGCAGGACTCAGACGCTTTCTACTGGATGTTCTTCCAAACTCATCTTTTCGGATATTATTAGATTATGAGGGAAATTATAAAGTGATTGGAGGATAAAGGGGTTGAGTCTTTTTTCTTTATAATTAGATTTTTTAAATTATCCTTTCAGGTGTAATTTTAACTTGACACGATCAATTTTGAATTAATCTATTATTTTTGAAAATTATTTTCTAACTCTTTCTCCCATCTAAGTCTTACTCAAAACGGTTAAACTTTTCGAAACTTGTGAAAATTTTTACTTCAGTGTACTTTTCATTTTATTATGATTATACTTATTTTTTAATAATA
This sequence comes from Leptopilina boulardi, assembly GCF_019393585.1. Lineage (NCBI taxonomy): Eukaryota > Metazoa > Arthropoda > Insecta > Hymenoptera > Figitidae > Leptopilina > Leptopilina boulardi. The sequence continues at coordinate 975,932 of NW_026138010.1, forward strand.
AGTTTTTATTTTATTTTTTTTAAAAAATGCTGTCACAAATTAGTTTCATGTTTGTTTACATTTCACAATTTGGACATACTTGCCTTACTCTACAAAATATTTAAATTATATAATTGTAGAATAAAATTAAAAATTAATTTAAAAATCATTCCAATAACACAAAAATAAAAGTCGAATTTAATTTTTAATTTTAATAGGTAAACCGTGTTTTATTAATATAAATTTGAGTGAGTTTATTTTTGCTACTTGTATATAAAAGTTCTATTGGATTATCCAGTGGTTTATGAAGTCATATAGAGCACTAGAGGCTTTAGAAGCATACAAAAACCATATGAATGAATATCTCTTCGAGAAAAAAAAGGAGAGAAAAAAGATGAATAAAACTTGAAGCTACCTATGGTAGCGAGGTAAGTTTTCCTGTAGCCTATGGAATAGGATTAAAGGCGACACGAGCAATTTATATTGATTCCTTATTCCTAAACACTTGGATTGCTTCGGAATCTATTTCCCAAGGTCTATTTTGAATCGGTTATTTCTTTTATTTTCTCAATATTATCCACAACTTTTGGCTATACCAAAGCACGTGATGTAGATTTTATTTCACATGAAAGGTGTCACAAAAATGTATTCCTGTTTTTTTCATCTCTACTTTTACATGATGTATTGTTATTTTTATAATTTTCTAAAAATTATGTCATATACTTGAAGTTTTCTATATTGGTAAAACAAGTTAATGCAGTTGAAAGTTTAATACAAGAAATTAATTTTGTGACATTTGAAAAATTATTTAGAGAGCGATATAATAACTCTTTTAGAAGAGGGAATTCAGCTGTATAACTTTATATTTGAAAATTTGGAAACAAATAAATAATTATATTGACTCATTGAGCTTTAAATAAATGAAAGACTGATAAATGGATTTTATCTAAATGTAATTAGGAAAATGATGACAATCCAGTACAGCGATATCAAGTAAGCTAATTCTCTTGTCGGTATAGGGTGGAAAGTGGCATGAGCATAGAATCATTATAAATAGTCATAATTACAACAGTCGCGCGTACTTGATTCAATTACACTGATTAACGTCGTAGGTTGCACCTTCCAGGGTGGCTGCAGCTAAAAGGGAACCTCGTATAGCAACCGGAACTGGTTTCCGAGGTGAGCGCGTAAAATATACGCCGTATCCTGGCTAGGATCCCAGGACTACGGGCCTGGAAAGGTATTATGCTTATGCATAGACAAGTTATAGCGTGGCTAATATGATTATCTCTTCGACGACAGAGTAAGAGGAGACGCTGCAAAAGCTACCTCATCCTTCCTTTAAAGCACAGTTCCACTTAGTTTAAAATCATAAAGATCAATTTTCATCAACAAAACGCGATTTTCCCATTGTAAAAATAAAATAATTAAATAGAAAAGTCAGACTTAACTAAAAATTATTAATTTTTGTATCAGGATACGTAGAGCACAGAGAAGGGAAAATAATATTAATGAAGGAATTTGAAGAGATTCGGGAGGGGATTTGTCGCGGTTTGGATCGAAGTCGAATAAATTAGCTTCAACGTAGAACGCAAGCGAGATATAAAATTTTGAATATGAATGACCAGTTTTACATTTATAATGAGATCTTATTTCAGAAACAAAAGCACACTACCGAAAACATATGTAGATGAAGGCGTTGTAATGCGCGAGAATCTATTGAGCAGATGTTCAATTTTTTTTCCTTAAATCAAATTGTTATTCACTCATCACTAAATTGTTTTTATTTTATTCATTGTATTTTTGTGGAATAAAAATTTCTTCAAATTCAAATCTTAAATAAAATATATTAATAATTTTCTTTTTTCATGATGATTTCTGTAGGATTTTCACATTAAATTAATGCGATCGAATAAACGTCAGAATTTACAACGAAGCTCTATATTCTCGACGACACATGCACAAGCCATAGAACGAAGAGACGATGAAAGGTTCTCATCCAGTCTATCCCTTTCGCTAAATTCATTATCCGTCGGTAATTCCATCGATGCTTTAAGCTTGGAAGTCCTCTTCAAGGGATATACTCCTAGGACTGTGCGCTGTGGAATCAAATTTCCACGTGAATGTCATTTTCTTCTTAAATTCTGTTTGTTTATTTTGGTTTCTTTTTCCCTTATATAATGATAGGGGAAGAGATGGGTTTGATAACTCGATTGATTTGATGACATGAGAAGGTATTTTAATGTTGTGATTAATTAATTTGCTAACTGATGGTATTGGTGTGAGAAGAGTAATCATTATTGAAGAATGTAGGTACAGTATAATGTCTCCAGTCAGATGGAAATGGGCTAGTCGACATTTAATACCAAAACGTTGAATATTCCCCAGAATAGCCCTCGATATTGAATTGGCTCCCGCCTAATTGTAACCTTGCTCTCCACCCAAGTCTCATTCACTTGTAAACGACATTTGCATAATTTTTACATCGTCTTCCTTGTAATCGATTTGAATGCGCGACTCTCCCTTTTCTCTTGACTTCTCCATTAATTCTCCCATCGTTTGACAAGGTATATATTTTCTAAAAACAGATTCCTTTTCTCTTCCTCTCTGTAATTATTATTTCTTACATCGAACAGAATAAAAGTTTGATCAAAAATAAGAGGAAAATAAAACTAATCAACCCGTTAATGTTTTTGGGTCAATCTGCCTGCCTCGAAGCACTTGAGTCTTAAAAGTTTGATCGTCGAGGAATTTCCGTGAATATTAGCAAAGTGAAAATCGAGCTGCAAAACCGCGGGCGGACATTACAGTAATTTAATAAAATTTTATCTGCATCGCGATGGTAGAAAAAGCAGGAAAAAGAAGAGGAGTGAGAAGTTGGCAATGTTGAGAGGTGAAAGGGGGGTTTGGACTGGAGACGAAAGTTGTACACCAATTAACGGATTAAAGTTGCCATCAGATGCAGGCTGTTCGAGTGCTTGCTACTTTGCTCAGAGAATCGCCGAGGGGCTACGCTTGCTATCATTAGCGACCCGTCGCTTTTAGTCGAGTTCGTCTATGTAAGTTGAAAACTCGACTCAGTCATCCGTCCATCCACTTGTCCCTTCTTTCTTTCATCAATATCACTTGACAGTCTTGACCGCTTCGAAGCGGCACTTTACTTCACTTTTCTCGATCAAACTCTATTTCAAAGCCACACACTATACATTTACCTTAATGACTGAAAACCTCTACAGAAATCGTCGGTCATTTATTGCATTTCACCATTTTTGTCCATCTCTCGAAAAATGAGAGAATTTTTTAATGAACTCAATTTAACGTTAATCAGACGCTTTTGGAAGTTGAGCAACTTTTTTGTGAGAGATTGAAGCTCGCAGCGGAAAATGAAAAAAATTTTCATTCATTGAATACATACTATGGTTGGGACTATTATTAACTGGAGTCCTTTGCTGAAGTTAATATATTTTTAGTTGCGATTCATTAAATCTTATTAAATTGTCTTCATTTAAAAATTTTTTATATTGATGATATGATCCGTGATTTATTCCTTAATCGAAATAAATCAGTATTTGTCTACTTTTTTAAATCTTCAAATTTTTAATTAACTTAGTTTACCTTTTTGATACTAGAATAATCTGAAACAGAAATATATATTATTATTAGTGTTTTTCCTACTTTATAAAACTTCTGTCAATCACTCACCTTCGTTAATCAAAATTATTATACAACAGGATTTATTTCCAAAGAAAAGATTTACTTTCTCGATTAAATTCCTGGTTAATTGATTAATCAAATAATCCTCGGTAAAAATAAAGTGAATGATTGTAAATCGAAAAAAAATTTAATTTGAGATTACAAGTGGTTTGCACAAGATTAGGATTGAAATCTAATCTTTAAAAGAGGAAACACGATACTCGTCCATTGAGAAGCTTAAAGCGGCACTCGAAGATTCTAGAATGGGGCGAATAGTCCTTAGGGCAAAGCTCAATCTTAGGCGACGACAAGGTGGTTGAACGCGATGACAGTAGACATCTTGGGAAGTTGGAGCTCTGACTCTACAAGGGTCGAGGGGTTATCGCGGAATCGGAATGCGTAATGGACGAGACGATCTCGGATTACTAATAAGCATCGACCTACGGAATCCAACCTTCCACCTTTTTTACTCTCCTCCATTTTAAACATCTTCAACTTGAATTCTCTCTTCAATTTTCATACCATTCCGTATTTTCATAAATTCGAATCTTTCTTTCATAATTCAATTTTTAAACATACGTTAGTATTTTCTTTTCCATTCAATTTATCCTTATAAAAATTATTGTTATTTACAGAAAGTATTACATCTCGATAGCTGAAAGAATTTTAATAAGGTTGAGAAAGTGAAATTTCTTCTATAAATTAATAATTAACATCGATAAAATGAAAGAGTATTGAAAGTTCTACTTCTGCGAAAAATGATATTATCTGGACATTGAAATTGAAAAGCAGCATCAGGTTGGAGTTGGACATTGTAAAGGAAACAAAAGGGGGTGGTTGCAAATGAAAGTGCATGTGCGATGTGAATAAATGTGCCACGTCAAGCAAAAGGTATCGCGAACACCAGAACGGACGTGTAGATAAAATACAAGTGTTCACTCTCTGACGAATCCTCTTGAGTCCAGAAGCAAAGAGCCAGTTGCCGCGAGGTATGTTTCAGAGCAAAGCAAGGCGAAACAAATGAAACGCGATCGAAATATGTTATAGGGAGAGTTGGAAGTTATAGGGGAAAATAAAGCGTTTTCTGTCGTTCTCGGTCCGGCGCGGCGTTACTGTGAGTCACGTGAGGGAAAAAGGCCCTCGGAACTGTCGATTGACGGCAGTTTGTTCCGTGTAAAAAAACACTCCTGCACTTTCATCATTTTTATCAATTTCTACACTTTTTTCATACCCTCTTATTGTTTGATTAAAACTTTTTTTTTAATTTTTAGATACAAAGATATTTATAGAGAATATTAATATTGTATAATGAAGACTTAATTAATATTGTAAGTATGCCAGTGCTATGACATTTGTTACAAGGTTGCTCATTAAACGTCAATACTGCCGTACAAAACAAAAAAGTCTAGGTATAACTGGCATTTGTTTTTAAGTTAATTTTCGGTTAGAAAACTAGGGGAAATGTTAATTCTAAACTTTTTTTTTGTATGGCATAACAAACAACAAGAAATTTTTTACTTTCATTTCATTTTAAATTTAAATTAATTTATTCGGTCAAACTCGGACAATTGAACATTTTTTTTAAGTCATTTCTACTCCCACTTCCATTTCCACCTCTACTTTTTCTAATTTCCACTTTTTCGTCCGCTTTTTCTAATTTTCATTCAGGTTGAATATTTAAAGAATTTTATTAGATATAATTATTTTATAAACGAATTTTCATTTTTCGAAATAACATTTGAGAAAATTTCTTTTTAAACGCATTTTTAATAAAAACCAATTTCAGGTACGGAATTTAAGTTTGACATGATTTCGACTTTATAAAATTACTCTTTATGAATGAGACTTCTGCCAAATTAATATTCGGTTAAATTAGAATTTTTTTAAATAAAGGAGGGGAGCCCATAAGCCCTATATTTGGGCCATTTTGTATATTGATTTAAATGATTGAAACGTATTTTTTTACAAAGAAGAAATATATTTTTGATGATTTAAGGTGGAACGGGAATTTTGAAAATCCGACTTCAGATTCGTAATCAGCGACCCTAAAAAACCTCCGAGTAACAAGTTTCAAGTGAATCCAACAATTTTTTTTACAAAACTCGCCCGCTAAAAACCCTTCGTTTCAAAGAGTTAATACGACTAAAATTCCCCCGTTTCACCTTAAATCATCAAAAATATACTTCTTCTTTGTAAACAAATACATATCAATCATTTAAATCAATATTCTAAATGGCCCAAATATAGGGCTTATGGGCCCTCCTCCTTTGAGGAAAGAGAATATAATTATGTAAAATAAAACTTATGTCAAACAAAACTTTGGTACCTAAAAATAGTGTTTAGTAAAAATGCGTTTAAAAAGAAATTTTATTAAATCAATTTTCAAACAATAAAAATTCGTCTAAAAGATAATTATATAATTACAAGGTCAATTCTGATCCAATAAAATTCTTTTAAATGAAAGTTTTAGTTCATGATTTTTATGAGACATTCATGCGCCCTATTTAAGATAATCAACCTGAAAAAAAAATTTTAAAAGCGGAAGAAAAGGTGGAAATTAGAGAAAATGGAAGTGTGATTGGAAATTGAAAAAGTTGAGGTGGAAATGGAAGTGAGAATAGAAATTGGAAAGATTGAAGTGAAAATGAAAATGGGAATGGAACTCCGAAAAAGTGGAAGTGTAAATTAGAAAAAATGAAAATGAAAGTGGAAGTGAAAATTAAAAAATGTATAGAAATAGGATTGGAAATTAGAAAAAGCATAAGTGTGAATGGAAATTAAAAAAAGTATATTTTATTTCTTCGATGAAACTAGACAAACCTTTAGACAAAAAAAACGTGAAATTGCTTAAAATATTCTTCAATAGAATATAATCAATGTTGGAATAAATCACAGAAATCGGCCTTCAACTTAAAAACTTAACCTTTCGCGAAAAAAAATGATAAATGACACTTTGATAGTGTCAATTTTACGGAGTAGAATTCATAGTAAAATTTATTGAAAGGGTTGCTTTTGTAGAATTTGATTATCTTCAAGAGTCGTTAAATGTCAAATAACGGTTAGTGATAAAGGGTAACGTGATGGAGAACGGATAGAGAATGAAAAAAAGAGAGAAATTGAAAACGATAAAGGAAGGTTGAACGCGTGTACACAGGTGCGTAGAGAGGCTTCAACAGGTGGTCACTCGCATCGCGTCCGGGGAGCGCCACAACACCGTGGCTACCCATCCATCAAGGGCTTTGTGCCCTCTATGTTCTCGATGGTCATGTGCGGCCGTGGCCTATCGGAAATGGTAACTGTCCAATAGGTGCTTGCCTCTTGAACAAGTGGCCCTCTTTTTCCCTACGAGAGCTCGTCGAATTTTTTTTTTTTTTTTGCTCACTCTTTTTCTCCATTTCCCCGATATTCTCCAAATTCACTATCCGTACTCATTCTCAACGATAATTCTTCCTCCAATTCTCCACACTTGTTCCTCGAACAAACGCACAATGGATTCGTTAATTAAAATCTCTTTTCTTCAAGAGCATTAATTCTTCAAAATGAGATTGAAATTTATTTTTAACAAACATTTGAAAATGAAGAGCTAAATCCAACGTTAGAAGTTTCTGGGCGAAGAATTGATACAGGGCTACTCCCATTAATGATGGGATTCTGTTCAATAATGATTCAAGTTAAGAGAATAGTTCTGAATTTTCGGGAAAGTTGATCGAGGAATTATAAATGCTCTGAAAAGTCCTCTGCTGCATTCCGCGAGAGAATCGTATAGCCTTAAAAGTAAAAAGAGGGAAGGAGTAGAAAGCGAGGGTGGCAAAGAGATCCGGATTTAAGGCGTCGTCCGTGAAAGCCCTCTGGAGGCGCTGGAGTCCTGGTCGGGGTAGTTTAAGAGAAAGAGAAAATGGCTTGGGCTTGGTGAACTGGTTGAGGAAGGGGGTGAAGGAGATTGTGGAAAAAGGGAGAAGGGGGGTGGTAGTCGTCGTTGACGTCGACTGGGCGTGTTGGAGTGTAAGTGCTAAGATCTCGGAGTGCATTAACATGCCCCGGAGGCAAGCTGAATACAACCCTTCTTACATCCAAAGCTCAAGCTGAGACCACCGCGCCAAGAAGAAAGGAGGATAAAGGGACACGGAAGGAGGTAGATCAAGTCGGCGGAGAGGGCCCCATCGTACCGCAGAAATTCCCACTTAATTATATCAAAAATGTTTTATCCTCCGGCCTTCCTTCTCTCAGGAAGAAAAGAATCAAATGCAAAATCTCTCCAACTTTCGCGATGATCACTAAATCTTTACTTTTTATCAAGTGAGTAAATCAGTCTTTTCGTTTATCACTTGCGTCAAGTGTGAAAATTCCGAGGCGTGAATATTCGTTTTTCAAATTTTCTGAATGTCCCAAAAGAAATTAAGTTCACAGAGAAAACCTGGTTTTACAATGAGTCAGGTTGGTGGCGCCACTTTCTATGTCGTTTAGCATTCACTCATTTTGAGTTGAAACAAAAATGAGACTAGGTTTTTCTGTGTTCGTTCTTTTCAGCATCCTTAGTGATATTGCCATTTCGCACGAATCAAGGCTTCATTTGTTTTCATTTCCAAGTTTTGGTTTCCTCCCAAGAATCTGAAAAAAGTTTTTAGAGTTTAGAAGCATGTATAAAAATGAAGTCAAATACACTCTTATTTTACAAATTTATTTTGTAATCATAAGGATTACTGTAACTTTTTGCAATACGAAATTAGGTAGGCGTGAAACATGAATTTTGTAAAGAATTTAAGAAAACAAAAGGGATTTAATTTTTGAAGCAATTTGGAATGTTGAACACGAATTAGGGATTGAACAGAGTTGAAGGACTAATCAGTGAGCAAAGACGTTCGGATTTTCAGGACAAGAAAATGTTGGTTCTTGCGTATAGTTGAAGAAGGCTCTGCGGTGTGCTGGGTTTTACATTATTTAGGCAGATCCGAGGACACCCAGACCTGCAGGACGCTAACGTCGTTGCATGCTAATCATTCGACCCAGATTGAATAATGAATCAGTATTCTTTTCCTTCTGTTTTTGAACCTCTTCTTCCTCCTGATACCGCTCGCCGCTTTTACGTGACGGGTTTTTTATTACCCACTGGGAAACTGCTTTCTATATCCTTCCTGTCCTATCTTTTCGCCATTAGTCATGTCGATCCTTATAAGCTGAACAACAATTTTTTAAAAATCTTTTTTCTTAATCCAGATTGAATTGTAAATTGAAATTTCGTATTTGCAGCTTTAAAATAACTGTAATCGATACATAATAACAGTTAAAGCGCAACTTTGTATAATTTTTCATTTACTATTCTAAATTAGTTTCATAACTCTTTCACTCCCTCTTGTGGTTTTTATGGTTTATTTATTGACACGGATAATTACGTATGAGAACGAAATCGATTTCCTGTAACCGCAGACTTTTTATGGAAAAAACTTTAAAATTTTTCTAATGGAAATAAAAAAGAAGCATACGATGATTCTCCGAAAAAGAGTTATAAACATGTGTTTCTTTATTGATCGTTTGTTTGTGAAAATAAAGCCTTGATTATATTCAAGTTTCAGACTTTGAGCGATCGATGGTGCAAATGTTATATTTATATATATATATTAATTCGAATGATCAGTTGCGATCATTTTCCCTTATGCACATTACTTAATGATCAGTTCTGAATTTAAAGTTTAACGTGTGTCCCACTAATGAACATGTCAACATGGTAATAACTCGGGTGTAATTAAATTACAGGAAGGGTAATTAATCCAGTATGAATTAGAAGCTAAAATTACATCTACTCTATAATCATGGATAAATATTTGTAAATTAATTAATTAATTATTAACGGCCTTATTTTTAGTGACATGTAATTCTCTATTTGCAAAGTAAACGATCATCTATGCATAATAACCATATAATATTATGAGAGAAATGTAGGTCAAAAATAAGTTTTCCCTTGATGATTGAGAAAATATGGGAAAAATCGTGTGAAGGGGGATGTGTAAACGTAAAAGTCGAGGGAAGAGGTGAAGGTGGGAGGTACAGCTTGGAGGCGTCGATACCGTGACAGATTGCCCCTGGTATTTTCCACCACATACATCATCGGCACCCGCCAACCCTTAGTTCTACTTCGATGCCCTCCGCCATCGAATCTCTTAATTGGCATCTCTACCTCTGAGTTGGCAGTCACGAAATTTTACGCTTTGAAGATCTTTTACTTAAAAAGGTAGAAAAACATTTTCTGCAAATTCATGCTCATTCTGTTATTGACAATATTTCGTAAAGGAATCTTCGAGAAGCCAGTCGCGAAAAAATACAGCTATTTAATATAATTATTTACTGACCAAGAAGGAATTAATTATTTGTTATTTTTCAATTTCTATAAACAATTTTTATTTAGAAATTGTTAAAAGTTTATTAAACTACAGGCTAAATTTAATATTCGGTATATATAAACTTCCCTCAAAATTTGAATCAATAATTATTGTTTTGTCTTTCTTTTATAAAATTTAGGAAAGCTGTTTTCTAATTGTAAGCTTAATTAAAGTTCTGAAACACATTTCTTAAAATGACTTTTAAAATGTTTGACGAAGTTTACTTTAAGAAAGATGAATGTATTTAAAAGTTTGTGACAGATTTTAAATTCACTGTAGATTATTTAAAAAATTGTTAAATACTTATAATATATATTTAAATACAGGTGATTTAAAAAAGTTGAATACATTCAAAAAGCGAAGTCTAAAAATTTAAGATAAACAAAAAATAAATAAAATTAAAAATCTCGATATTTTGCAGATAAATCTTTCATCTTTTGATTTACCGTTGTTCATTGTCGATATACATTTATTACCGTTCGTAGTGAACCACAGCCTGAAAGATCGTTAAATTTTATTGTGTTTTTTGTCGATAATACTCGAAATAAAGTTACTTTATGACGAGCGACAACACCAGGAAAGTAATCCGCTTTAGGTTCGGGGTTACGCTTCTTCAAGTTCAATTCAGTTATGCCTGTATATATTATTTTTTATTTGTTTCGTGCCTTCTGTTGCCAGTATTATCATCTACAAAGGAAAATTGATGGAGTAAATATATTGAAGAGGGGGAAAGAGAAAAGTAAGACAACTGCATATAAAAAGCTGACGATATATTAAATTGACTAAAATAGTTGTGAATGAGCTATCTATTAAAGTCATATTCTAGACTAAACAGGTACTGGATGGAAGCATCGCGATAATGTCGTTGTGGTAGAGAAGAGGCGCTAAACCGGGCGCTCCATTATCTTAACAAATCTAATCTCGCGGTGGCTGTTTATAAATGTCTTGTTTTCCGCCAAAATAGCGAGACTGGAAACAAGCACGAGAGAGGGAAGTACGAAACTGGAATGTTTCATCTCCTCTTTCTCTCTGCAAAGGAGCTTATAGTCTTGAAATTTATTTAAAATCATTTGTTGTGTTTTGTGTTATTCATAGAATCATTAAAACTATTGAAAGCAAGAATAGAGAATTATTTTTTAAATTTTCATCATTGTTAGAAGAAAAAACTAATCATAGAGTTTTATGTAAATTTTAAAATTAAGTACTTTGAGACTTTTTCTAATCGAAAGTAATTTTTTCTTGAGATATTCAAACTACTTTATATTTCGTAAACAGTAAAAATTGTTATTTTAGAGTTTTATTTCAGAGAATGCAACGTTGCAATTGGAGGTGCATGTGTACATTTTATTTTAAAGCGCACATAACAAAAGAGAATGCAGAATGAAGTTAGGCACAAGAGGCGAAGTAGAATCCTGTTATTACAGTTAGGAACGCGTTTCACCGCACACTACAGGGCGTAATCCCTTAAGAGCAATAATAAGAATCCATTCTGCGTCGCTCTTGGATTCTACGTTAAAACTACCGTCGTCCTCTGTACACGAGAGAGACGGCTCGCCAGACTTAATTCGAGGGTTGTTCCACGCATTGTGGTATAATCTTTAGCTCTCCCCCTCTGGCGACCCTTTTAAACCATTCAAGCTCACTTCTTCCTACTTTCTTATTCAAGAAACGAAATAACATACACGAGACAAAATAAAGTACACTACAAAGTATTAACTATTTCAAAAATATTAATTTTTTGCAAAATAAATTTACGAAAATATTTTTTTCAAATTAAATTTTTTTAAGTAATCATCAAATTTTTTATTAGTACATATCGTTTCTAAAATTTTTCCCTTCAATATTTGCATGAGAAAATGATTTTTGGAACAACTAATACAAAAAGCTTATCTAAAAAGGGACATGATATTTTTATACGTAAAATCTGATACATATTTGAAAGAATTTTCATATAAAATTGATTTTAGCTTAATGAAGCTCTTATGCACTGGGTCCTAGTGACTATAGTAAAGTTTCGTTTTGCCTTGAAAACAGAAACAGAGAAACTGCAATATCTCGAGCGTAATTTGCACACAAAGTACCACCGAGAGGTGTACATTTGGGATGTGTTAGATGCATGTATGAATCGCGCTTCAGGACATTATGCAAACGTCCCATCCAGGGGTGAAAATTCGTTACCTATATACGTACATCAGATTTACTAAGGGGAAAGTTTATCAATTCGAAAATAAAAAAGAAAGAGTGAGAAAGACCTTCTACTTATTCGAGAAAATTTACAAAAATTAAATGAATATTAGTTATAATTGTATTCGAACTTTAATAAATTACTCTCTAAATTTGAATTAGCGACTATTCGCTTTATTCGTAGCTGCATACTCTGGGCTGATTAAAATAGCGACAATTCGCTAGCAAACAGCGAATATTCGCTAGTAATCAGCGAATTTTCATTGAGTGATTATTCACTTATTCTCAGCTGCATACTCTGCGCTAGGAATAAGCGAATAGTCGCTAATTCAGATTTAGAGAGTAGCAGATGCGGGACATGCGGGTGGAATCTGGAAAATAATTTATTTTAATTAAAAGATCTTTTATTTGATTAACTTATATGGCTTCAAAAATATCTTTAGATAATTTTTTTTATCTTATTTATGCTCCAAAGACCAGAAGATATATATTGTAAAAAGTGGAAAGTTTGTGTAAAGTGTAGAGCCTGCTCCTCGAAGTGCGTAGAAACGAACGGTGGTACTTTTCAGTAGTACGAGTATGTGTACGATCAGCCATAGCCATAGGCCTACGGTAGGGATATGCTATCATTCGAGTCAGACGCTAGAGAGGGGATAACTCTTGGTAATTTAATATAATCTGAATAATAATAATAATAATTTTTTTTTAATAATTATTTTCTAAAATTTAAACATAACCTTAAAAAATATATCGATCTGATTGTTTATTTTTTCTTTCAAAACCTTCAAATATAAATCTTTTTTGTAATCTTTTATATGTTCTCTACATTAATTGGATGATTGTAAAAATCATTAATGTATTTATTCCCTAAAGAGGAACTATAACACCATCCGACACGATTTTTGACCCACAAAAAATCCAACGTTTTCGGAAACTAGGACCCAAAAAAAATACCCGTGTCTGGCCGTTTTGCTAGATCAAGTCGTTTGCGGGTTTTAGGGGTGAAAACAACCCCTAAATGAAAAGTGACAAGATATCTTTTAAAAATTATTAATATTTTATAAAACTTAGCATATGGGGGTTTTCGGAGTCGCTGATTATTAAGCTGATATCAGATTTTCAAAATTCAAAATGGCGGATCCAATATGGCGATCAAATTTTTAAAAAAATATTAATTTTTTATTTTATATCCGCCATTTATATATTTTTTTGGGTCCTAGTTTCCGAAAATGTTGGACTTTTTTGTGGGTCAAAAAAAAGTTGAATTTTGTCAGACGGAGTAATGTTTGAAACTATAGTTGGGAATTTAAAAAAAATATATTTATCTCTACAAAACCGTATTTAGGCCTTTTTATTAATTTATTTTAATTACATAGAAATATAAATTTATTTATATTAATTAGTCACGAGCACGTAACATTGAAAAAAACTCTTGGAGAATAATTAGTAGTTGAAAAAGAGTTTAAAAAGAAAACGTTGGTCAGTATTTAGATACCTGATCCCTCACAGATTAATTTATCCGCTGGAGCAGTTAATTTTGGTGGATACAGTAGTCGAGAGTAGTGAATCGGTTTGTATCCAATGTCCAAGCATTCTCGGTACTACGGAGCAATAAAGCAAGTCTTCTCTTTTGGGTTTGCAAAGGCACTCGGTCCTCATCTGCTCGTCGAGGTCCTCCACCCCATTCCGCTTCTTCGCCGACTCTCATCCTCTTTTCTCCTTAAAGCACCCCTCCCCCCTCTCTCCACTTTCCGGGTACACGGCTGATTAAACGCGCAACTACATAACGTAACGCAAATATACTGCCCTCTCTCACTCTTTTTCCCCCTTTTCTCAGAAATAAGGGAAAGAGGATGCTCTCCATTCCACCTTTCGGCATCTCTTTGAATTCCAACCCCTCACTCCCGGTCACTTGACAGAAATATTTATCGAGGGTCTCCTGCCTAGCTACAGTTCCTCTCTTTGCCCACAAGCACGTTTCACGTTGATGCGAGACGTCGACACATCGCGTCTCTCTACGTAGTGGATACTACTTCTATACTTCCGTTAGCAGTGCAATGCTTCCATCAGGACTTCGTTCGCGTTCTTTGATCCAACCTCGAGTTTGTTCGGCACGGATTATTTGCCCTCTTAATTACATTTCGATCCTACATAGACACATCTGCCATCCTGTCGTCGAGCTTTCTAGTAGTTTTCAAAGTTACTTGCGATACTTTGTTGATTTATTCACAAAATTTGCTGCTATACTCAAGTTTATCTTGTTTTTTTTTCTTTCCTCAAAACTACGTTAAGCTACAAACGTGCTGTAAAAAACTAAGGATACAATTTCATTGGAGTTTGACTTCACAGAAAATTAAAAGGCATTAAAATAAGCTGCAACGCTTATTATTTTAATCCAATTTTGCTTATTTTAATACCAAAATGGATTAAAATAATAAGCGTTGCAGCTTATTTTAATGCCTTTTAATTTTCTGTGTTTTTTTTATTATTTCTTTAAAATAATTTAACTCGAACATTTCTAGAATAACATTCACTTATCATTTCTCTCGTTCACCCTTTGTGACAACTCTAGCTAAAAAATAAATTCCCGAAAATAAAATTGCTCATCTCTACAAACGGAAATTAACCCTCTGTGTAGGAATTTTCAGGTAGATCATACATTTAATCAAGGAAAAATGTAATATAAGCCGAAAACTAGTCGAGTCTCGGCAGCGTTGGTACCCCGCAGGGATTTTGCTGTAGGGGTTGGTCGCCCTGCGACCGCAGAGGGAGGAACAAAGGAAGTTATCGCTGCGGAATTTTTATGTCGTCGAGACGAAGGAATGTAAATCACGTTTTTTCCTTCTCATTCTCACATCCATTCGCTACCAAATTGCCCTAATAGATTTCATACAAAATAATGTGTACGCTTATTATTTTCAATAAGTTAGAAAATAATTTTCAAGTTTCGATTCAATAAAATGAATTCATAATAAATTCAGTCCAATTTCTCAAAGAGAACAATTGAAATAACTAATATTTTGAATGATAAGGAATATTTGTCCCCGCATAGTAAAGTAATGAGTGGAATGATTTTGTGACTCTGTGTGGGCCCTTAAGAGAAATGCAATAAAACGATGGCTGTGAAGATCGTCCTTTGAATAGCATCCACGAAATTGGCTAACATTTGAATAGTATTTCAATGGTTTCAACCGACTGCTTTACAGGTTTACGTTGATAATCTCCGAGTGGAGTCATGCCGGTTATCCATGCTTGTCAGCCGGATTTATGAAATGGCAATAAAATTTATATGACTCGTTAGGGGTTCTCTCGCGTCCCGAGATTGATGTTGGAATTTGCCCGAACCGATAGCCCTCGGCCATGTCCGTCCATCTCGCACCTCGCACAAACGCAAAAGTATATCCGAGATTATTGCCGTAAATGACCGCAAAAAATGTGCACACATAGCTTTCTTACTTTACGTCCCATTTCAATGTTATTTGCAGTGTAAATATAAAATTATAACTACCCATTAAAACTTTCATCTCATTCTATAAAATTGCTTCCTTACAATTTAGTTATACTCATTACAATCGATTGTTATCTCGTTCCATATTTTATTAATCATCATTTTTAATCATTATTTTATTATTTATTTTAGTATTAAATTTAAAATTTTCAACATAATCTTCATATTTAACTTGGCAACAAACTGATTTACTTTTATATACAAATTCAACCAATCAAACCAATCTACCAGTTTCTTTTAAAATATAAATTTATATTTCAACTTTTAGGCTCTGTCATGTGTGACGTCAGAACATTTCGAGGTGAGACTTCCTAAGTCTGGAGGGACAACAAAGCAGATGACACATTGTAATCTTATGAAGAAATAAAGACGTCACTTTTATTTAATTTACTCAAATCTTAGTCACTTAAAATGCTTATTGGCTTGAAAAAATAGTCTAATGTAGTCTACTAATTAAAGGTGTTATACATTTGATGCAGTTGCATCAGAGTATTTGCAGGATTTTCGATTAAATACATGTTAGTGAATTTAGAAACATTTGTTTACTTCCCAGATAACAAAATGCCTGCATAATTGCAGGCCGTGTGCCGGACCTCAGTCCGATTGATCGGACCAACGTGCCGGCACATAAGCAGCGCAATGTACGCGCCATTGCTGGCGATATCGCCCGCCCGCGGTCCGATCCATTAAAGTACAGAAAATGTTTTTTACTAAAATAAAAATTGAAACTGCGTCTATGTAGATACGTTTAATGATTATTTAAACAATTTCAGTAAAAAAATTACACGTGCTGATTAACATTTTGAAAATGTGCTCTGGTAACTTTTTTTATCAGATAATCAACCATCTCATTGATTAAATAGCTAAAAAAATAGTGTTCAAAAATATTTCATTAGTAAAAAATGAGCTGTTTTCGGAATTTAATCACGGAAATGCATATATTTAATTCAGTATGATTATTTACAATACTTATCTTAAAGTTAAATTATCTCACGCACGCAAGGGGAATCGAAACCGCGACCTAACGCAAACTAAACCTAATGCCTAACCAACTGATCTATCAACGCACTTGCTTTTATTTACAAGAATTCTGTCCTAAAAATGAACTATAAAATACTTTTATTTAAAATTATTGTTTTTCAAAATTTCATTTATTCAAAATAATATTCTTCTTAGAATTAATTATTTTTATTATAAATAGATCAAACATTTTGAATATTATTATATAGATTGTAAAATCTATTATATTTACGAATTCATCAAACTTAAGTAGCAAACAAGTTACAAAAGAAATTCTAAAATTATTCTTGTAAATTATATCGATGGCCCCTAAATGAAAACACGTTTTTCGCGAGTGCAGATAGAAAACACTTTATTAAGAAAAACAAATAGAAAACATCTTATTCAAAATGACAGTTGTTTGAAGGCTATGTTACAATTTTAATTAATGGTTATTTTTAAAGTATGAATGATACATTAAAATTTAAATTAATTTAAACGTTTATATTGTGTCAAACTAACGTTGTATCCTTAAATTATTTTATTTAGACATTTGATATTGGCTTAAAATAAAAACATAGCAAAAGTTAAGAAAATTAGGTTACAAAATTTTCAGATGAGTTTTCTATTTTTTTTCGTAAATAAGGGTGTTTTTTGTTTGCTCTCGCGAATAACGTGTTTTCATTTACGAGCCATCGATATAAATTCTCAATGTAACATTAATAATTAAATCTATCTTTATTTTATTAATTCATTAATTTATTTCTTTGTTAAAGTAAGACAAAATAAATATTTCGAAGTCAAACTTATTAGCTTTATTAAAAGTTTTCATAGTTTTTTTAAAATTTATTCCATCCAATTTTCAATTTATTATTCAATTAATTCAATTCGTTTCATTAATTTTTATTTGTTTAATATTTAGTACAATTTTTAAAAAACTTTTCAGTTAATCGTTTAATTTTTTTAAGGATTTTCTTTTTTTCCCACACATCACATTATATTTCATAAACATTTCATGAATATTTCATTGAAAGATTTGAAATATTTCAATGCAAGGTTCATGAAATGTTGATGAAAACAGGAAAATGGCCGCCTATAAGAAATATTGCCGTGAAATTTTGCTGAAATATTACACATTATGACTCCTGCAATATTACAAATGAAGACTCTGCAATATTCAAAAAATATTTCAAAGTTAGAAACTTTTTTAAAATATGAAATCAATCGTTATTTTCTAACATGTTCAACACCTTAGGATCCTTAGCATCATTTAAGTTGGAATTTTTCTATAATATTTTAATGAAATATTTCAGCAAAATTACACGGCAATATTACTTACAGGCGGACATTTCCCTAATTTCAGCAATATTTCAAGGACTTTACATTGGAATATTTCAAAATTTCAATGAAATATTTCAGAAATATTTAGAAAATATCATGTGCTGTGTGTGTTTATACGTTATTTTCTCATTTTGTTGTTAAGTTCCTTTATAATTTTTTATCATTCTTTGCTCATTTAATAAATTTTATAGTTTTTCATAATTTTTTCATTTCTTAGAAATGTTGTCCCTTCTCTAAACTGAATAACTTTTTCCTTATATTATTCTTTTTTAATAGATTCTAGTCAGTTTTTTTTGCATTTTTTCCTGTATTTTTACAAATTTCCCAATTGTTCCTATATTTCAGTAGTTTTTCGTTCTGTTATAACATTTTCTTTAATTTTTAAAAAATATTTATGTAAATCATTTCAATTTTTTTTTAATTTTCAGATTCTTTTTATATTCGTTTATAAATTCTTCTATTTTCTTACAACATTTTATTTTATACAATTTTTAACATTTCATAATTTTTTTAAAATTTAAAGCTGTTTAGTTTTTGTTTTAGGCATTTTTAAATATTTTAAGCTTTTTTCGTTCTTTAGAGCTTTGTTCTTACATTTTCTAAACTCCTTCATTTTATGAATAATCTCCTTAACTTTCTTATATTTTAAGAATTTTCTTTTCTTAACATTTCTAAAATTAATTTATTTATAAATTATTTAATTTTATTAGTGAAAGTAATACTTTTTTTATTTATAATGAAGATTCAAAAACAGAAATTTAAACAAGCCTATTGGCAGATATATCCTGGACAAAAGATCCGGATAATATGTCAGGAATATTGCGAGCACGATGCTGGCACAGTCGGTCTTGTCATAAAGTAGGTGGCACAAAAGGTGCGTTACAGCAGGGACACGGTCCGCCGCTCGTTGTGCCTGTAACGTGCCAGACACGTTTGTTATCTGGGTTACTTTTTATTTTATACAATTTACGTTGATTTTCATTTAAAATATGTCCTTCACATATTTTAAATATAATATTTATACATATTATATATAATAAAACGATATTTTGTATACAAAATATCGTTTTATTATGCTTTTAAAATATAAAATTTACTTTGTAAACTGTAAACAAACACTCATAACCTCACCAAAACAAATTTATTGACAAATGTTGGAATATACATATACAAGCAAATGGCTCACATGCATAACACATTTGATTAATAAAGCACATTTTACTGTTACTTCAAGCCAACAAGCATTTCAAGTGATTAAGATCTGAATAAATTTAATAAAAGTGACATTTCTTCATAAGATTATAACGTGTCGTCTGCTTTGTTGTCCCTCCAGGCCTCTGACGTCATATCTTGAACTCGAAATATATCGATGAACTGACAGAGCCTAATGGAGCATTTACACCTTTGGTAAAAAAAAATTTTTACTTTGATTTTCCAAAACGCAAAAATCTAATTGGTTGTCCATTTTATCAATCAGATTGTAAAAAACCAATCAGGTTTGTGTATTTCGGAAAATGCAAAATAAAAAAATTTTTTACCAAAGGTGTAAATCTCGGTGTAAATGCTCCATAATTTCTTTGAATGAAAATTATATGTTTGGTTTAAGATTATGTGGGCAAAGGATATTTTTTTGTGGTTTGAAACTTTCTCTGAAATAAAAAATGATTTCGGTTTAAAATGTTGGAAAAATGGTTTGGTTTGGTACAAGAAATCTCGCTATTCTTCTCATTTACTATAACTTAACGCGAAAATAATAAAAATAAAGCAATAAATAGTAACATAATGTGTTTTATCATAGTTCATTCAGCGGACACTCGCTCGAATTAGCGCTGTTTACTGGAGCACTGACACACTCAAGCAACGACTGTGTATGCGACGCCATGTTTCTTTTCATTTTCGTTTAAAAATTAAACTTTTTAAACATCATTTTTTAATAATTTAACTCAAAATTATGTATTTTTCGGAGAACAGCGAGATTCCTTGTACCCTAATTTATCATCCCTCAAAATTTTAGACAAAAATCTCTTCTCATTTTAGAGTGAAATGTATACTACCAAAACACATTTTCCCATACTAGGTCACGTGGGAGGTTCCCACATACCCTTAAACTAAAAAGTTAGTTTAGAAAAGACGCAGAAATTTCCACTGAAATTCCAGTAGAACCTCCGAAATATACCATATCTTTATATTTTTGACACCTTCTTCACCCTGCTTTTCTTCATTCTAGTTCCCCGCCATGTATCGAAAAAAGCTACCATTCGCTGCAATGTTTCACAATTCGGATGTTTCACTGATTATTTTCTTGTAAATGGTGGTTGTGACATCACTAAACAATATGGCCGGAGGGTTTGCTCTGTTTTGGTGACAGATATAACGTAAACATTTACATTTTTTATTGAAAATTAAACAATGCAGCTTTCTTTGTCTGAAATATTAGTTCTTATGAATTCGACGCATTTAAGTTGAAATTTTATAGAAGGTAAGAAGTTAATTAATGCCAGACATCTTATTTTTTGGTTGTAAAGTGTGAGTGGGAAGTGAATAGTTTTTAGGTTAGGTAAAAGGAGGTACATAAAAATATAATTCTAATAAGTTAAATAATATTGTTTTTAAATCTAATTTTTTTTAATTTTTCTAATTTTTAAGTTGTAAAATAAATGTATATAAATTCGATGTATTATCATTTACAGACAAAAAACATATACTCAAATTCTTACACTTTTTACTGGTACAACCGAAAGCTGAGCAAAAATTATTATTGCTTTACGATGTTTCAGGAGTAAATCTTCAAATTCTTAGAAAAAATATTGTAAGAAAGAACAGAAATTAAAAACCAAAAAATGGAAATTTCATGGAGAGAAATATTATATAAAAGAAATGAAAAGAATAAAAGATTTGTATAGAAAGATGTAAAATCCAAAGACAGAAGCAAAATAAAAAAGAGTTAAAGAACTTAAAATTATTACAAAAGAGGATGTCAAGAAGTATATGGTGACTTAAAATGGTGCAAAAGTGTAAGAAAAATTTTTAAATAATAAAAATTAACGAAGCTGAAGTACGCAACGTTTATGATAAACGATTTTTAAAGAAATAATTTTTTAAAATAAAAAATTCTACAATTTTTTGCCTAAAAAATATTTTTTTTTATAATTTGTTGATTAATGAAAACTAAAAGAAATATTTTTTAGACGAAAAATTATAGAATTTTTCATTTTGAAAAATGATTTCTTTAAAAATCGTTTATTATAAACGTTGCGTACTTCAGCTTCGTAAAAATTATATAAAATTATCATAAAAATTGTATAAAGAATTATGTAATGAAAATATTATTGCTCTCATCAATATTACTATTATTATTTCATTAAAATATTTATTTTATTACTCTAACTGTATCGAAAAAAATGAAAATCCCTTTAAAAACAAAATTTTTGGCATTTGGTGCAATTACAAGAAAAAGAGTAAATTTTTGTAGAAATTTCTTGCTATTTGAAGGAGGATTTCCATATAATTTTGCTCGCGAGAGTCATAACAGGGCCGAACATTGTAATAAAAGGGTACTCTCTATTTAACATTCGTAGCAATTAAAACTTTGTGAAATAATTCAGAACTCGTTTCTCGTAAATCAATTCGAAAATAAGTGTTTAATCCGTTGGTTTCTTTGTGGACATTTATTGGCCCAGCTTTTGTGACGTGGAAATAATTTTGAATGCTCGTTTCAAGAACACGGTACGAGGGGTGAATTTCGATGACTTACCATAAGGTTGTGAGGGCCTTTATCGTTGGATCTTAGACTGCCAAGATTCGAGGACAGGTAGAATCCTACCTGTTGCTCTGATTTCGAGGTTCCGATATTCCAAAAAAAGTTACATACATATTTGACTTAAAAAACAGGTGGAAAATTGTTTTTTATTTTTATACATCTCCCGTTTGTAAAGGACTTTGTTTTTAAAATAATTCACAATCATTTATCGTATTTTATGAACTAAAAAAATATGGTATAAAAAGAGATTTTTTAAAAATTTAATACTTCATAGATTTCAAAGGAAAAGAAAGAATTTTTATAATAACGATTTCATAAGTACTTTCCATTTTATGTAATTTTATATTAAAAATTTTAATAACAAAATTTGAATTTCAAAATTATTTTTAATAAAAGTTCTTTTTTAATTTGCGAAATAGAAACTGTATATTATACTTTTATTAACATTTTTTTCCTGTATTATATTAATAAAAGGAAACGAAGAAAAAGAAAATGAATTCTATATTAAAACGCAGTTTTTATTCTCTAATTTTAAAACATTGTTAATTAATTAAAAAGATATTACATTTTTTACATTTTCTAGACGGATGACCGAGGAAGATCACCCGGAAGTTCGCGACGACCTACTCCTGTCGCAATTACTACCTCGCCACCAAGTCCTGAGGAACCCGTTACGCTGTAAGTACAAGATAAAATTTTATTATTTTTTGTATCCCGTATAGAAATTTTTCAACTATTTCAATCTATAAAATAAATGAAACAAAAATTGTAAAGTTAACGTTATTGTATTTTTGAAAACATATGAAGTAATCATGAGATTCCGGTTCGAACGCTAAAGGTAGTATTTATAAATACAATAGATCAATAAACTAGCCACAGTAAACTGTGTGAGGTATTAAAAAGCATTGCAGTTTAAATTTATACCATAAAAGATCAAAATAATCTATTTTAATATTATTTGAATTATGTTTTTTTCAATTTCGTAAAAATAAATGTTTCTAAGTTTGTTTTTTTAAATTTTGGAATTTTAATCTTCGATGGATTAAATCGTTGCATCTTATTTTAATCCATTTTGGTATTAAAATAATACTTTACAATTTACTGTGTGATAAAAATGGTCAAGTTCGAAACAATTTAAATAATTTCATGGTAAAAATTTCTAAACGGGACTAAAAATATCGAAAGATTTCTATATCTTTGAAAAAAAGTCTTATATATGGTATAATTTTATATAAAAGTTTTGTTTAGTGGTTGAGTTCTAAAAAGCCACTCAGACAAATTAGTGTGCCTTTTACGCACACGAATATTCACATTTGAACAATCGAAATACTCGCGCTACTGTGTGTTTCTGTTGGTTATATATGTATATCCAGCATCTCGGTTCTTACGCCTAAAACCGGGGATGGTGATATTTATGCCGGTTTTTTATTGCACTTTAGCCCGCGAGTAGAATGGAAACAATATGTCACCCGGGGGCGGGGGGAATGAGGTGGGGTTAGGGGAGAAGGTAGAAACGAAGTTCTTGTAGCCGGTGTAGGGCACTGGTGGCACCTAACGTTAATACTAACGCCATAGTCTTCGTATATACCCAACCCTACCGCGAAGTCATGATTTTAAACGAACAACCCTCACACAGACATCGGGTTACGGTTTTCAGAATAACGCGCCGAAAATTCAGCCACCTCTCTAATGGGAATAACTGATTTTAGTTTACGACTCTCATATTGAGCTTTGCGGGGGGCAAACCCTTAAAAATTATTGTTTCAGATGTTTCCAACTTACTTAGTTAATCGATATTTCATTGTGAGTTAGAAAATAACGTTAGAAGGATACAATTTTTGTAGGGAATCACTAAATAAGCAACTGAAATTGTTTTTTTTAAAAAAATTTTGCAAAAATAAAAAATTACTAAAAAAAACTCTGCAATGATAAACTTTTATTTATGCTTAAGGTAACTTTTCCTTCTAGCCATGTGACACGTCTTATTCATTGACAGTTTTTATGTGAAGTGTAAAAAATAATTTTATAGTAAACGAGGGAGTGAAAGTGTAAATATTTTTTTTTAATTAAAACTGAAAGTGGGAGTGATAGTTTAAAAAAAAAATTTAGTGTTAATGTAAGAAGTAGTACACAAAAAATTAAAAGGCATTAAAATAAGCTGCAACGCTTATTATTTTAATCCAATTTTGCTTATTTTAATCCATTTTGGTATTAAAATAAGCAAAATTGGATTAAAATAAGAAGCGTTGCAGCTTATTTTAATGCCTTTTAATTTTCTGTGTAAGAGTGAAAGTGTAAAAATATTAATTATGGTAAAAGTATAAATGAAAGTCAGAATAATGTAAAAAAGTAATTTTATTGTAAGTGAAAATGAAAGAAATAATTTTAGTTTAAGTAAGAGTGAAAGTGTAAAAAAAGTACTGTAAGTTAAAGTGAGAATGAATCTGTAACTCAAGGAGTGAGGATCACGCGAGAAACATATGTAATTTTATTTTGACTTTTACTTCGACATTGAATATTTCACTTTTATTATCACATTCATTTTCACTTTCAATTTTTCACTGAAAAATGCAGAGTGAAAGTGAAATTTAAAGTCAAAGTTAATGTCAAAGTAGAAGTCAAACTGAAATTATATTATTACACACCTACTCTGAGCTACAATCACTTTAATTTCTGTAAAATTATACCTGATCATTAAAAACTATTTGCTTCTGTCAAAGATTAAAATATATTTTAATTAAAAGTACATAAAATTAGTAATTAAAATTTGTTTAAATAGACTAAATAG
Organism: Leptopilina boulardi; assembly: GCF_019393585.1. NCBI lineage: Eukaryota > Metazoa > Arthropoda > Insecta > Hymenoptera > Figitidae > Leptopilina > Leptopilina boulardi. The sequence continues at coordinate 1,000,558 of NW_026138010.1, forward strand.
AAAAAGAAAGAAAAAAGTATTATTTTCAATTAAAGTTGTCGAGTGGATCAATGTAAAATGTTAGAGGACAAATGCATATCGATTTCGACTGGTTTTGCAGGACTTTCATGGAAAAAAAGGGGGATGAAAGAAGGCAGTAAGAGAGCAAATGCTATAAGTAACGGACCGTCTGGTGGAAAGAGCTCGAGGGCGAACAGTGATTTAGAGAAATTAAAACTTTAATTCATGTTCGGGTTCGCGAGGGCCACCACTCTCCTCCTCGCCTTAGAGACCAGCATGCTACTCCCGTCGAATGCCAACCCTCGAGTAAATAGGAGAGCGAGCGTTGTTCCCATTGACACAGGTCCCCCTTGCTTCAGGGTGCACTAATAAAGCATCTCGATCCGAGCAACCGTTGGCAACACTGCTCGTATGATCTACCGACTGAATGACATTACGATCGAGACCCAACTTCACTATCAAATGGACTCTTTGTTCTCGACTTTCGTCTCACAAATTATTTCTCTATTTCTTCAAAGTTTAGGCAAAAAAATTCCTCTAATTTGAGTTTTTCTTTTGTTTTTTTGAAATTCATTTTTTTTTTTTGTTAAATAACTTTTCACATTTTCTGTGTACTAATTGGTGTTTCATTATTGGAAGAAAAAATGAAGTTAGTGGACAAAAGTGAAATATAGTTTGAAGCTTTTTATTTGCAGGTGTAAACAGTTTCATGGATAAATAAGAGGAGTAACATTCGCCACCTTACTGACATCGTATATCTTTCAAAAGCCCCATAATGTGGTTAGGGTGTCTACATACTCGAGACCACAGTGTCCTACTCACAATTCAGAACGAAAATGCTCCAAGGCTTCGTTGGCTCGACACGATATGTTAGGGCATCAGCATAACGGCCCCACTTTTTCTTTTGGCTTTTAGACCGTTTGTTCCCTTTTTTTCCCCACTGAATCTTTTTTCTGAGGATCATTAACGAATTCACTTCTCATAATGTGACAAGTGCTAAAAATCATTTGTCATTCTGTATATCTTTCTTTCTTTTTTTTTTTTTTTTGACAAAATAAAAACAATTTAATTCTTTTGAAAGAAATATTTTTCGTAACTTTGTAAAATTAATTACAAAATTAAAACATATCATTTCAATGCAATATTTGCATAATTACTACACAACGATGTATTAAAATTAAATTTTACCAATTTCGTATATTTTTGTTTTGACTTTACAGGAATAGAAATTCTCATTTGCTATTATAATACATTGTATCGAGAGTTTCCATAAAATATACTTTATTCTCATTTCGTGATGGTCAATAAATGGTTAAATGTGGGATGAAAGGAAAAAGAGATTTCAATATTTAAAGGCGATCTCTTATCGAATAAAATACTCTCGTTTTGATTTAGAATCATATGTATTGTAAAACACTGGTCGGTTATGGACATCGATTTACACAGAGAACGAATAAAAATACAATATCCAACGACAAAATAGCGCCGTAAATTTTACATGGAGTCACGTTTTCAAAGAAATTCCTATTTCCTTATAGACCTTTTTCTAAAATAGAATTTTATTTTCTAAAAAGATAATCCCATATACCTACTACACTTGAAAGGAAATTATAAAAATTTTAAAATAATGTAATATTAATTTTAATAACAATTTAGTAAATACAATTTTAATTTTTAAAAATGGGAAAATAGACAATTATAGATTTTTTCCCCTCAATGTAGGGGAAGACAATTTAAAATTTATTTGAATTATTTTTTCGCCTTATTATGTTTCCAAAAACAGCTTTGTTTTCCCAGCTTTTTATCTCCCAGTTCGCGCATTTTAGGGCGTCGACCAAAGCCAATAAATTTATATCATCGGTGTCAGGTACCTTCGCCATCACTGCGTAAATCATATCGTAAGTGAATCCGAATTGAATCCAATGAGTAAATATGGCTCTTGAATAATAAAGCGGCATGATACTAAAAACGCTCCCTCTATGAGACAGAAATCATGTCTTTAAGATATGATTATTTTTCATATATTTTTCCAACATTTATTATTTAAATTAATTTCTAAAATTTATTCAATTTTTATATCATCATTTATAAATTATAAATATTTTGTAATCATTGTGCCTGACTGCAACTTTCTTTTACTCGTTGCTTTACACTAGCTGACTAAAATTGGCTTTTGCTACTGAAACCAAAGTTACACTAATTTATATATGATTATTTAAAAGATTCAATTTTAATGTTTGATTTTTATCAAAATCTATGTTGATTGAGGTTATGTTAAGAGGAATTTAAATGTGTCAAATTTTTATTTTTTATAATTTATATCCATAATTAAAAGTGGTAATATGTAATTTGCTTTTAATTTTATTACATTTCTTTATTTTACAATTTAACAGTATTTACAATTGATAATTAAAATTAAACTTTATGTCACTATTGAAGATATTTACTCCGATGAAAATTTAAGTTTCAAAATTAAATGAATGGGTTGTCAAGCAAATAAAAATAAACATAAATAATTATTAAAAAATTAAACTGAAAAATTAAATTAATTATCATTATTACTGCTATTGTTATAATTATAACAAGAATTTTTTTAGATTTTGATTTATTGTGCGATTGTTTAATAATAATTTTTGTTTCTTATATGTATATTTTTCTATTTCTTTTTGTTACTATTTTTTATTTTATATTTATTTTTTTACATTTTATAAATACATATTTTAATTATGTTTATATTTTTAACCAATTTTGTGAAATACTGTTTTATTTTCCCATATTTTGAATTTCGCGCTATTATCCTTGGTTTTCTGACAGCAGCGCCGTTAATTTTTTTTCATGTTATATATGTGAACGTTGCCACTTATGCCTGTCAATTCACAGTTCCTAACCTAAAAATCTTGTAAATACAAGAAATTGTTATTAAATATCAAAGTTTTTCCAAGGGCAATGTGTTTGTTCATTAGAAACGATAATTTTAATTCATATTTTTATAAATAATTACTTATTATTTGATAATAATTGTAATTTTATCTTTGACTCAAAATGATCCAGTTCAGGATAGAAACAGGTTTATTTTTACTGCGTATCAAAATAATTCAGGTAGCCAAAACAGATGCATAAATATCATCTATACTAATCTTTTAAAAAATAGAAGGAAGAGGTGTAGAAAATAATCTTATTAGAATTCACCTCTTGTTCTTAAATGCATTTTGTTTTCGAATAAATTTGTTCGATAATCGAAAGACTAATGCATAAGTTCATAACCTGGATTGCAGAAGGCTGAATCGCGGATAGACCTATGTAAAACATGTATTCATGTGTGTTTGTGAGTGTGTATAGTATATGTAGTGATGCGGTCGAAATGCTAGAGGATGGCTTCGAAATGCATAAATACATGAGGCTTGGTGAACCTGGGAGCAAAGGGACAAGAAGAAGAGAGGGAGAGGGGGGATTGGTGATGTGCTTAGGGATGAGCAGCAAGAGAGGAGCTTTTGCTTGGCATATGCTGGCGAAAGCTGTGCATGCCTCCTAGAGATGTAATAACGCGTGGATAGCCCCGCGGCGAAAATACGGGTTTTCGAAACATTATCCCTCGAAAATGTCGCGTCGACTGGTCTGGAAGGGGATATATATTTCAGAGGTCATTGGATAGAATCAAGAACATTAAAGCACCGAGGATGCGAGGTCGTCGAACGCGTTATTATCACCGGCGTTAGTGATCCAAGTTTTCCTATATGAGCCAGGTACTCAAAGGGTCGTTACATTTATAATAGCTCATAACTGTATCACAATTATTCAATTCGATTCATTATTAACTATTGGAGTTTGTAATATGAATGAAGAATTTATAATGGAAAATAATTATCAAGAAAGTAGTCCTAATTTACAGTTCTCCTCAGAAGCAGACTGGGTTTCTCTTTTTCACAAAAGAGTGTCCTATTCCTCGGTAAGTATATTCACGTGACACATTTTCTAAAACCTTTTTGTAGATCTTGTATATGATTTTTTTTGAAAAATAACTGATTAATTTAAATTGTATTTACCGTGAAATGGTATTTAAACTTCTTAGCAGATTACAGTTTCCTTTATCTTAGTCCATGCTTCCAAAATGGTCTCGAGGAATGGGTAATGGGACATAAGTTGGTATCTGCGATGGTCTTCCGCCCGCAACAATGTCCATCCTAAAGTAATTAACCTCGCAAGTATCTGAAATATGCCAAGAAACACGCTGACCATATTAATCTTGGTGGACAGCAGAGGCATACCAACCTAAAGCCACGATAACTTTAGTCTTCTGTTATGTTTCGTTACCATAAAGCTGCATTTCGCAGACGCTCTGTATTTTCCCAGACTTTTAGCCCCTTGGTGAATTTTACTTTAAATAACAAAAAAAAAACAACTTTTCGTTAGCATTGAAAACCATAAAATTCCAAAATTCTCCAAGTGCCAGAAAGGTTTCGTAATTATTTTAAGAGCAAATAGCCATTTGTTTGGCAGAAGAGGTGATTTAAGTAGATATTTTAGATTTGCGAAGGAATTAATCCCTCTAGGTGGGAGAGAAGGACGAAGAACAGAATGAAAAGCTTTAAAAAGTTTACCGACAAGCAGAAAACGCTCGGCATGAGGAAAATTTTTATCGCCTTCTCAAGTACAAACCTGATCCGAGAGACAAAATCTCCAGACTTTAGTGGAAGCTTACAAAAATTCTTGGAAAAGTTATATCCAGCTTGAAGTTAATCAGCTTCCTATGGTTTTGAATTGAGCGCCGAAATCTAGAAATAACAAGACTCAAGGACATTAAATTCTGCGGTGAGATATTAAATCGATTACCGTAAGTGCAATTTAGATGGTTTTGTGGAAAACGAGCAAAGCGTCGAAACGCGTGAAATTTATAGCGAATCCGGTCCGACTGAGGCCACAGAAGCGAATAAAGGAGATAATGCAGAAGATAAAGGATAGAAGGTAGAGATATCCGAGTTTCTGAATTCACATTCCGGCATTACTGTCACGCGAGTAATTACGCACAGTCGAATTGAAGAAAGGGTTGCTCGCTGCCGTTCTTCCTATACTGGCGCTAGCAGTTGCCAGTCGTTGCTTCCATAGGAGCGTCAGATCGCTGCCAGAGAAACCAAGGCTAATAAAAGCCCGCAATTACCTCCGGTTCAGGCCATTTGTCTTGATGGCGTCTCATGCCCGATATAATTCACCCCGGCAACAACACATTGTAGCCTAATGAGGCGCAAAACATTCCAAGATATCTTGCTGTCTGCCAGACTCTTCGTTTAGCATCTTCAAGCCTCTAGGCTCGGGACTTCTTAACTTGCACTTGTTACCTTGATCAAAAAATAATGTTTTCTTAACTCGGCTTATAGGAATAATCAGAATAATAATGATTCTTTCATGTGTGATAGTGTAAACCAAATAAGTCTTCATACATTACTCTAAATCCTTAACGGTGCATTTATTTTATTCATTAATCAAATTCAATGCACCATGCCACGGAGTATCAAATTAATTACTTTTTTCCACACTAATCACTAGAGGTGCAAAACACAATCTTTCCCTAATAATATATTTCTTAAATTTAAAACTGTCAACTATCAAATTCTTGTACAGATTGTCAGTTTCTTTCATCATGCCATATGTTCATTACATATATTTAAGAAAGATATGAAAGCTTAAATTTTTTAAAAATAATGTTTATCTCTGCCAAGGAACTAATAATTATTTGATAGACTGCTTTATATGAAATCTTAAAGACTATTGCATCAAGGAAGATGGGAGGATAAAAAAGGTTTGCCCCTTTGGAATCCTTTGTCGGCTCACCCTCTAGTGCATCGCTTTGTTGCCGTGCGATATAACTTTTGTACACTGTGAAGCACGTCTATCGAATCCTATGGGAGAAACGAGTGTCTTTTTTTCTCTCTTTTCAAACCTTCTTTCCTCAACTTGGCAGTGATTTGCGACGATAAACTCGCATCGACAGGCGACGCACGTGTATCGCGTGCCGAGGACATACACAGAGGGTTCCTTCCAAGGCGAGAGAAGGTTATGATATATTTGTAATCATGTTACTTTGCGCGTGCCTTTCCGTTACAACTGCCTCATGTAACATACTGCCAACTAACCTTTTTCACTCCTTTGGTTATAATTTATTAAATTTCCCTCATACACTCCTTTGGGTTCAAGTATTTATGTACAAAAATCACTATTTGATAACAAAATTTGATTTAAAACTCATAAATTAAAGTCTTTTTAATCACATTTTATATTTTACATAATAAGAAAAAAGTCGATATTTTCGCCATTAACACACTAAACTGACAATAATTTCAAATCGAGAAAAGTCCTCGCGATTTTAAGGACCCTCAGTTAGTAAAAAAAAACTTTCATCTTTATACGCGACAATGGCAATAAAGCTTCGCCGCGAGGCTTTCTCCTGTGTGGGATTGCATCATAATCCAAAGACGTTTTTGTGCCAGAAAGGCAATTCCAGCACGCGTAACAGCCAGCAGCATATTATTACGACCATAGTCCGGGACAGTTTATTCGCGCTCATTTCAGAATTTAGTGCCCTCGTACTTCTGTTTCATATATACGTTATATGTATAAGTTGTTGGCTTAACTGTTCTAAATCACAGTTAAATTTGTTGGTACGATTTATTTTTTCAGGTGGAGATTAGTTTTTTTTGAAAATTCGTCAATTCGTTAAAAAAATTTTTTCGTAAATGGCGTGTTTCTAATTTTTACAAGACTTGCCCGACATTAAATGATGAAATAATGTGCTGTCTAAAGTTATATGTGGGACTAAAATATTTCTCAACATAAAACGAGATAAACACTCCTGTTACTGGCTCTTTCGTCCTCTTGCGTTCTATAAATCAAATGAAATTTGTTATGCGCAGCTCGCAGATGGTTTTGTTATATGAAAATATGTGCCGCGAAGGGATGGTATAAGTATCCCTCGGTAAAACACATCCCTTATTCCTCGGCCTGTGCCATGCCGCACTGCTCCTTACTCGTGCAAGCGGGCCCGAGGCGTCATGCTGTTCTGCGCTCTCTTTAATTACACACCGACCAAAAAACGAGTGACGTATTACCGCACGGCAAAATTGGGGCTCGGCAATTCCATGTATTACTATTAACTTGCCTGTCGATGGGTTTCACGATCAAAATCTTTAATTGGATTCAACTCTCAACGTATGGAAATTGATTATCGGCTGAGTACTGCGCCGGAACCAAAAGCGGAATTTGGGTACTGCCCTGTCAAAAATTGACTACTGGCGTGGTATTGTAAATCCAGAAAAATCTTTCTTTGATATTAGGTCAAAAAAAATTTTTCTTTAATTTAAAGAAAATTTGTTTATTCTCAATAATAAATGAAAATTATAATTACATTTAAACTGAAAGGTTTGTTTAGAATGGACGCATGTAAATTTCCACTTGAATTTTAGTAGAACGTCCGGAATATGACATATCTTTGCATAAGCTGCTTCACCCTGCTTTTCTCTATTCTAGTTACCCGACATGTATCGAAAATAAGCTACCATTCCCTGCAAAGTGTCACAATTCAGATATTCCACTAATTATTTTATATTTATTTCATTTATTGTCAATACGATTTTGACATGATTCTTAACCTAAAAAATTATTTTTCGTATTTCGTTCGGAGATCATTTTAAGTTATATAAAATTTATTCTGTGTGCATTATATTTACTGTACTTTCATCAAAAGTGCGCAATATAATACAAATAAAATAATTATTTCATATTCATCAACCAAAGAATTATTTTTCATTTAAACTTAAATAACTGTACAAAATATAAACAATTTAGTTTTTAACATTCTAAATCATTAAAAATTGAATTTTAATAAAAATAAATTCTTGATAATATGAAACAGTCCAGACAACATAACCTAAAATATTGACAATCGTTTTTCATAGTAAGAAATTTTAATCATCACCGAAATGTGACTTTTTAGGATTAAAAAGTGATAAAATTAAATTGCTTACATTTTTATTGAAAAACTGTTTATTTAAAAAATATATTTTTTATTTAAAAATACAGAAATGTGAGAGTGGACTAACTTTTTTTTTACTGTTTCTCCGATTCATCTTCAAAAGATTTATTGTTTTTATAATAACAATAATAAAATAATTTATTGCTTTGAGGAATTAATTTTTTTTTAAATGTAAAGGTCTTTCTCGAATATTTTTTTCTAAATTGTATTAATAGTTTTATTGATTTTAAAGTTATTTTAAAAATTGTAAAATTTGCAGATAAAAGTGTTAATTTTTAATGTTATTTTTAAACATAGAAAGCGAATTTTTAATTTACTTTCATTATCTTTCATAGCGAACTAATTCAATATCGTTTAACATTTGAAATTGTTATTATTTCAATTTCATCACATTTTATTGTTTATATAGGAACTGTCACTGACAAAGACGTTCGAAAAAAGTTAATTTCCCAGTCAGCACAAAAGCTTGCAACAAACTTGCAGGAAGCTTGCCATGCAAGTTGTACAAGATTGCCGTGCAAACATGTAACAAGTTTGGTGCAAGTAACAAAAACTTGGCGCAAACTTCTTGCAAGTTTGTAAAAATTAACATGATGCGCAGTTGTAAATGGAAGCTCCTACGGCTGCGCAATAAATTTTTTAACCTCCAAAGCAGTGTGCCTTCTAGATTCTCTTAGAAATAAATTGTTTCTAAAATTTTTTTTTTAATTGCCGTGAGAGAAAATTTTGTTACTTGCACGATATTTGCTACATGTTTGCACAGCAATCTTGCACAACTTGGACGGCAAGCTTATTCCTGCAAGTTTTCGTGGTGATTGGGTTAAGTGTAAGTAAACATGTATTTTAAAAAGTGAGAGTAACAACGTAAAACATTAATTTTAATGTCAAAGTGAAAAAAATAATAGTGCGAGTAAAAACATAAAATATAGTTTTGTAATTGTGAAAGTGTAAGTGTGAGAGAAAATTTAAAAAAAATGATTTCAGTGTAACTGAAAGTTTAAAAAAATAATATTTGTAACAGTGAGTGAAAGTGAATATGACAATTTAAAAAAAAATAATGTTAGTGTAATTCTACGTAAAAGTGTAAAAAAAAGTCGAATGTAACTGAGAATGAGAATTTAAAAAATAATTTTATTACAAGTGAAAGTGATTGTGTAAATGAACACGAACAAACCCCGCTCTAAAATATAAATATTAATATACATCTTATGTGTAAATAAATTTTTAATAAATTTATCTTTAATTAATAAAAAGAAAATTCATAACTGAAAAATCTCTCTGAAATTTAGAAAACATTCATTCTATTCAGAGTCTATGTTTTATGTACAAGAGAATCTTAATATAGCAAGGTTCAAAAGTTTTGCAAATATGTTTGAAAGTCTTAAGCTTGCACTTAAATACGTGAAACGAACTCTCTCGGGAAAGTATATATTGAGAGAAGTCCAGTATTGGTGAGTTTTTGTGGGACGAAAGGGGGAGAAGGAAGCTCACTTTAACTAAAGGTCTGGACGGCTCTCAATATTTAATCAGTTTCGATTGGTTTAAGACGTTGAACTAGTAAATGAAGGCACGATGTGTTCCTTCCTCGTAAAAAACTGAAGGGAGTTTGGAAGCAAAAGAATCCACGAGGACGAAAGTATTCCCCGTGGGGGTGGACAACAGAGTGATGGCCAAGTGGGCAGCTGTCCCAGTCACAGTACTTTCCTATTGATTCCTCCTTTTTTTCTTGAAAAATCAACTTTCTTCTTTGAAATGCTTCAATAAAGCTTGGGGGATCTTTGTCCCTCTTGAAAATAAAGCCAATTCTGGTGTCGTTAGTCCGTTAGTTGTCCACGATTTCTCGAACGGTTTCACTTCTGATGATGAGTTGTCTGCTCATTCAGAAAAAACTTTTCCTATTTTATTATATTGTCCGTGATTTCAATTAAATTTACAAACAAAAAGTATAGTAGGTATATTGATATGTGAGCAGAGTGTTATATTTTATTTAAACTAATAAGAATGAGAATGATTAAATTAAATACTGTAGTGAACGGGTGAAAGGTAAATGCGTAAATGACAAGTGGGTAGATTGAAGATTTTAATCTCGCTGTTTGCTTAAGCAAGGAAAATGTTTTTTTAAACGTATTTTAGGGAGAGTCATGGTTTTTGGTAGGACACTTCAGGCGAATCCACGTGGTGCCAAGTAGGGTGCATTAACAAAGTTCCCATTATCCACGCGTGAGAGACCCTTAAATTATCCGACGCTCGCCTAGTACCGGACGCGCCCACCCTCTCTCGGCGAGAAAAAGACGTATGAGCTTCAACCTTCTCGCAGCTTCGAGGCGTGAAGAATCGAGTCGTGATTTCCCCCAAAAATACATTTCCTAATTAAATAAACAAACACAATCACATTAATTAGAAAACAATCTTTAACCGCAATAAAATTATGATGATAAATAATTTTGAATCGAACTTGAATTGAATATATCTGAAGAACGTGACAAACTAGAAGATGGAGCTGAATCTTTGTGGACGGCTATATCGAAGGGAAGTTGTAGCGACCAAATACGACTCTATTTTCTGACCACGATTCGACAATTCGACATTAACACTGATATTTCGAAGCAAGCGTCATGGCACGAGTTCGCGGGAAATCCGGGGTAAGCCTAACCGCTAAGAGCTGTGATCCGGTGGCGGTTTATCTAATTGGAATTGTCGAGAGTCTAAAGATGGTCTATTCCAAGGTAAGGGAAACTGGAGAAAGCAGGAAAGGGAAGACAACTTTGGGCTATCTCCAGGAACACACTTACAAGAAGGCTCTTTAGACTTTAGTGACGTGACGTCGCCTAATACTCTAATCCCTTTCGGTAGAAGCGCCATCGTCTATTCCACTATACCTTGTGAGTCTACTCCTATGAGCCGGCTAACACTTGCTAATTAATTAATGAAACCGCATTCATATATACCTTCGTCTACAGATAACGCTTCACGATGTTGCCTTGCAATATTAAATGGAATTTTCCATAGTCAATATTAAAACAATTTTTTCAGTTTTGCAATTTTCAATATTTGCCTTTATTCATATTTGATTGAACTTTTCCTAACTTCACAATGACCTTCTTCTTCCTAATTAATGGTTTTGAATAATTAGGTCAATTTTTATTTAACATTAACGGCAAATAAGAGCTTAACTTTGTACTGCGCATGCTCTTCATTTTGAAGGTTTAACTAATCTCATTGGTAGGATTTCAATTAACTCAATACAACTTAATTATCTCAGATTAAGAGCATGCGCAGTTCCATTGTTATATCTGCAGATTACACTGACATTATTTTGTATTAGAGGTGCATTTAGTAATTACACGATTAAATATAGAGTACACGTCGCAAGTTACAGAAGTAACAACATTTATCGATCAGACAAAATTAATGGATTTGCAGAAAAAGGGTTAAAATACATCAATTAGTCCTAAAGAAGTTTTAATCCACACGAACATTAACGGAATTCAGTAAAGTTCGAAAATTGGATCAATCAGAAGAGAGGGGGGGGCATAGTAACAATTAAAGCAGCGGAGTATAAATATTTTTAAGCTTCGATAATCAGTAGAAATAACGAGCGTAACAAGTACTCGTCCGGTTATCACGAAGGGTGGCATATTCTAAGCTTCTCCCTCTGCAACATCGAAACCCATATATGCCCAGGGCTGCTTTCTAATTATTCCCCACAGGCCGTAAGGGATGGCACGTAATTGGAGGGTGGACGCGAACACATCGATCCGCTTTTCTGAGGGAATTTCTCTCCAATTCCAAGTCGATCTTTCTCTCTCTCTCTCCATCTCGGGTTAGTGAGCACTGGTCTGCAAAGAAAAGTGATAATGTCTTAAGCTCTCGGTGCGATTTAACTTGTGATTTTGCTCGGCCTGTTCCAACAGTTCTCAACAGTGCCGAGTTCATCGCTCTAAACTCCTGGGTTCAGTGGTTTGGGGTGGGTTTAAGGTTTAAGGGAAGCCTTCCTTTCGAGATCCCAGGGAGCAGCTCTCTAAGCGCTGACGCTGATCCTTCTCTTCGAATCTCGAATCCCGGTTTATCTAATTCGAGATGTCGGCTACCCCTATCACCAAGAAACTTACATACTTGCAAGCAACTTGTCAGAAAAGCAGTTGTGATTCAGCTTCTAAAACCGCGGTCAGTCCAACTCCCACTTGCGAATTAACCGAACCTTTACCAACTTGAAGAACCCCTCACTCGATCAAAACTAAATCTAATTATATCTAAAGAAAGTCCACAAGAAAATCGATTAAATAATTTTTTTTAATTCCATTTTTTTCACATCCCACTTTAATAACTCAACCCACTAAAATTAATAAATCCCTGTCAAATAATTAAATTGTCTACGTGTATTCTAAATTGTTTAAAAATTAGTACAATCCTCCCTTTTGTGCCCTAAGACAACAAAACTCTTTTAATATCAAAAAATTGTACGTGACATTAATTCGTTCCTTGAACTGTTTGTTATTGAGCAGTGTCAAAATTGGAACAAAATATCATCCAGGTTCCCCTTTAATTCACCTTTATCAAAATTAGAACTCTACGTGGCAGATGGCAGGTTTCATGATCGATTTGAATAAAGTTTGTGAATTTGAGACAAGAATGACAACTGGCGTAGGTGATTTTTTTGAGTAGAAAATAGTGAGATCTAAAGACTCGGGTCATTCCTTCGTGCTGGTATGCATCCAGGGTTGCGTGAAACTCCTGGCAGCCAGCCTTCCTTCCTACTCTTGGTACCACAGTGTCTCCAGGGGTGGTAAAGGGAACAGGACGATTCGAGGTGAAAGGTAGAGAGGGGCAACCGTGTCCGGGAGTCGCTTTCTACTGAGACTTGGGGGTGGACAGTGCGCAGACCCGCCCCCACTTTTAGAACGAAGCAGGAGCGAGATGCCCGCGCATAAAAGCATCCCCTCTAGTTGCACCGACCACCCCAACTTGCCTTTTTCCTTCAACATAGCACAGTAGCTTTCGAGCACCCTCTCGTGAAGGGTTTGTTATACTTTCACTAAACAAAACTTATTTTTTACTCACCGGTTTCGCACGCCTTTTGCCTAACTGTGTGGGTGAATCTGTGTGTGAATGTGTATGTGTGTGGGCTCGAAAATGAACCAAAAGTTTTTGTGCAGTCGATTAAGAAACTTGGCTATCAATGACCTACATAAAGACAAAAGATAATTGCTCTTGTTGAGTAACAAGACGACACTTGTCGAGACTTTTTGGACTTCGCCTGAACTTGAGTGAATTTTGTTTCTGATGTTTTGTTTCGGTTGCAATAGTGCGGACTTACTGACAAGATGATAGTGACGATAGCATTGGTTGCCCCTTAGACCCAGTCATAATTATTTGACATTCGCTGATCAAGTAGGTATATAGCTAAGATGACACAGATTCTCTGAACCATTGTTAATTGAATATACTTAATGAATGGACATTAACATTAAACATTTATTTCATTAATATTAGTTGAGTTCTTTATTGTGACAAGTGCCTAAGATCATACTCTGGATTTCTTTTTGTTCCAGGGTGGAACTCACCAGCGTACCGGGTGGGCAGAATGCAATGGCACATCTCAAAAAACGAAAATTGGAAGCAGAGTCAGCCACGGCGAAAACGAAATTACAACAACTTTCGACAGTGAACAGCAAGAAACTCGGTGTTCAAACGGGCATTCCACAAGAAATGGAGACGGCCGATGGGGCGGCAAAACGAAGAAGAAAAAGTGTTCGGGATGATGATTTGCGAAAACCGGTTGACAGCGAGTCAAATAAGAATATTCCCCTGCCCCAAAGAAAGAGAGTATTTACGTCAGGAAATTCGGGTAGTCCTGCCAGAAAGTCAAGTAAAAACTGCGAAGAACCGGAAGACGACGAGACGCTGATAAGAGAAACGGAAGCGGCGTTGAAAAGCCTTTCCGGAAGTTGGCCTGGTCCCAGAGGCTCTTTGTATCAGAGAGGAAACTCGGACGAGGATAGGTACGAGTCTAATTTTGAGAATCTATTCGAGGAGAAGAAGGACAATCCAAAACTCTCACCCTCTTCAATGTCCACTTCTTCGACGACAAGCAACGAGACTGGTTATTCGCTGAAGGACGTTATTTCGTTGCGCTGTCAAGATCGGACCATCAGAACTCAGCAACAAATCAAACAATTCGAGCCAACAAAACAATATTCAAGTAAAACTAAAAAAGATTTAGACAATAGTATGAAATTTGAAAGTGATTCGACCATCCACTGCGGTCAAAATCAAAACGAAATACTCAAATCGAGATCAACCAACGGCAGATTACTTAAATGCGACAAAGGAACTGACAAATACTCCAGGTATGAACCGCCTGACTTTAATGAATTAGTTGACGAGTCATCAAACGAACTGGAAATTGACATGTCTGACCCAGCGGTGGACAAAGAAGATGGAGATAGAGACAAATCTTCCGAGAGGGAAGATCGGATTTGTAAAAATGGCCCATCACCCAATTCATTGAAACACCACCAACTGCAAATGTACAACTATCAAAGGCAATACACTGACGGTGGCATCAAAGTCGCTTCCTCAGTGACATCAACAGCCTCTCCTGCACCAACAGTTGGCTCTCCCTTCTCAGCCACATCCGCTTTCAAACCTCCAAACACTGACCACTCGAAATCCAACTGTCGGGGAACATCAACGATAGGAGCAACAACAATTCCGCCCATGGGACCATACCCAGCCTCCGCCACCTTTGTTGGTTATCCATCGCCTGGACCCGTTATGCCTACACCCCACCCAATCACAGCCATTTCACCATCAGCTGAAGAAAAGCATACGGCATCCCTCTTGCAGTTGAAATCGACGAAAGAGGAAGTACATTCCATTCAACTTGAAGTTTCCTCGACTCCTGTGACGACAACTAAGACGCCAAGTACTGGACTATCGTCAGTCGGAAGTCCGGACGCAAACTCAAAACAATATACCATACTTCAACCTGCTGGACTCGGTTCAAGAGCAGCTAGCGCAATTCAGGATATCGCTAGAGAAGGAGTTGTCAGCGTTTCTGCAGTAAGCAGTAGTAGCGCTGGAAGTAATAGCAGTACGGGTAGCAATGGCTCCAGCAGCAACACTTCCGGTAATAACAAAACTTCGAGCAACAGTTCTAGCGGTAATGCAACGAACGGAAGTAGTTCGACCTCCAATGCTACCAATGGCAGCAGTAATAGCAGCGGGAATAGTAGTAGCATCACCATCACCAGTATCACAACCACGAATACAACAACTAGTTCGACCACTGCTGGAGATGTTTCCACAACGACCGGAGCTGCTCAGCAAGAAGCGGTCATGAAAATTTCCGAAAGAATCACATCCTACGAGAGCAACCGACCCGCCATGTCCATGTCACCGACGAGTATAGGCAGAGGTGAGTACCACGGATTCTTTATTTTACACTATAAGATAGGAGAAACAATTTTTAATTCCAATATTAATTGTTGTAGTTGTCTTGTTAAAAAATAAACATTACAGTTTGCAGTTTTACTTATTTATTTATTAGGTATTTTCAGTCAAATATGATTGGTTTTTACCAACAGCTAATTAAAGTATAAATCAAATTACAGCAATTGAATTCTTTGCAAACGTTAAAGATTTTGACTGAATCAAAAAAGATTTCCTTCTGATACAATATGAAGAATATTTGTTTTTATTAAAGAACATTTAGATAAAGTAAAACAACTTTCTGGAATATGTGAATATTTCAGAATAATAGGGATGAATATTTATAGATTTTTTACTGTCCGTTAAAATTGGAATACAAAGTTTCTACCAAAAACAAATTCTTCAATTTGTATAAAACTGTTAAAAAATGTAGTTCGTAATTTTATACAAAAGTGTTTGAAGCAATTATCGAAATTGAAAATTTACAACACAGTTTTTCAAATTTAATAAAAAATTTTAAGATGAAATTTCAATTTCAAACACTTTTATGATAAAAGTTAAAAATTTAAAAAATTGTTCTATTCACAATATACAATAAATCCTTGTAAAATTACGCCTCCTTATCTAAATGTGCCATAAACCTCAACCCACTAACGTCAGCTTACTCTCATTCTTTAAATTAGTCATCGTTGGAAGATAAATTTTTGAAATGTGAATACCAGTTAAAAATAGTGACATGATTTAAAAATACATTATCATTCAGTGTAACATAATATTATTTGGGATTACAACGTCATACTCTCGGGAATTGATTTTCATATATATAGGGGAGGCTTACGGATGTAAAAACTGCTATAAAATAGGGGAAATACCAACAACAATAGGTTACCGGAATAAAACGTTGCATAAGAAACAGTTGCAAGATTAGGAAAGTATCAATGTTTCCCATAAGTTTCATTAATTTTTCTTCTGTATACTACAGAGATATGCAACTTTTACTATTGAAATCTTTCCATTTTTTGATTTAGGTAATTGAAACCGATTTAAAATCCGGAGGCGACGTTTTCAAAAAAATTCATTAATGTTTGCTTGAGAAAACTAAAATATGGGTAAAGAGGAGTGTAACTAGTTCTTGTGTTTCGAAAGGGGGACAAAAGGCATTTTCAACTCTCTCTCTCTCTCTTACTCTCTCATTCGGTTCTAGAAAGTTAGGGGAGTTAGGCCACAGCGGAAAATCAATAATTACGAACCGAGGGGTGATGACTAAAATGGTGAAATCAAGGTCGCTTCAGCAGAGTTATTCTCCGTAACTTCTCAAGTGACTACTCCTCCACCCCTTTCGGTTGTACTCCGTCTTCCCTTTATCTTTACTGCAATCGTCAAAATTAACTGTCAAGGCAATAACGCGAAAAAGCTTCATCGAGCACATAATGATGATAAATGTCGTTAGAATTTGTTTGAAGTCCCGTACAACGGACCTGGTCATTTACTTAAAATCTCGCTCTTGATTGAGAAAATGATCAAAGAGAACCAGTAAAACAGAAATGATCAACTGAGTTTCTTCCACAACACATTATATGAAGATGTGAATTTTTATTCCTTTGTATAAGGAAAACAATTTTCGGGCGAATCATTATTAAACGTAATTACAATTATAAAGAGAAAATTTTAAAAAATAAAAACATGATTCCTTGATGGCGATTAAGGCCAAAAGTTTCGGATCCCTCAGCTTCTTTAGCTTGATTTTTGCGGCATTTTCTCATCAAAGAAAGCTATCCGTCGGTGAAGATTTAACAGTTGGAAGGCGACAGGTGGAGCTTGAGTACATTCCATGGTCTTAGAGTCGTGGTGACATGGAGTGTCTAGTCGGGGGAAATTTGGGGTTGATACCACGTCATACGTATAAGCCGCAGCTGTCAGCGGGTGGAAACGTGACTAGCATGCTTCCAGTTCCAAGCCACCTTATTACCACCCTACGACTCTGCCTTTCCTCATTATCCCCTTAGCGGTTTCCGTCGAGCATAGGGTCGAGAATATTTGAAAAATTCAATCTTCACATTTATTCTTCTTGCACGATTGCACTCACCACTGATCACGATAATAAAATTCGTCGATTCAACGAATGAGATTGTTATCAAATCCACTTAATCAAAGTAGGTTATTACAATTATGATAAGCGTCCTTTGTTTACTTACACGATCGCTCATTTCTTATTTATATGCTTAATTGTTTTGTAAATTTGGTTTTTTTCTGGAAATCACCCACCCTCACAGGGTTGCATTTGATTTTCAACTCCGGTTGCGTGCCACCCCTCACCGTGAAAGCGTGTTGACACGCTATAAAACCGCTATCGAGAAATCCTTTGGCCGCAAAAAGTCACCCCTTGGTACCCGGCACCGTGCGGAGGTTTGCCGTGCTAATAAAAAAATAAACTACCGCGTAACTCAATTTTACGCTGCCTTTGCGGTCGGTCGCATAAAAGACCACAGGTTTCTCACTCTTCCACAAGTTTTTTTATTACAGTACGTGTAAATACAATAACGTGTCCCTATATCAAAATGAGCAGTTTCCGTATAACATTGAATGGAAAATTTAAATTTTCATGGCAAGATCGAGGAGCAACAAGTCTTTGGAAGCAGATTTTGATTATATTCTTTGCTGAAAATATAAAATGGCGGAAGTAAAGAACTCGACAAAAATTTAACGTGGCACGCGTCAGTCGTACGTAACGAACCAAATGAATAAAACAATTCTGGTGTTTATGTACATCTCGCTCTCCCATTGTGACCCTCCACGTGAAATGGGCACAAAATAACACAATTACACACTGGCCTCAACCTACCCTTTTGCCATATCCTATATTCTCATCCTCACCCCCTGGATGATCCTTTCCCTCGTTCTGAGTCCCTGCATACTCTTTTCACCTTCCCTCTTTAACTCACCAGTTTTTTTCTCTCTTCCTAGCGCACACACACCCTTCCGGAAAAAAGGTTCGTGCGGCTCGTTACAAGTCTATTCAGACGTCCGGAAAGAGTGGCGCGTGCCAGTATTCACTCTGTTGACCATGATCATTCTGCCGAACTTTGAGTGGAAGGTTTTTCAAACTTTATGGCTAATTTATTAATCGAACATAATGCTTCAATTTCCTTCGCTTTTTAACCTTCATTCTCTTTTCCTCTTGAGTCAAGGATGCCAATTGTCGAAAATTGAATTTCTCACCCAAAATTAAGTCAATTAGCTAAAAAAGCCAATTTTTAATTTTGAAAATTAGGTGCAATAAAAATATTTAGTTAGGGAACTTTGTTCCGAGTTATTGGCATTTTTTGTTTTTCGTTTACAACTTTTCACTCTAAAAATCATACCTTTCCACCCAACATTCGAACAACCTATACTGCAAAAGGAGGTATCTTATTTTATGATGTTTTGGTAGCGTTTTCAAGTGTATCATTTCAAAATTAACTTTTTTTTTAAATTTAGTTTGGCAAGACTGAAAAGATAATTATATAATAAATCGAACTTCTGAATTTTTTTTTCATCCAACTTCTGAGAAATAAGGGACTTTTTTTGTTTATGCGAAAGTGGTGTTATTTGCATTTAAAGTTCAATTTACAGTTTTTTAGTGCTGCTCATGAGCCAAAAGTTTTGAACATTCAAATGAACGTAATTTTTTTTCGCAACTAATTATTATTCTATGTACAATCGTTTACGGATAAGTGAACATACAGAAGATACATCTCCTAATATTTTTCCATGATACAGGATGAGACATTTTTAAGAATGAAGATATTGTTTTGTTTTGCGCTTCATCATCATATACATGGTTCCAGCTATCAGTGACAATCATAATTTTTCGGTTCACGAATTCAAAGCTAATTTAAGATAAGAGGGGAGAATATAATCCATGGGATTTTGGTCTTGTGGTGTGTATAAGAAAATACGTGTATGTTAGGAGTGGGGGTGAAAAGCCAAGCTAACTCTCACTCTAAATAAAGCATACAGCTAATGACGTCACGTATCGTAATCCAATTTACGCGGGGTGGCACACTCGTGGGGTATAAAGAGAGCGAGAGAGAGAGTGGGGTACATAAGCGGGGATCGAGGCCTCGAGACGCGAAATGACGTCCTGATGAAGTTTCTCCGTCAGAGAAGCGATTCGGGCCGACGGTAGGGGATCAGGGCCAGGGGGATTAGTACACGACAAACTTTATAAAAGTGCGCTCGTCCCTTGGAATGAACACCCAACCTAAAGCTGGCCTCTCCTTCCAATCCTGTATCGTCTTTTCTCATTTTGGCCATCTGTTTTACACTTAATGAAATTATATTTATTAATAAGCATTATTTTTTCACATTAATCCAATCCTTCTAAACACCAAATACGTACCTTTACTTTGTATAAATTTTACCCTAGAAAATGAAGATGATCGATTGAACTAATACATGATGACAGACTGGAAAAAATATGAAATGACTTGATTAGCGAGGTGATGATCAATGGAAAAAAAGTGATATATATTTTTCATGATCTAACGTGTATATACTTACAATAAAGCGCTCACATAAAAGAGTGAGCGGGGTCAATGTTGCAGAAAAGAAGAAATAGGGAAATCATTGCAGAGGACAAATTAGTAGTTAAGTTGGTCATATCTGTAATATGGAAGCGTGTGGTTTTGTGAACACGCGAGGATATCACGTGACAAACGCGATCGTATACGTGTCACACGAGTGACCAGCTAAATTAGATATGAGTATAACCCCTGCACGATATGCGTAAGGAAAGCTTTTCCCAGAAAGTTTCCCTTGATCGTGGGAGAGTAGAAATTTACTCGCTAGAACAATTTAAAAAATAAATATGGGAATTAAATGCATGTTGGTAATAATATTATTCTCGATCAACAACTGTGAATGATGTTTGGGATTTAAAAATATTATTATATGCCTTTTTTCGCCTAACAAGTGTGATATATTATTATGAATTGTATGCATGAACTTCTAATTCAACTATACATCTAACAATTAATTGAGCGAGAGATTTTTATTTTGTGAACAATGTCAAGTTAAAATGACAATATTAAGCAAACAATTCCTTTGTTCCGCTGGTGTGTGTATATATCTGTTCAGAAAGTTTCTTTGTGCTAATCTCAGTGGCTTAGGTTTGAATCCCAGAGGCTATTTAGAAATTCGTGGAGCGCACACGACAAAATGTAGGACGACCACACGCAATCCTTTTCGTCTCCTTTCGACAGTATTATTTTTCACCCGAATTGGGAAAAAGGTCTGCCATCTATAAATGTGTTTATTGCTTCTGTAACACTGATGTTGATGCTATTTTTCATTCATTATTCTTAGAAATCGGGTTTATTAGTTTTCTTGTAAGGTTATATTATAATTTGAAAAAAGTTGCAGTCAAAAAGTAATTCCATACTTCACTTGCTGCAAATTTAAATTGATTTATCGTTTCATTACTGACTTTGTGAAAATCATGTTTTTCTCGGTTAAGATAAAATAGCTTTCTTCTATCTCTGGATGTTAAATCATCTGTCGAGATATCAGATCCGTCACTTAATAATTAATATCGATAGAGTTATAAATGAGGCACTTCTCACGCCAAAAGCTTTTTGCTCATAACGCTTGTACAATAATTCTCCCATAGTCTTTTTGAATAAAATATCCAAAGTCCAGCGGCTGACGTCTTTCCAGATATATAGATGAGAGAAAGGTGGAGAGAGAGAGAGAGTGCCAGAAGCGAAAAAGGGGGATTACAACTGGAAGTAGGAATTCGTGTCTAATATCCATTTTCATTTATGAAGGGATATATGTTACGAATAGGGATCAATATTAAGGGAATTTGATTGAAGTTTCGGGGAATCACTCATGAGTGGAAATAATTTTTCGAGAGTCAATTTGAGTGTAACTTCAAAGTTTGCAACTTCAATTACTTAATATATAAGAAAATGTTTTTAAAAAAGAAAAATAAACTTTTTTCTAATAACTAATATGATGCTTTCATTATCTTGTGCTATAATTTTCTACGTAATAAGGTGGGAAATACAGTTGAACTAATTCACTCGTGTCTGGGTGGTTTGATTTGTTGTAGAGGGCAACAAGTGCCCGACCCCTGGTTGCACTGGGCAGGGTCACGTGACCGGACTCTATTCACACCACCGCAGGTAAACAATTATCAGTAATTAACTGTCGACGTGCTCCGTAGGTTTCTCCATGTCGATTAACCGTCCATTTGAACGTGCTTAATTAATATCTCCATTATCACTCTATCTATTGATTCGATACCTTTAGGGTGATAATTACCCTCTCACTCTATTTCCAATAAATAAATAATTACATCTTACCTTCATTTTTCATTTTTAACGGCTTTGTATACAACTTTTACAATTTCAATATTATAAAGATAAAAATATACCATTGACGCTTGAAATGGACGCTTTAATAAATTTTTTTATTTTATTTTTTATCTAAATTTTCTAAAATCAAGTAATACAAAATACTATTTTTATGCAGCACTTTTGATAACAGTAATTTAAACAAGTATTTTCTTTCACAGCCTTTCCGGTTGTCCACGCAAAGATAAGCTAACTCCAGAGAGTGAGTATTGTCGAAAATTTTCTTCATTTTTAAACGTAGCAATAGTGCATCTTCAGTTTACGCAACAATGCGTTGGCGCCTTTTTCGGATTAAATCGGCAAGCAAATCTTCCAAATTGTAAATTACGATACTAATTTGATTTAGTTTTGTTTATTTTCAAAAAAAAATATAATGTAAACGTTCAAGTATCGAAATAATCATTTAATTACAATGAAATTAATCAAAAAGTAAAATAAATTATCTAGTAGAGACAAAAAACTGCAATAATGAAAACTAAAATGGGAAATGATTTCCTTGCCAAACATTGTTTGAAACCAAAAACAAATTCTAAAATAAAAGGAGCCGCGCTCGCGTAAGTGTTTTGTTATTCTTTGTGCTTTTTTGTTTGCGGGGTAGAGAGCTTTATTTATTGTGTTCACATTTGTTTTAATTTAACATTTTGTTCTGTAGTTCATTATAGTAGAGAGTTATCACCACACTTGACTTGATTTTGTTGCCGTACTACTTTGGAGAACTCGAGACCCCGAGACACGGGCGATATCCCGGCATGCACACACGCCAGAATCAAAAGGAGAATCTCAGCAATCGAGTATTGTGACAATTAACATAATTTAAGAAGATTTATTATCCGTGACCATGCATATTGTACGGTTATAATCTTGCCTTTATTTCCCCAAGCGTTTTCGTTAATATCACGTGTGTAATCCTATATATCAATATTCTATATCCAACTTGAAATATCTGCTCTTTTAACATTTAATCATTTCATTCTGAACCATTTTATAAAAAGAAAATATTTTCATTCAACATACTCAGTTTGCTTAATTTAATTGACTTTCAATTTCAAAATTAAATTCTTCGTAATTGACGAAATGACCGGCTAAGAACTCATTTGGCACCAATTTTTTTTTTTGTACATTTCACAAAATTATGAAAATATTTTGCAAATATTGAGTAACATTTCGTATAACTTTTAAACATATTCATATTTTTATAAAATTCGGTTATCGATTGACAAATTCTGAAAAAACCAAGTTCGAACCTAGACTACGATCATTTGGACAATTAACAAATTTCACCAATTAAAAATCTTAATTGATAGTGTTATTAGTTTGGTCACATGATCTTGTATAGGTTCGTCACGAATCAAAATTCAATTCAAAAAAATTGAAAATTCGTTTCTCAAAAAAATTGTCTTTTCGGGTTTTCAAAAATAATTAATACACTAATGTCAATTTACACGAAATAGAAAATGGACTATTTTTCCCGATGTTTGCTGTCGAAAACAACACCACGATACGTTATTTGTAATCTTGAGTATCATAAGTTAGCACGTACACTGGTTGATATGTACTTTTTTTTTGGTCTGTTAATTTGTCTCTCGATTATATATAATTACTTTTGTTTCTCTCTACCCGCTCGATATGATTATTGTAAATTACACCTTGATTTGTAATGATCCACGTGTAACAGTATATTTTATTTCTTTACTTTTGTTTGTCAAAAAAAAAAAATCCCTTGATTAGGTTGTTCGTTTTGGAACAACCTGATTTTTATTTTAACCTACAACTCTTTTAAATCCGAACCGATCAATCGAACCCTTTGTCCTTGTCGATCTTTTTTATAATAACTCCATGACTCAAAAAGATTCTACTCGATTCTGATGCGTGTTGTTTGTTTAACGACGTGTCTTATATAACCTCGCACGTGTCTCGGTTCTCGCAGTTCTGGCGATGCATGAGACTATTTTGAAATGCCCAACGCCTGGTTGCAACGGTCGCGGTCATGTCAGCTCCAATCGGAACACACACAGAAGTCTGTCCGGATGTCCCACCGCTGCGGCCAATAAGCAAGCCGCCCGTGAGGCTCGACACAAGGCTCAAGGTAAGGCGATCTGGCCGGACTGCAAATCACAACAACGCGATACTGGGGATTTCAATAATTTCAAATTTTCAAATTCCATTTTTTCATTACTACATATTTATTATTCTCTTGAAGAAATATGTTCGGTAAAGTTAAGATAAATTATGAAACAATCTTGAAATCGGAATTAGAAAATTTGAAATAGTGGACACAATAAATCAAAGAAGAATTATTAAAAAGTTTTATTTTTACTAGTAAAGGGGTTAATTAAAATTAACAATGGACACAATGATCATAGACTTATAAACAAGAAGAGCGATCGTGATATGGACAGCAGCGCCGTCTACACTTTGTTGTTTTTCTACATTCCTTTTACTCTCGCGCTTACCTCTCTTAATTGTCTATAAGTCTTTGGCCATTGCAAATGTCTGGAGACAACAATTTATTTATTTCAACAAATTCAGATATTTTATGCATCAGTTGCTAAACATGTAGTTAGCAACAGAAAATCAAAGATATTCAACCTAGTTGATGTGCCATGGACAGTTTTGTGTTTTTACATGTTCACAACTCTAATTTTTGCATATATCGTCTAATTTTTTGTATTTTGCAAAATTTAGATTTAATATCTTTGTTATTATCTTTAATTTACTACTTACTGAAACTTACACAACGCGATTCTTTAAATTAATCCTTAAACCTTGTAGATCATGATAACTTATTATTTGCACAACACTAAAAACAAAAAAACAGAAACAGTAGCTACTAAAGTGTCTATACACTTTGTTGTAGATGGCACAGCACAAAATATTGCTTGTATGAAAATCAATATAAGTAAATAAATATATTATCAAGTAAATGTAATATATATATATATATATATATATATATATATATATATATATATATATATATATTACATTACAGCTACAAATAACTGTTGCGACTAATTGAAATTGATTAATAAAAATGATTTTTACTCAAAACAATGAAATTGTTAATAGACTTCGTTGAACTAATTCACTGATTACATTTTCCCACAGTGTCAGGTATACCTCCGGAATACATTAGTACAAATCTTTTACCACCATCGATGGATGGAAAGATTTACAGTCAATACAGCTCAGCATCTCAGGATACTAAACCAGTTGTTAGTTCTCCAACATACGACTATTATTCAGCAACGAAATCTGTGGGTATCAGTATAAAACCCCCGAAGTCTCCGGAAGATAGTTCGTCGAGGGTGAACAAAGTAGTACCCAAAACGGAAAACAATTCCTCTAGTTCGAGTTGTTGCAACGCCTTATCAGGAAGAATACAATCTTCAGAATTGTTGATACCAAAAACGGAGGATACCTCCTCCTGTAGGGTCAATTCTCCACCACCTCCTCCACCACCGTCGGCAAGACAGACGTACGATCCGTACTTGAATCAGGATTCGAATTCTTCGTCAATGTCGTCGATGGATGCCATGGGTTCGAGGGCAATGGGGGCAACCATACATCATCCTAGTCAACATCCCGCACACCATGTGCTGCCAATGCAGCCAACGGTTGCGTATCCAATGCCCATGGTGGAAGACACCAGGATGCCTCACCAAATGTCGCAAAGATCCCCTTACGAGTCGTCGGCCATGATGGCTGCAGCTGCAGCGGCCGCAGCAGCAGCCACAACTACGGACGATCTCTATCATCACAGATCTGTCGAACATGCCAGAGCTTACATGCACCCATCGGCTGGAAACATTGCCAGGCCCGTTGTCACTTACTCAAATGAAATATCAACAGCCAGAGGTTACGAAAATGCAGTGGTAGTCAGTGCAGCCAATCATCGACCTTATGATCCTGGTACTGCATCTGCATACGATAGGTATGACACTCAAACATGTGCTCCTCTTCAACCACAACAACAGCAACAGCAGCTTCATTCGAGGGCGAACATGTATTACCTCGGCCAATCCGGAATGACTCCTGAGGAGCAAGAGAGAGTCTACCAACAGGAAGCCGTAGCCGCTCAGCAACATCAAATGGCTATGGCTGCTGGAATGATGAAAACCGAAGATGGTCAGCACACTAACTTTTCTTATTACCCTTTGTCAGTCTCCTTGTCAATGAATTAAATCCACTTTTCTATTCCAACAGTCAAGTGTGTCACGGTTGCACAAGTTCAGCAGATGCAAAAGGCAGGAGGTCCACCCACGTCACCAGGAGGATCGGTGATGGATCTTTCGACGTCTAGTGTCACCTCCACAAGCCCACAGGTAATAATTACAAATTGAACTTTCATTGAATGCCGTTAAAAAAATAAATTATTAATTGAAATTGTTTACATTCAGGCCCCACCATATGGATCCAATAGCCTTAGTCCGCAATATGGAGGAGGTCAGACAGTCGGGGGAAGTCCACAGGCAGCAGCTAGTCCTCATCTCACCGCAAGTCCACAAGTACCAAGTCCTCAAGGACAAACCTTAGACCTCAGCGTCAATAGATTACATAGGTAAGTTTCGAAATTTGTTGTTTATTAGTTTAATGCTCCTGCTACCCATTCTTGTTCTAAACGGGATCCTTGCAATTAAGTGCTTTTCCAATTCAACAAATGAATGTTTACTGCTTTCAGTGGGGCGCCTAGTCCTCAGTACTCAACCGCCCATGGAGAAGCTGTCGCAGTTCCTGTCGGCCCACCTTTTCCCGCTCCTAGACCAATCGAGGAGCAAACTGAACCTGTTGATTTCTCAACGGCTAATGAACCTGTTAATTTCAGTGGAGGTCCCGGGATCAGGCCAGTTCCAGGGTTTCCACCACCTGGAGTGCACGCAGCTTACAGTCGAGAAAGCACACCTGACAGTGGGGGTTCCCACTACATGGACGCCTACAGGGATCCTACAGGTGAGTCTTGTACATCAGCTTTCAATTTTTCTTCTAGATCAAAATAAATTCTATCTTCCGATTAAAAAAAATGGATAATTATTAAATTTTTTTATCTTCGCGACGACGAAAAAAATGTGTTGGCTATTTTTCATATTACAAAAAAAGATGTTACTTCAATATTACTTTATGAAAGTTTGACCAAAAGCTGTAGCGATAATACGCGAGCGAATTGTTGCATTGACATGAGAGGATGGTTATCGAGAGGGTGTGGGGTTGCAGTTGGAGGCATCAGAATAGAACAAAGAACTCAGCGTTTCCCTTGAGGGCGTACGCGGTTACAATTGCCGAATAAAAATTCAGCCGAATGGTACACGAGTCCCATAACAGGCATCTATGCCCAGCTCTCTCTCATTTCGTTCATCGTGCCTTGGCATTCCAAACAACGTCTACATTCACATTGTACACCAACACGAGCCGCCCAACCCCATCCTCAACGGTACACGGCCATTGTTAATTATCAATATTTCGCGTACACGGAGCCAGCAAAAGTCCAGCGGTTCGCTCCTGACGCCAGGGAGCAGTTATTGAAATTGAAACATACGAACGCGCTGACATCGTTCAGAATGCCACTTGTATTACCGCCTCTGTGTCAATCGCATATTCACGTGTGCGTCTATGTGAAAGACACACGCTATTTTTATGTCTCGTTAAATTCTTCTTTTTCTGATGATAAAAAAAAAAAAAAAAAAAAAAAAAAATATGGGAAATACATTCCACCACTGGTATTTGTACGATCCTCTTGTTGAAAATTAACAAATGAAGTAGGATCACTGCGCACATGTGTTTCTTTTTATTTACTAGAATTTTAATCTTAACAATTTATAAGTCCTAATTTTTTCAATTAATTTTCAATAAAATTATTCATTGCCTAGTCCTTGTAGGAAGTCATTTCTGCTAGGCTTTAGAATAAACAATTGTGATCAAGACAAAAAATAATTGATTTTATTAATTTCTCCTAAGTTTGGTGAAAAAAAATTAACCTCATTCGATTCCACTCAACTCGATAAAAATATTTCTAGCAGAAGACTGGAAGTTTAAGTATCGAGAAATAATTTTTGATATTGCTCAAAAGATGTTAATACCTAGTTATTGAATACATTTTCCATTATTCAGAAATATCATTCTTTTGTCAAAGGGCTTCAAATTTTTTTAAATTTTATAAAATTTACCATCTTTTTACAATATCAATTTCAATATCACATATAATTTGTTGCCATATGAGAACAAATTCTCTCTTTTTTCAATTTAATTTGCTCTGTTGTATTAACTGTATACCTAACTGTACATTTAAAAAAAATGTATCTTTTTTAAAAAATCGATAATCTGCGACCTCGAAAGTCCCTAGATTCAAAATTTTAGGAAAATCCATTAATTTTTTAAAAATTCGCTCTCTATATTGAAATTGCTGTGCGCACGGGGTAAAAAGTAATCCCCCACAATTTTCTACTATTGCCAAACAGGTTTTTGCTTTTGGAGATTAAAGTTGAGGGTATAAGCTATCTTTTAAGGCCTATTAGAGCAGTTCATCACGTCGCATTAAATTTTTAGAGTGCTTAGAAAAGTGCCAAAAAGTCCGTTTTCGGACACTTTGACACCGTTTTTCTCAAAATTGAGACCTGATGGATAATTTTCGTTAACGGATTCGTAATGTACAGAGAAAATCCTATAATAATCAGCAGCGTTTGCTCTGTGGCAAAATTTTGCCGACCAGTGTCAAATAAATATCAATAATATCAAAAAAAATACTTACTTGAACCAAATAATTTTTATTTCAATTGAATAAATTGTTTTTGAACTAATAACTTCTGTATTTGAAACCACTACCATATTTAATTGATTCAAATACCTAATAATTATTTTATACAAATAAATATTTATTTGATAATAGTCCAGTAACAGATTATTTGAATCATTTTTTTCACTGTAAATAAGTTAAATTATCGTATTTAATGAAAAATAACTTCGATAATTTTGATCCTAAAAAAGAAAAAAATCGCTTGGGTTCCTTTTGAAAAAACTATTTTTTTCGTTATTTTGAAAATATCAATAAACATATTTAAAATAATAAAGACGAAATAAATGATTGAAATTCACAAAATATCGCCCACACAATAGAAAATATAGTAAAAAAATATTCGTTCTAATTTAAAAAGTAAATTTCACAAAGTTTGTTTTCTACGAAGGGTGGTAAATCGAATATTGAGCGCCGACAGGTAATTTGGAGCGAAGATTGGAGAATGGAGAAACAAAAAGATTTTCTTTTTACAGGCTACGGTCCCATGAGTCCGCATCCCGGATATGGAATGACCGGCGTCCAGGCTGAGTATCCAGGGAATACCTACACTCCGTATCCTGCGGCAAGTTACAATTGCGGTGGGACTTATCCCGGCGGTCCTGTGACTTCCGGTTATCAAATTCCAGCAGGATACACTCCTGCCCCTTGTTACAGTATGCCACCGCCACAGCACACGCTTGGTCCACTGGACAAGCCATCAGGCAAGGATGACAGGTACGAGATTTTCCTTTTCTAGGTATTCAACAATTCACGAGTTGTGACTTGTTCGGTTCACTGGAAAAACTTTCCACTACATTAAAGGGAAGGGGAATATATATATATAAGAATGAGAAAAGAGTTTGCTTAATATTTATTTTAAAATGTATGGGATAATGTTTCTATATGGTAAATGTTCCGGTGAACCGGAGAAACATCATTGCGGATAATATAGAGTGCATGTGAGTTGTTTATTCGTTGCTAAAATTAGGAAAAGGATCGCGCGATTCTCACGGTTCGCAATGGAGTCGAAGAGGCGGTTAAGCCGGCGGAGGCGCGCATACCTACCTCCATTTTGTTAATTAAAGTAATTACTCTTCGTAGCGAAAGTGCCAACCTTATTCTAATTGACGTAAAGCTCGGTGGTATGGCAGCAGAGGAAAAGGGATAGAGGGGTACAGAAGAGAGGTCGGAGGTGATGGCTTGGCGAGGGAAGTATAAGGTCGAGGGAGGGTGGGGTATAATCAGTTGCCACCGCACTGGATTATGGGGCGAAACCCGTCGTCCCATCGGGGTTAGGACCCCGGAACACCTCGAAGCCGCTGGAAACTTCATCGAAATTCGATGTCCAAATTCTAAAGTATTCGCCCTCGGAATTTAATCCCCCCTCTCTCTCTCCAAAAAACAGAAAGTCATCGCTCTCCAAATTTTTATTCATTTTCCTTCACTGTACAATAGGGAAATTTTTCTCCTTCCAAAAACGCAGAATTTGTCCAAATTTGATTTAAGTAAATTGACCAACTTACAATAATTTAATTGGAATTGGAGAATGTTTTTTTCATTTTCTAAAATTTTAATTTGTAGTTTGAAAGAGACAAAGATTCGTCTTTCTCGATTTGAAAAAAATGCTACTTCAGACAAAATAAAGGGACGTGGGAACTTATGGCAGTTACTTCAGAGTCAGTCGATAGCAATACTTCAAGATTATTAATGGCCCCGGCCAATATAAGAATCTAATATAGCAACTTTCGCGATCCAAGCGAATTACAGTCTCTCTGGGCGTTTATCGGATGGCCTGAAGTAGTCGAACCAGCTTTTGATATCGTAATTTATTTCCCTCCGATCGAACGGATAAAGAAAGGGGTTTATTCAATACTCACATAAGAGTCCATTATTTTATTTTTTTGCTGAATTAAGAAATCTCGAGATTGCATCTACTGTCAGTTTTTCACTTTCTGTTGAAACTGATGATCAATTATACTTTTGAAAGAAGCACGTTCTCAAATCGTAGAATATATTGTTATATGTGATGATGGGGTAAAAGCTAAGAGAAGGTATATAATCCACAGAATCTAAGCGCGATGGTAAACAGTGAGATGCACCGAAAGCTGAGATTGAAAAGATCAAAGTTTAAGTGGCTTCAGAGGGAATGGTGAAAACGGTTAGACGGTTTGAAACATTGAGTTGAGAAGAAGAGGTTGGTACGCACAGCGTGATTGCACTCAAGTCCCTGAGCTGGTGGTTGGGGTTTCCGGCAATATCGTGCCCACTCAAGGGTCATCGAGGTTTCGGGCTTTCTCATAGCCTCGATTCTCCTATCTACGAGACCTGCGAGAAGTAGGAGTTAGTAGTCTGCAAGCTAACCACGTATCCTCCTTCAGCTACCACTACCTCTTCCTCCTATCCTGCCTACGCCCCTTGTCCCGTATTTCAACATTTTTCATATTGTCTCGCGCGCCGCCGCCACCGCCGCTACTTTGCCGATTTTTATTTATTTTTTTTTAACCCACCTTTTAAGGTTTCTCTCCAATAAAACTTTGTTGACTAGTGTCGTATATTTCTGTCAAACTAGGGGAGAAAGTAAGAATTGGTACTGCTGCACGTAGAAAACCAGCAGGGTTGGGTAGCGAGAGATTGAAAGGACTCGAACGTCACTTTTTCTAAAAATGTTACTAGTAATTTTAAAAAAATAAGCTTTTGGAGAGAAACATCAAATTTTTTTTATCATATTCACTAATAAACTGAAATCACTTTGAGACTTGATTATTTTTGTATGAATGTTTGAATGAACTAAATGAGTAGATGAACGCGAAAAAGTGGATGGACAATGAGCTCAGAAGGGTTTTCTCTTCATTGTTAATGTGTTCGATACAGTATGAATATAAGGAGGCAATCATTGAATTTTGCACCTCGACCCGCCCCTCGTGGTCGCGATGGCAAGGAGCTGATTCAGTGTCCCACGTCGTCCTGTGATGGCATGGGTCATATCTCGGGAAACTACGCTACCCACAGAAGGCAAGGCATTCATTTTGACGTCAACCTTGACATTGACACGCACGCACACACGCATAATTTTAATACATTTTCAGTTATGAATAAAAAAAAATAGTCGACACTAAAAACAATTTTCAGTTCTACATTTCTCCATCATCCTACACTTTTCTCTTTTAAATTACATTATTTTAAATTATCAGTAAATAGAATTAAAATTAGCGTCGTTCAAACCGTTCGGACCAAAATTGAGAAAAATACGCGCGCTAATGGAAAATAAGGCTGCTTCCACAATAGTTAAATCGCATCGTTTTGAAGACGATTTTTTAGAATGAGACGATGCGCACGCATCCATTACCAACTGTCAACAAAAAATTTATTTTACGTGTTATACTGTTCCTATAATTTCAGCTTGTTAATATTATTAAAATTATAAAAAAATTTGTTTTATTAAAAAAAAAAAAACTTTATATCCTCCCAGGTAAAATGTTTTATAATTTCAATATTATTAAGCTGAAATTGTTTTTTTGTCGACAGTTGGCAACGGATGCGCGCGCATTGTCGATGCGATTTAGCTATTGTAGAAACAGCCTAAAAGGGTCCCAGCAAACACTGTTATATATCTGTTCTAGAACTGTTACAAATTTCTTGAGAACATGTTCTGTAACTGGTTAAGAACGTGTGAGTCACTGGTTACGCAAAACGTCGTACTCAGCAGGTATGTTCAGATATGTAACAAATCTAGAACGCGGTTACAAAGTCATTTGTAACAGTTCTAGAACTGTGTTGTAACAACTATGAAAAGAGGAATGTAACCAGTAAGGAACAGAGTTCTGTATTTGTTACGTAACTAAATTACGTAACAAGGATAAAAAAATATTATATATGTGTTACGTAAACGTATCACAGTGTAGGAACAAAAATCTATATTTGTGACATAACATTGTTTCAGTATGAATATGTATCATAGTTCTTTAAATGAGAAGAACAGTATAATGTAACAACGATCTAGTGTTGTTATACATGTTGTCCCGAAATTTCCAAGACATTTGGGTATTTTGTAACGATCTTATTTTTGAGAAAAAGAAACTTAAATGAAAGATTCTTCAGAATAACAAAATCAAATTGCATATTTTAACATATTTTGCTATTCTGAACAAATTTTTAAATTTTTTGTCAAAAAGGCTATTATTACGCGATATCCAGACATCCCTAAAATTTTAGGACACCCTGTACTATTGTGGTGCATAATAAAGTTGTTATTAGGTTATATAATTTATATTTAACACATTCTTATGTCATTAAAAAATTAAATGTAAATGTTTATATCGAGTTAATTTGATTTGACATACTGCTTTTTTCTTACAAATGTATGCACAAATGCTTTATGCTTGTTAATATAATAGAATTTTATTACTATTGTTACTCACAAAGTTAATATTCAAATAACTATATATCAAATACACAAAACATGTCTTATTATGAAATTAATAATTTTTTTTATTACAAATTTACATCAGGGCGAAATATATATGTGACACGGACAGTTAAAAGGGACTTACGATCCGAAAAAAAGATTTCGAGAAAAACGACTTTGAAGTTTAGCAAGTTGGTTTTGATGCTTGTGAACGTTTTAATGAATTAAAACTTGTTACTCGGAGGTTTTGGGGGTCGCTGATGACGATTATGATGTTATTTTTTGAAAATTCAAAATGGCGGATTCAATATGGCGGATGACTTTTTTAAAAATTGATCAGATTCGCTTGAAATTCGTCACTCGGGGATTTTCGGGGTCGCTGATTACGAATATGGTGTTAGTTTTTAAAAATTTTAAATGGCGGATCCAATATGGGGGAAGACTTTTTTAAAAATTGATCTGATTCGCTTGAAATTCGTTACTCGGGGGTTTTTGGGGTCAGTGATTACGAATATGATGTTAGTTTTTAAAAATTCAAAATGGCGGATCCAATATGGCGGATGACTTTTTTAAAAATTGATCGGATTTGCTTGAAAATCGTTACTCAGGGGTTTTTGGGGTCGCTGATTACAAATATGATGTTAGTTTTTAAAAATTTTAAATGGCGGATCCAATATGGAGGACAACATTTAAAATTTGTTCGAATTTGTGTAAAAGTCAAAAATTTCGTTGGATCTGCCATTTTGAATTTTTAAAAACTAACATCGGATTCGTAATCAGCGACCCCAAAAACCCCCGAGTAACGAATTTCAAGCGAATCAGATCAATTTTTAAAAACGTCATCCGCCATATTGGATCCGCCATTTTGAACTTTTAAAAACTAACATCGTATTCGTAATCAGCGAGCCCAAAAACCCCCGAGTAACGAATTTCAAGCGAATCCGATCAATTTTTAAAAAAGCCATCCGCCATACTGAATCCGCCATTTTGAATTTTCAAAAACTAACAGCGGATTCGTAATCAGCGACCCCGAAAACCTCTGAGTAACGAGTTTCAAGCGAATTTGACTAATTTTAGAAAAGTTTGTCAAATTTGATTTTGTTGTACTTTTTTTTGTCAAGGTACCTAACTTTGAAGTGAAATTGTTAAAAAACTAATGCAGCTAGAAAGCTGCGGTTTAATGCGTTGGAAAGAGCGGCTTATTTACTATAAGAATCAATAAAAAAATGAAAATCGATTTTTTCGGACCGTAGGTCTCTTTTAACTGTCTGTGTCACATATATTTACAAGTATAAAATATGCATCACACATTCAACATCAAATTAATTATTTACGTGCAGAAGTGGAATAACAATGAAGCTATTATTTTGATTAATTTTGAGTCACTTTCTTTTAATGGCATTAACATGAATTATTTGGTTCGGAGAAAGTGTTTCAGAATTTTCAATGTAAATTAATAGAAAAAGAAAAAACCTAAGATAAGCAACTACTATCTTGGATATAAAACCACATATACGGCACTGTCAAATTTAAACTGTTCAAATTTAACTTTATATTTAAGACAAAGGACAGCTACATAACATTGTTCCGACACAGTTCTAGAACTACGTTGGAACATCACTTGCAGATTATTTGTGACTAACGTGTTACAGAAATGTTACGTAACATTGTTACAGAATTGTTCCGAATTGTAGTAACAAATGTCTTCCAGAACTTAACAGCAACAGAATTTCAGAACAGCTACATAACATTGTTCTGGCACAGTTCTAGAACTACGTTAGAACGTCAGTTACAGGTCACTTGTGACTATTGTGTTATAGAACTGTGACGTAACATAGTTACAGAATTGTTCCATTTTGTAATAACAAATGTTTTCTAGAACTTAACTGCAACAAAATTTCAGAACAGATACATAACATTCTTCTAGCACAGTTCTAGAACTACCTTGGAACGTCAGTTACAGATCATTTGTGACTTTCGTGTTATAGACATGTTACATAACATTGTTATAGAACTGTGACGTTATCATAATATAGAACAGTTCTGTCACTCTTTTGTAACAACTGTTCTGTAAAACTGTGACATCACTGTTATAGAACATTTATAGAACGTGTTTGCTGGGGTGTAATTTTTTTATTTTCCTATATCGACTATCAACGTGCAAATTTTTCTCAACTTAGGCACCATAAGACGATAATATCACCAATTTGATATCACTATTTCTTTTTCCTATTTCACATTTTTTAACATACACTGAGAACATGAATTTTCATATGATTTATTAATTTTTTGCATTGCTACGAATCAAAAATAAAATTTTCATGCGCTTACACTCAACAAAATAGGAACATAATCGAGATTCAAAAGCGATTTGTCAATGCATTAATGAGTATTGTTGGTCCGTGGCGTAGTGGCTTTTTAAGTGTTTTGCAAACAATACAGCCGAAACAAAAAAAAAACAAAATTGTATACAGAATGTTACGTAAATATTCATTACTTAACAAGATTTAACAACAGAAATATTAACTTAAAGTTACAATATTGATAATAATTAATATAATAAAATTTTTATTTTATTATTAAAACAATAATAATCGACGAGACACTCTGTATACTTGCGCATACGTACCAGCATATATATGCATATATTTTAAATTAAACCTTTTTTTCATTTACTATTCCCGTTTCTCTGTCTCTATTTGTGTATATTTAACAATCGTAACGATTAATTGTATCAGATGTGTAGATAAGTTTCGTGTTGAATGACATTTCGTCTCCTTCCCATTAGACCCGACCCCTAAGAAAAGGGACGACAAAATCATAAATCAAAATGTCACCATCAACTTACTGAGAACTTTTTTAAGTCAAATCTCGAAAGTTTTTTGTATTTTTAATTTTGTATATAAAAAAAAGTAACTTGTGAAATTATATTTCGTCAGATGCTTGAATATTTCACAAAGTTGAGAACACTGTGCGCATGCATGCAAAGAGTGGGGATAGAGGGCAAAGAGTGGTAGTAGCGTGTTATCCCCACCCATTTCAAGCAGCGCACGCTGGGTTCTCAACTTGGAAATCAAAAATCAATTAAGTGACTCACAATCAGTATTTTACTGACTGAAAGCATGCGGAATAAAACATAACAATCAAATGGTAAATAATTTATTTACTATAATTGAGTGAGGAGATTAAAACAAATTTAAAAGCAATAGTTTTATTTAAATTTTTGAAATAAAATACTTTTTTGTTTAATTGTAAAATTTTTAATTTCTTGTTTGAAAAGATGAAAATTTGTCGAGATTTGAATAAAATTGTTCCTCAGAACCGTGTAGTTTCATTAATAAATATAGACGAATTCCTGCCGATGTACTCGAAACACTTTGCCAGCCTCGAGTGGGCAGCATTGTAGCGAACTGTTGTCATTGACCATGTCATAACAGACTGAAGATGATCGATTCTTCAGCTTATCGATGTCAAATTGCTATCGATCCTATTATATATGCATTTAAAAAAAATTGACAATTGGCGATAGTTTCACTGGGGTCAGGTGTGAGTGTGTGTTCCCTGCTCTCCCATTCAGTAGTCTTAGTAAAACATTAATTTTCACGTTCAAATTTACGATATCATCTTTATAAAGCGACGCCTCACGAGTGATCCAAATGGAACACGACGTTGCCACATTTCACGTGTCCTCATCATCATCATCGTCATCAACGTCATTAAATGTATCCATGACTCCGTGTGCGATTCGTTTGAAAATTAGTTATAAAGCAGGTGACGCGATTATATTTTTATATTATGTAAATGTTTCGATCACTGGCAACGTCGCGAGATGTGCATGTGAATATTGTCATTTTTGAACGTTCGTGAGGTGTGTGTTCGCTTCTTTATATCCATGATGATGAATGCGCTGACGTGTCTGTAAAATAATGAGAATATTGTATTATTGATAAAAGAGAAATGAAATTTTCTTCAATACTCAGCGTGTTTTGCTCGTCATGGTTCTTTGTCATGCTCATTTACTTGATAGATCTGGTTCATCTTTCCTTTTCAGCCTCTCTGGATGTCCGCGAGCCGATCGATCTCAAATTCAAGCACATTCACAAGAACTCAAATGTCCAACACCGGGTTGCGATGGTTCAGGTCACGTTACTGGAAATTACTCGTCCCACAGAAGTCTATCGGGATGTCCGAGAGCGAATAAACCGAAGAGCAAACCTCGAGATGGCCAAGATTCCGAACCATTGAGGTCAGTATTTATAATTTTGATATGAGTATATTATTAAGCATTAAGGAGTCTTTGAAATTTCTTTCACCAATTAGTGCGGCAAAAGTAAAAAAAAATTCTATTACTGATAAAATTAGAAATTACGTTACTTTTTGTGCTAATAGTGTTAGATTTGTTCTAAAAATGAAATTTGTGTATTTTATTTCAACTTGGACTCAAATTGAGTTTAGAATTTTTTCGCCTGTTTGTCTAAACTATAACGGTGTGAGGACTAAAAGCCTCCTTAAAGTGAAAGGGGAATTTCTGATCCTATGCTAACCCGAGTTAGGGTAAAGACACTGACTAATATCTGGCGGTTTCCGCTCATTTCACGCTTTCTCTCTATGGATTCTCTCTATATTTGTGTGTATGATGCTGTGGAATAGCAGATGTCCTATCCCAGGGTGTGACGGTTCTGGTCATGCAACCGGAAAATTTTTGTCTCATCGCAGGTAATGTCAAGCCCCACATCAATATTCCGTTTTATTTTGGCACAGTTCCATAAATTCCAGAACCTCACCAAATGTAACAAAAATTTCCCTACCACAAATATTTTTTTTCCACTTTATCTCTTTATTTTCTTTTCAGTTTCTGTTTTTAAATAGTTGTGGGAGCAACTTTGAAAGTATTTATAATTTAATAAAAATAAATATTGTTCCCCAGAAGCATGCAATAACATAAATAAATCGCTGTTGTAGTGCATCAGGTTGTCCGATTGCAAATCGACAGAAGTTAAGAGTCTTGGAATCTGGAGGAAGTGTCGAGCAACATAAAGCAGTGGTAGCAGCGCCAGCAATGAAATTCGAAGGGGTGAATTGTCCCACTCCAGGGTGCGATGGCATTGGTCACATAAACGGCTCCTTTTCGACGCACAGATCACTCTCAGGATGTCCCATTGCCGGACATGCCGTGAAAAAGCCCAAATTCGAGGACATGGCCATGTACAGCAAAGGGATCACCGGTGAGGATGTAGTAACAATAATGACCTCTTGTACTCTTAACCATTGACATTTATCACCCGTCATCGAGACGAACATTCCAAAAATTCATTCGAAATCTTACTCCAACTCTAAAAAATTTTATCCAGTGTTTTTTTTCACTTTATTATTTATTGATCACTTTTTTCGATAACAATTTTTTGAAATTTCAATAATTATTTAAATTTTAATACATTTTTTCTTAATATTTCGCGTTTTCATATAAATGTTGGAAAATATTTTTGATAC
Organism: Leptopilina boulardi; assembly: GCF_019393585.1. Lineage (NCBI taxonomy): Eukaryota > Metazoa > Arthropoda > Insecta > Hymenoptera > Figitidae > Leptopilina > Leptopilina boulardi. The sequence goes on from NW_026138010.1 coordinate 1,039,074, forward strand.
TTAAATTTAAAGAAATGTTGAGTGATTTCGAGCCCTCGATCGGGATAATGGTCGTTGGTTTATCAGCACGAGGTAGAGAAAGGTCGAAGTTTTGTTATTTTTTTGGTAGAAAGCAGCTTTTATTTTTTTCTGCTTCCTCCCTTTACGTCCAATCCATAGTGGTGCATGTGAAAAACGTCTTGCACAAATGATAAGAGGAAAAAAGAGAGTCTAATGAAGATAAAAATGCAAAAGAAATTTTTTATCAGACTCACTGAAACACTGGACGAATTGGGCAATTTTGACAATGAGAATCAATTTGTGCATACTCAACCTTGTTCTTGACCTTGTGCTATGCCATGCTCTGCACTATGCTCTCCACGCAATGATGTGCTGTCATACCAATGAGAATTACCTCTCCCTGTTTCCTTTCTTCTATATATTTTATGTATCCTCCTACCATCACATTTCTGTACCAAATTTCTTTTAAGTTTTCACTTCTTCTTTTATGATTCAGGTGTGTTTGAAGGAAAATAAATAATTTTGTTTATTTTCAACTTTTAATTTAATTATAATTTTCTATTTCAAACTTTAAGTTGCTTGTTTTATCACTATTTTTCGTTCTTTATAAATATTTAATTACATGTTACAAATATTTGGGTTACTTACAATTATTAAGTAAAAATCAAAGCACCTGAACCATGAAGATTCTGTTTTTTTGTTGTTGTTATTCTCGGCTTAACGTCGTTTCAGCTCGTTATTTTTTAATGCTAAGGTTGAGAACACTGTGCGCGCGCATGCAAAGAGTGGGGATAGAGGTTAAATGAGTGGTAGTAGCACGTCATCCCCACTCATTTCGTGCAGCGCGCGCATTGTTCTCAACTTGGAAATCGAAAGTCAACTGAGTTGAATAACGTTAGTCTGGACTCTATTTATTATTCTTCTGCCTTTCTTTCTTCTCTCGCGTATACCACTTCCTCATAATATTAAAAAAAAATATAAACGTAATCGAGCAGACGCCATTATGATGAAAATAATATATTCTGATTTATTCTGGGATCACGATCAGCTCCTTTCCTGTCATTGAGCTTTGAGGAGAACTTTTACTGTTGAAGGTAAGGGACTGACGTACTCGCCACTTGTTTATGTGTCTTTCGGTGTTACATACAGATTCCACACACGAGTGTTTTTTATTACTTAAAACTGCTTCCAAGTGTTGGGTATTATTGGATTAAATTAGTCATTCATTGAAAATTATTTTCACGCCATTATTGTCTGTCACGGAAACCAACATTTGGAAAAATTCCTCCATTTTTCTTCTTCTGGTATGATGGCACCTCACGCTCTCTTTCCCAGTCTCCTTGAAAATTCCCACCGCAATTTCTTTTTTTATTCTACATCATTTTCAATTTAATTATATATTGAAGAATAAAAATACAATTATATGTACGTAATAAAATTCGTGATTTGTTTTTACATTTTTGTTAAATTAAGTTAAAATTTGATTTTTTCTCGTTTCAAGTGTCAGTAAATTTGAAAATGATGAAAAATAGTAATTTTTATTTGCTTTGTTTTAAAAATAAAATAAAATTTTGCAGTGGGAATTAAAAACAAACCATTCACCATTTCTGCTAGCTGTAAATATATATTTTTTCGCCTTCGCTCGCACACTTGTTCTCAAACAATTATCATCTCGCGATTTTTTGGGATTTTTTTTTTTTAAAGAAATTAGTATTTATTTTGAAACTGAAGATTAATTTGCTGCGCACAAAAAAGTAGAGCTCTAGTAACACAGGTTCATTAAAAATCGAATTAGACATTTTTATTTAAAAACCAATATCACTTATAAAAATTTTTGTCAAAAAACATCATTCAAGTGAAAAAAAAATTGTCCAAAGAAATAAAAATGTCCAATTTGTTGTCAATTTATCATTATTTACTGTTTGTGCGATGTTCAAAATTGAGTACAGAATAATCAAATGTAGGGGTTTTTGACTTTCTTTAGATATTAATTATTTAAATTTATACTTTTGATATTATTTATTATAAATGAGAATATGTAGAATAGTTGCTAAAATAATGCTTTAATCGCACAAAAAGTGACTAATGAATTGGAAATTAAGAACACTGACCTTAAAGAGTGTTAAAGGCATAATCTCTGAATTTTCTTCAGTTTCACATTTTAATATTGAACGTTACATTTTTTTGAAATAATTTTGATTTGATTAATTTGAAAAATTGTTTTCTTAAGATGAAAACTATGAATAAATGGCACATAAGTGACTCAAGTAGTATACGAAAAAAGGGGGGACTTTATTGCAAACTGAACTCAGAGAAATTATGACCTAGAACCAAAGAAATAAAAAGGAACAGATAAGTGGGCAATAGAGTCTTTTTTCCTCTTGTCATTCTTTATTTTTTATTTTTTTTTTGTGAACTTGATTTGAGGAAAGAGACAAAATTGGCCATGACAAGTGGACGTTTTGAGGAATTAGCATCAGCTAGATGTTAAATCTGAGCTTGTAACCCATAGGGATGGATGCCGGTGGTCCGGGTCAGGGTGGTGCGATGGGTGCTGGTCAATTGAACACAAGCGGTAGCGTAGTCGTAGGGGTTCCGGGTGAGGATATGTACACACTGGAGGCAGAGATAACAGAGCTCCAGAGAGAGAATGCCCGTGTCGAGTCCCAAGTTTTGCGCCTGCGCTCTGATATTACCGCTATGGAAAATCAACTGAAGCACGGTGACAAGGTGAGTTGCTCGGTCGATAAAAGACCATCTGCTGGTTATAGAAATATTTTTAATACCAATCACCAATCTGTGATCCTCTGCAAAAAGTCAGGAGGATATTGATTGTGTTACCTTCAATACATAATTTAGATTTCACTGAAATTTGTATACCTCTCTCTTTTTTCAGGAGTCCTCGATAATATCGCAACGCAATAATAATCTCAACGACTACTATCAGTCACTGCGGGAGAACATGATAACTCTCCTGGAACACGTTCGAATTCCGAATACTCCGAGTGGACCGCCAGAGAAGATGGGACATGAACATTTTGACAGTTACCTCACAAAATTGCAGACCTTGTGTACCGCCGATGGGTATTGTGCCGACGATTCGCAACGGCCGATATACGAAACAGTCAAGACTGCGCTTCAAGACTTTACGGTACTACCAACGCCTATCTGAGAGCATCATCCTTAGAGTTTATCAAAATACTAATAGTCGAACGATGAGACCGATTTCTTCATCAAAATTCAGTGGATTGTTTGAAAATTTGTTCCTAGAAATGATAAATAACAATTTACCGACTGTGAGTAAGAAATAATGATTGATGATGTTGTTATTGAGAATTTCAAGAGGTCGCTACTTAACCAAAATCAGTATTAAGAATTTTGTTTTAAAAATATGTAATTTTAAATTCAATTTATCAGCAAGGATCGTAAACGATTGAGAAAGGAGAAACTGTTGATGGATTGTCATTGACGACTTTTATTTCTCTTGTAAATACGCATTTGATATAGTGCCACATAAGTAAACCGGCTATACGAAATATTGTAAATATATTAGGAGAGATAAGGCATTTATATAATTATTCAAAATGTTATACGGTTAGTCAATAAGTTGTGTAAAGAAAAGATTTAAACATTAGCTGTATATCAGTCCTCGCTGCATTGGAAATTATTGTGTATAATTAAATTATTGCTGCGGTTGCTCGTATAAAACTATGCTTATCTTATCTCATCTAATACAGCAACCGCTTTTACTACCTATCGCTATCGCTATATCATAAGTCTTAACTATCGATACAATCCCTTTTATATTCAGCCCTACAAAATGTTTACTGTTACAATTATTACTTTCTCTGAGATTATTATTGAACTGCAAAAAATTATATTGTCAATCAAAGGAATACCTCTCAATCACCATTTACTTAGGTAATTAGAAAATGAAGTAAAAAAATAAAAATTAGTAAAATTTTTTAATTAATTTCAATTAATTAAATTTTTTTACTAATTCGGATTAAAAAAAACATTTTCTAATTATAAAATGTTTCTTTGTTGTTTGCAAAACATAAATTTGAAGTTGGCCAATTTTTCATCCCCTTCCGTTAGATTCTTACTTAAAATATACATAAATTGTTTAAAAAATTTTAAATGGAAAAATGTTTATAACTAATCATCCTTGAAGTTGAAAAATTTCTAAAAAAAAAATCAAAAAATTAAATTTCAAGTTCAATGATAATTGTTGAATTTATATATGCTTTTTACTTGTTTTCGGTCTCGTCTTTTGTTGCGTGCCTTATAAATTCTGATTATAATCTTCAGATTGCATTTATCGAAGAAATGATCGGAGTAACTCATCTGCGTGATACTTTACTGTCAATATATTCTTTAATCAAAATACTCACAATACCGAAATATGGCAAAAAAATGGCACGAGTGAAAGTTTCGGATTATGCTTTTTAAAAATTAAAAATGTTATCAACTTACAGCTAAAGACTGTTAAGTTAGTGTTTCCAATTTTCAAAGATTCTGAAATACACCGCAAAAAAATGTTCTCATTAAAAGAAGATTCCTCTTTCTTTACAGCAACTTTTCTTCTTATATATGGACAATAAATTATTCCTGTCTAATTGAGAGGATTTTCCTCTATCTCCATTTTTTTCAAATGTTTTTTATAAACAGGTTAAAAGTTCGCGTAAAAACAAAAAATTAATTAAGAAAAAATTTTTTTATCAACAAATTTTGCCATTTAGAGAGGAATAATTTAAATTTTAAAAATAAATCTTAAATCCACAAGAAGAATTTCAATCAAAGATGAATGATTAAAAGTTATATATCTTTTAATCAGAATATTCTCAAATAAAGAAAAGAAAATCGTCTTTTATTAGATGAATATTCATAAATTGAAAATAAAATGTAAAATTAATTTTTGAACGGAATATTTTTATCATTTTGAGATTTTATGTTTTTTCGGTGTATCATTTTCCAGACGAAAGTCGCAGATATATCTTAGTTTTTTAAGAGATAGAAATTGATGTTATTTAAGTTCCGAAACTTTCACCACAGGTGTCAATTTAGCTATATATAATATGCGATACAAAATGCTCATTTTTTAAGTGCAATGTATTTAAAAATAATTCCCTCCAAATTTGTTGCAGCTGATATTTTCTTGAAAGGCTCACTTCAATCCTGGTGATATGTATAGTTATTTGTAAGCACTCGTGTATATTTTAATTGTATCGCGTTAATTTTGTATATACTTTTTCTACGTGAGTTAAATATCAAGAAGGTAGTTTGCTGAACTATGCAATGCAACTTTTTAGCAATTCGTTTTATCAGATATTGTGTTATGTCGTTGAAAGCGCAGATTTGCAAGAATTTATTTACGTGACGCACGCGTATATTTGTTAAACGTCGAAAGACATATGGGCGCTTCGAGGATAGACATAGTAAATTTCCATTTTCTCTTTATGTTTTTTAATTTATTATTACTTCAAGTAGCATTTAAATTTCGCGCCATTCCTTATTCTTCAATTTTCATTTAGTTGGTACTTCTGATATGATTGAAAATTAACAAGGGGAATTCCTGAAGTAGACATTTTTTAAAAAGAAAATTTAATTTTTCTAGTAAAAAAATATTTTTATCATTATTTTAATATTTGAGAATAAATTTGAAGATTGCAAAATTTCTTTTCGACACTTGCATATCAATTTTATAACTAATCTCCTCTTCATCGAAGTTCTTCTGTCATGATCGAATCCTCAAATTTCAAAATGAAATTTAAGATCACTCTCAAAGAAAAATCTTGTAAATATACACTGATATATTCGATAAATTGTACGCCTGTCTAAAGACCCTCAAACTTCAAAGTTATACGCTCTTTAATGGTAAAGAATACAGTGTTGTAACTAGTCACTAAATGAAAAAAGGAGGCATGAATAAATGTTAATTATACTTTAAAAAAGAACAGTGAGAATGTGACGACTGATTAGGTGAAAATGAAGACTCGCGAGTTATAAACATATGCTCGCGGCTAGAACTTAAGAAATCCAATTAATGAATTTTTAATCATTGCTGGTGTTCGTGTACATTCCAAAGTGAACTCGATAATGAGTCAAAAGTATGAACGTTAAATTATTTCATCCCTTGTGTTCGGTTGAAATTTAACAAAATTGGTACGTGCAGCATCAAAAGAACAAGAAAGAAAATTTAAAGTTTTAAATTGAAAAATTTCACAATTTATTGAAGTTAAGTTTTTTTTCTATATATATAGTCTTCTCTATGTTTCTTTTTTTGAGATATACGTTATTTCGTTGTACAGAAGTAAAAAGAAGAATACGTATGCGATTACATTTCGACGCAAGTACAACGAGGAGATAATTAATGTTAATTACAATGTGACGACAAATACGAAGTCTGGTGCTCGCGATATATACGAAATTAAAAAACCGTGATACTGTTGGCCCATTACTTCGTGAATTAAAAAACTGATTTTTACCGCAGCTGTTAGAAAGTGATAATGTACATAAAAGTAGAAGAATGAGAATTGATTATTTACCTGAATGGGATGCAAGAAGATAAAGTTATCTTAAATACATTTTAACCAGCACCGTGTAGTGAGAGAATTAATATACTAGAGATAGATATAGTCGAACAATTACGATTACTCTCGAAATCATTGCAATTCTTATTATTGTGATTCAAACTTGATTAATTGAACGATTATAATTTTATAATTATAACTATATTATTATTACGATTGTCAATAATATTATTAATGATCATTATCCTTTATTGTGATTCTTATGATTTGTTATTATATATTAAAACTTATTATTATTATTATTATTATGTATTATAAAAAGTTACGATTATTACTGTCGTCGTTGGATCACTTGCAGAAATTGATAGAGTAGAAGAGAAGACGTAAGTCCTCTCTTCAACCTATCGCCATTGCCGGACATTGATTTTCTATTTACTCTTGTCATTATTAGTAATAATTCGTTATACTTTTGTCAATACTTTTATTATTATATTATTACTATTATTATTATTATTGTTGTCTTTGATAAAGTTCTATACGATTTATAAGTTTCAGCAATATGCTTTAAAGCAAGCATAAATGTTACTCCGATTGAATAAAGGGTATTTATCGAAAATTTGTCATTTTATATTTCATTTTCATAACAAACAATAATTTTTATTATAACCAAATAACACATGTTGCCACAATATAACATGGCAATATTGGTTCAATATTGTGTTAATGTATTGTGCCACTTCTATAAGTAATCACTTCAAGTGTTTTGAATGAATTTTTAATTTTCAAAAATTCAAAATTTTTCAATTTTTTTTTTAATCTCAGGCTTAATTTTTATCTATTGAAATAGTATACAAAATTTTAGAGCGATCCATTAAGATTTATTCGAGTAATCGAAAAAACAAAAATTTTTCAAAAAAGAGGAGACAAAAGCCTGAAGGTTTTATGCTTTTGCTTTAGCTTCAACCCCCTAAACATTCAATTTATTATTATTTTTAATAAATTAAAAAAATTTATAACTTTTTTATTTTAGTTTCTACTGAAAAGTGTCAAGGGGAAAAAGTGTTTGACTTTGTGAGTATTTTATGGGAAAAATATACCTATAAAAATTTTTTTTTGAATTTCAAAATTCTCAAAAACTCAAAATTTTTTGAATTTTTTTTTTTTTTTTGGAGACTCAAGCTTTATTTTTATCTGTTGAAATACAAAGTACAAAGTTACAAAGTTTCAGATTGATTCATTAAGATTTATTCGAGTAATCGAAAAAACAAAAAATTGTTTAAAAAAGAGGAGAGACTAAAGGTTTAGGCTTTAGCTTCAACCCCCTAAACATTGAATTTATTATTATTTTTAATAAATTAAAAAAATTTATAACTTTTTTATTTTAGTTTCTATTGAAAAGTGTCAAAGGAAAAAAGTGTTTAATTTTGTGAGTATTTTATGTGAAAAATATAGAAAAAATTTTATTTTTCAAAATTCAAGATGTTGAATTTTTTTGAGACTCAAAAAATTCATAACTTTTTTGTTTTAGCCTCTATTGGAAAATGATATAGGAAAAAAGTGTTTCATTTTGCGAGTATTTTTTGGGAAAATTATAAAAAAAATTTTTTTGAATTTCAAAATTCTCAAAAACTCAAAATTTTGAGAAATTTTTGAATTTTTTTTTTTTAAACTTAAGCTTTATTTTTATCTGTTGAAAAAGTATACAAAAAATTTGCTTAGCATTGCAATGCGTCGCGTCTGCATTTACCTTGCGTCGAGCCCATTGTGGAACCAGCCTATAATGTGAAGCGAGCCGAAATTTTTGTTTCTCAATACGAGAATGTCAATTGAACGTAGTCATTTCTCGATCGTTGCATGGCCGTTTCCGAATTGGGATTTTTAGCGCGCACTTTTGATAAAGTGTGTAGTCCGGAAGTATGCAGTGTCCTTGTTTTCAGTCCGAAAAAAGACACTGCTTACTTCCGTATACACTTTGTCAAAAGTGCGATAAAAATCCCAATTCGAAAACGGCCCTTCGACGAGCAACCACAACTCAAGTTGCTTCTACAATAAGCTCATAGTACGTGAACGCGAACATGAACGTACACTGTAAAAAGACTTAATGGAATTTTACCACTTTGAAAGTGGGAAAGATTATTACCCACTATCAGAACGGCACCTTTACTGTCGATGGGAATAAAATTTTTAGGTTATGTAATTTTCCAGACGAGATGGGAAAATTGCCACGAACTGTACAGTTACACTTTCTGGTATTTTAAACGCAGGAGAAAGTAAATATACAGACATCAGTACTTTTCCGAAATTTTATAAAATATTAAATTTTTATGTTTAGAAAAAAATATGGGAATAATTTATACTTTTTATGCGATTACGATGAAGGTATTTACTTTTAAGTTATTAATATTCGCTAAAGAATTTTATAAAATAAAGAAAAAATAATTATAAACACAATTAGACTCTATATTTTATTCCTATATTTTTGCACAAGAAACATTAACATTTTTGTTTTTCATATTCAAGTTTAATTTAAATTATGAACAAAAACTTTTATGAATTGTCCTATGTAAGGATAAAATAACTCGTGTCGTAAAATTTTACCATTTTTACGTCATCTTTACAATCAAAAAGACAATTGTCGATGAATGCCGACTGCTGCCAGGCATTAACGATTGCACACGGCGCATAAATCGTAAATGTGTGCGTATATTATGAATTTCAAAATTTGGGAATTTTCCAAAAATTGTTAATATTACTTTTAAAAAATGGTAATTTTACACGCTAATGTATTTTTCTAAAGAAACGGGAATATTACCAACACTTGTGATTATACTACATTAAAAACAGGAAAAATACTACAGTGTGGAATTGTCATTTTTGCTTTAGTAAGGTTACGTTCGCCAATGGTAATTTTCCCATCTAGTGCAGTTTCACAGCCTTCAGTCATTTCGTCCTTTTGAAAGTGGGTAACATTATTACCCACTTTAAAAGTAGGAATTTCGCCGAGGAATGGAAAATCCCAATATTCGAAATAGTAAAATTACCAAATATTGTATTTTCCATTTTGGACCCTGTATTATTTCTGCATTTAATATAGTATTTGTGCCATGGATTCTTAAAAGTAAAATTCCTATCTTTGGGAAAATTCTGTTTGGACTTTTTACAGTATACTGAGTCTGGAATGGGCACGTTACACGATACGTTATAACGTACCCATTCTGGACTCAGCTATAGGGAGAGTCCAGAATAAGTGGTTTCTGAACGTCGACGTATCATTCTGTCTTTGTCTCTCCCATTGATGTCCCATAAGACAGACGCGTTGCTATCAACGCGTCGACCGTCGACGTTCAGAAACCCGTATTCTGGACTCTCCTATAAAGTCGACCATAAAAGATGAACATAAAAGTATGGGTTATTATAAATTAAGCGATGGTATTTTCTAATACTTTTTAATGAAATATTTCTTACCGGGATATACTTCCAATGTACGAAGTTAGTTCACATTCACGTCCATCTTGAATAACTAATAAATTTTTTTAATATTTATCAAAATTGTTATAGTAACAGGAAATAAATTAGAAAATGTTCAACATTTTATTTTTTAAATATATATTTCATATATACTATACACGTAATATATTATAGAAATATTTACAGTAATAAATAAAAATAATTAAGTCGATCGCATGAGCGAGAATTAGTGAATGATAGTCAGTCAGAGCAAAAACCATTGATCTGAATTTGTGAGGTAAGAACGATGGTTTATCTGAAAGGCAATACGAATTATTTAAATTTTCTTTATCAGAAATAAATTCTTTTAATTATGGTAACAAACAAAATTATTATTGAAATGTAATTTTTAAATATACCTATTTGACGTTCCTTTAAAAAAGTTTTAAGTAATATTTATTATAATTATTAATTTCATTATTCAAAAGTAAAAATATTTTTGATAATAATGAAATTGTCAATATTTAATTTTCCGCGGTTACTGTCTAACGAAAAAAATTATATACTCACATGTGAGAAAAATTCGCATTCGATAATCTCATTGAATGTGTTTAAGCGCCCAACAAATCATCGTCACTGTCTGATTGACAGACAGTAGTTGGTTCACAATTGTCTAATAATAAGCGTGCTTCTTCAGTAGTATTAATCTGCAATTAGCAATAATTATATTGATACATAATTCTACTAAAAATTAGATCTTGAAACGAAAATACACAAGTATTTGGTGAAAAATAAAAAACTAATAAAGTGCACGTATCAATTAAAATTTATTAATTTGGCATCATTAATTAATTTTTACGAAATCATAAAAAACAAAATCTTAAAATAAAACTAAAATATAATGGATTGTATTAGTTTTACAAAAATAAAGTTTAATGTAGTGAAAGAAAAATTCAAGTGATATGCATTGCAAATATCTCTTGAATGAACAAAAATTAAAATAATTTAAAAAACTATCACGGTTGTTTTTTCATTTTTTTAAGAGAAATGAAAACAAAAAAAATAAACAGTAATCTACTGAATTACTTAGCAACGAACATGCCGACGCAATTATAAGTAATTATAAAACAAAACAGTCTGCATTCTCTCTTAATTCGGTTTTTCATTTTAAACCTTTCAATGGATTATCTAATCTGATTAGAAAAACATCGTATAAATTATAAAGTTACAAAAATTATGTGAATGCAGAACTATTACACAAAAGTTACAAAAGCAATATAAATCTAAAATTTTAACGTAAGACAATGAAATTGTGCGAAAACTTAATCCAATTAATAACAGACATTAACTTAAAGTCTCTAGTCCTGAAACAAATAGAAGTTACATCTATTAACGAAATAATGCAACATGAAAATTAAAGAAATACTGTCACGCTATGTGACTATATAACAAAATTAAACGATTTCAAGTGCTTGGAAAAACAATCACAGCTCAAATTTTCCACCACCGAAAGCATAATTATACTATGGGGGTTTTCGGCAAACACTGGCATGCTACTGCCAGTAAAAAATATCCCAATCAGCATGAATATTTCTTTAGAATATTTATGCTGATTGGGCTATTTATTACTGGCAGTAGCTTGCCAGTGTTTGCCGAAAACGACCTATAATGAAATTTGGAATTTCCATGCAGATGATTCGTTGTTTTTTTTTTAACAAAAAATTGAATGACTGATAATAATATATACTAAGAAATACGAAGCAGTCTTGGATAAATAAAGAATATTTATAATTTTAGCATCAAAAAATAAATTATCTTTTAGGGTTGATCGTTTTTTATATTATATAAATTATAATTCTCGAGTTTTTGTGCATTTTTTTTATAAAGTATTCTTTAAATATCGTAATTATAAAAATCTTTTTCTTAAAACTACATATTTGTAACAAATACTGTGAATAATACAAGCATAGCCTTTTCTTTTTTTGTGTCGATGAGATGCAAATATAATACTTTTAAGTAACTCTATTTTTTTTTACTTCTTTCCTTTGTATTTATACTTTAAAAAGAAATATCGGTACGAAATAATTAAAAATTTCTACCACGTACCCTACAATACTTGACACGATCATTGCTCGAAGATGAACATGGACTCGTAACAAAGCGAGAACATCGAGCACGTCTGGATGGATCTCGCAGATACATTACTATCACGACAATTATCACAACTCCAGTGATTAAAGATACTAAAAATACACCTGCCAAAAAAATAAAACAATAATATTAATATTATTATTTTTCATTTCTGTGATTTCATGAATAAAAATTAAAATCAATAAGAATTGCATGTTTTTCAGATGTTGTAGAAACCCTGTAAGTAAAAATAAAAAAAAATATTTACCATTACTTGATGCAATTTCTGCTTTCTTTTCCGCATCTTTGGTATCACTAGGAGGAATTGGTTTCTTTGGTGAAGTTGAATTATCCGACGCGGATGTACAAACCAAACTAGTTTGCCATTCAAATTGTAAATGACATGATTCTGAAGATTTCTGTATGAGAACATTTTTGAACATTTTGTAATTGAAATTTTTTAAATTTAATTAAAATTGTTCTAAAATTAAATTAATAATAATTTAATTAACATTAAATAAATATAAAGGTCAAAAATAAATTTTTAAATTGACCTTCGTAATTATTCATTAATCAAAATTTTTTTCATTTTTTCTGTAAATATTCTAAAAATATTTTTAAAATAAATTACAATAGGTAATAAGAATGATAATTTAATTTAAAAACTTACCGAAATTAAAACTGGTGATCCAACATTGGCAGTTGAATTGCATACAAATGTAATGTCAGATTTAAATGTATCTGAAAATTAGTTTATTTAACTTTAATTAAAAAATTATTATTTTTAACTGAAGAAAAATATTATTTTATTTTTTATTATTGATTCCAAAAATCATACAATTAGTTTCCTTTTAGTTTTTCTTCTAAATTAAGCAGAATAAATAAAATCGAAAAAATTCAAATTTAGATATTAGAAATTGAGATTTTGTGTTTGTAACAAAACAAGTGTTTTATTTCGCACTTTCAATAATCGAAAAAATCTCAACTTTTAATATCAAAAAACTCGAATTTTAATGTAATAATACCTAGTGTTTTAAAAAAAACGTTAAATATTTATATCTGTCAATTGATTAATGATTAAAATGACTATTAAAAATATTACAACGAAAACGAAAAATTACCATTTAGACATTTTGTTCCTTTTGAAAATTCAAGTTTCACTGAATCTTTTGGATAATCGTAAATAACGTTTATTGAAGTTCCCAATCCATTGTTTCCTTCGCATATTGTAGAGCCATTACACAAATTTTTTTCTCCGCAAATGCTTATACTGTAGTTTTTATTATCATTATAAATCTGAGAAAAATACAAATAAATGGTTACAGAAATAAATTTAAATAACAAATTATATGCAAATATAATGTAAATAAAATAAAAAATTAAACTTACACGGAATGTTTGATCTCGTAGTACGGAAAAATCAAATGTACGCAAAAATGGATTACTAATTGTGCAATTATCATAGAAGTTACCAACAACTGTTTCGCAAACATTAATTGTAGTCCATTTGAACAAATACGTACAATCTGTATATTTGTCAAATTGTGGAGAACTCTGAAATAAATTTTTAAAAAATACATACAAATTATTTTAAAATGATAATTATAATTATCGAAATTTCCCTTAGATTATAAAAATAATTTTATAAAATTTCCTTGAAATAACTTTAAATTAGTTAAAAATGACAAAGAGAACATAAATAAGACAATACATATTCAACTTTTGATTAAAGAGTAAAATTATTTTTAAGAATTTTAACAAAATACCTTTTTTGTAAAATAGTCGCATTTGAATGTTATATTCGTTGAAATAGTATTGTTATTTTTTTCTGGACAAACAGCACCGAATTTGTAATGTAAAATTACACTTTCATTTTTATAAACAATGGGATTTTCTCCTGGATTTCCTAAACTCTATTTTAAAATAGATATAAAAAAATAACATTATATAGAAAAAAGTAAAGAGTGAGAAAAACATTTAAACTAGATAATTATGTTCATAGCATGAACATTTTTGCTTCCTCATAGAGAAAAAATTAATTTAAAAAATATTTTTTAATACATTCAAACCAAAAAAAAATCGTGACATACATACATATACACATATATGCATTAGAACATTTGCTTGATAAAAATTAGTTGATATTTAACCTTTTTTTAAAAAAAAAAAATCAAAAATCGTTACGACTATCAACCTTCCTCTATAAGGAAGCAAAATTAAAAATAAATGTTTATAATAAAAATTTTTGTAAACTTGCAGTTTCTTTGAGGTTTCTTCCATCTCCATCACGTTGAATTTTACAAACTGTTTTTCCTTGACAAGATTTAAAATTAGCTGGAGAAGTGAGAGGATTACACACATTTATATGAAACTCCAAATCATTACTTTTGACAATATAGTTTTCTTTTGTGAGAATTAAAGGACTCAAATCAATTTTTCCTTTTTTTGTTATCACGCCACAATTGACCTGTAGATAAATAATTTTGTACTTTTCAATTAATAAATAAATAATTTTTTACTTTATTAATAAAAAAAATGAAATCAATTAACTTTAAAATCATAAATTAATTATTATATTTAAATTTTTCTTATTATAAATAATTGTCTGAAAATTATTTAAAAACCTGTTTATTTTCTACGAGTTTTTTTGGTGGTTCTTCTTTTTTTATCGACAAAATGTCAGGTTTATTTTCAATTGATTCTTTCGTTCTTGTGACCACTTTATGTTCTTCAAATGAACCTTTACACGCTAATGGTGTTTTCCATTCTATATGATAATCACATGTACCATTCACATATTTCGGATGCGAATCCTAAAAATAATTTTTGTAATTAAATATATATTGTCAAATAGTTACATTAATTTAAATATTCTTTGGAAAAATTGAAACAAATGGACTAAATACATCCTCTACAATTTATTTTCACTCACTGATTTGATAAAATAAAAAGCAAAAAAGAAAAATGAAATATTTTACCTCAGCATAATGATCACAAATAAAATTTATAATGGTTTTATAATGATTTGATCCTTCACTGCACATGCCACCTTCATCATATACAAGTTGTAAGTGTCCATCTTCTACTATCGAAAGAGGTTTCTCCTTCCAAACTTCACCCAAACTCTCACCACTGAAATAAAATAAATAATTTATTTATTTACAATAAATTTTAATTTTTGAATTATTTAATTAAAAGACTGCAGATTTATAAATAAGATAAAATTATTTTTTTCTGTTATAAATTTTTAATTTTTTTAAAATGATATTTTGTAATTAAAAATTTTTTTTTGCTTACCTCTCTCTGAGTGCATTAGAATTTACAAGACAGGAGCCAGCTTTATTTATGCACGAAACTCCATATCCAAAAATCAAAGAATGACATACATTTAAAAGTATCTTTGAAGAATTTTGTACGGGAATTTCATAATTATCAGAATATTTCGTCAATTTTGACAGATCATACTTAAAACCAGTGCTATCAATCACTGAGCAATTTGTAATCGTTTGTTCTCCACAAGCCAAACTCGTTTTCCAATGAATATCAATTTCACATTGATTTTCTTTCTGCAATAATTAATTTATAAATGACTTCAAAATTTTAGAAATCTAAACTTTGTTTTCAATTTTAAACGTGAAGAAACATAGATTTTGGATTTCTATTAAATATTTTTTTTGAAATAAAAGTATAAGCAAACAAAACAAAAATAATTTATCTATTTAAAAAAAAAAAACTACATACCTTTAGATAAAATAAACTATTTTGTTATATTTCTGGTTTGTTCTTTAGTAATAAAAAAAATTAAAAATTAAAAATCTAAATCACTTAGTAAACTGCAATTATTTCCCAAAATAAAATAGACAAAGAGGCCCCTTTTCAGGCGAACATCCACGTATTATTTTTTAAATCTCTACTTGTCAAAATTAAGACGAAAATTTTTTAAATTGACAAAGTAATATAAAAACATAGAAAATTTTGTAAATCTTACATGTGGAATGACAATAGGATTGGAGTGATATTCTTCGGCTTTATAATCGCATTGCATTTTTACTAATGTCGTGTAATTAGCAGAATCATTGCATTTGTCACCAGTAAATTGAAACAATATTTGATAAGCTTCAATTTTCAATTCAGGCGGATATTTTCCTGGAAAAAAGAATAAATAAAAATTACGAGTAAAGCCCTTTTCGAAATTCACCATTCAATTAAACTTTTACTATAATAATTACCACAAAATTTAAATGAATAAATGTACATTTAGTTTATTAAATTTTTATAGATAATTGAAATTTTTTATTTATATAATTACCTAAACCAATTTCGTTCCCATGTTTTGTTAAACAAAGACCATAATCATTTTTTCCATTGCATGTCTTTTGCAATGGACTGCATAATTGCAAATAAATTACTTCATCAGAGTTACTTGTTGTAATCTTATAATCAATATTCTTACTTAAAATATTAGTAAAATTAAATTTTTTCATTTGTTTCTCATTTTCATTTATAAGGCAGATATTTTCTTTCTTTTTTATCTATAAATAAAAGCAAAAATCATTACAAACACATTATTAATATTAATTATTTTACTAAACATTATTAATTACTGTTAACACCAAATAATAATAATAATATAATAAATGTTACTAAAATTTAAACTATAATTATGAATTATTTATTTATTTTATTTACTATAAACTCTATAAACTAAATTTACAAATATAACCTTAAAAAATTTAATAAAATAAAAACATATTTCAAAAATCAGAATTAATATTCAAATAAAAATTATATTATTTATTTGTATTAAAAAACGACATTATGATATGCTGAGTGAGAAAAGGGAAGGAATATCAAAGCTTTTTAAATATATTTACATGACAAATAGAAATCATTTTTCTTTCATAGTAACTGAAATTAAAAATAAAAAATCAATATTTACCTCATTATTCGTAGCTCTTGAAACTGATGTTAATAATAAAAGGAAAACGCAAATGCAAAAGATTTTAATAGTGAGCTTCATGTTCCTTGTCCTAAAGTTCTTCTAAAAGGACCGAACAAACTTTCCAGTCATAACAAAAGATAGTTGGCACCTGCAACAATGGCAAACATAAAACAAATGCCGGTAAAAGTTCCGAGAATTCCGTATTATCGTTTAACCGCGAATAAGTCACAGGCATAAAACCACAAATTATTTATTGTTTCACACAAACACTTTTATTGGTAAATAAAAGAAAAGTTTCGAAAATTATTTTTGTCAGTGCGTAAATACGTTTAATCACAATATTACTGATAAAAAGATAATTAATTATTATCAGGTACGTAATCTAAGGTGAATAATCAAAAAATCGTTTTGATAAACATAAAGCACGCAACATAAAGCACGATGAATTTTTGGTCTGCTATTTTCTCTTGTATCTTGAATATTATTGGACGATTGAAGATGGTTGTCTAAACTCTAATGTGCTGATTGGTTGAAGAAGAGAAATTGCGCAGAAGTAAAGAAAACGAGTTTCATATTCCTAACCTTATATTCTGTTTACAAAACAAAAAGCAATATCCGAATTTTTTAAAATATTTTTGACGTGTTTATTTATTTAACAACAGAAAAGAGACAATAATAAAAAACTATGGAAATTTCAACAATGGAGGATGCATTCACGATATTAAAACCATTGTGTGACAATTTGTTAAATTATCCAAATATTGAAAATACTATTGGAGTTACAAAAGTTGTAGAAAAATGTTCAAATGCAGTATTGCAAAATTTAGTGGAATATGTTATGATTCCTGTTACAATGCATTTGTTTAATAAGGATATAAGGTAATAATTATTTAATAATATTTTGTTTGTTTTTTTAATACACATTCAAAATAAATAAGAAAAATTTATTTTGCAGTAAAGACATAAAACAACATTTATTGGAGACAATGAGAATAGTAATTTCGAAAACAAGAATTCTGAAAATAGAAATTTTAAATCATTATTTCGTTTGTATTATTAGTCAAATTTTTACTCCTACAAAGACTGAGATGCGTAAGTATCAGAAAACTATAGAAGATTATTAATTTAAATTAATAAAAATTTTACTGTTTTTTGCTTTATACTTTATATTTATTGAAAGAATTATTTTTTCATAATAAAAAATATTTTAATTATAATTAACGTGTTTAATTTATGAAAATGTAAAGTATTTTTTTGTTAATGTTAATTATCCTGGTAATTTTTCTTTTCCAGTAACTTCTTTCCATGAAGAGTTAAAGGAAAGTACAATTTTGTGTATGAAATGTTTAATAGAACGTTGTACAACTGATGTTTTGGAATTATTTTATACACCGAAAAATGTACCTAAATTAAGTAATGGAGTATTTTTATGCATTTTAATTGCAAGAACTGAAAAATCAAAATCTCTAAGGTAAAATTTTTTTTCGCTTTATTTTAAAATATTTTTTTAAAGCTATTTACACTTTTTTAAAATGATTAATTAATTAACTACGTAATATAATATAATCTGGTCATTTTTATTACGATTCAAATTGTATTAGTTTTGATGATAAAAATTGCTTTTAATTTTCTCCTAAATACTTTTTTTAAAAATATATATTTAAACAATTATATTACAAAATTATAATTTCTTACATAATTTTTACTCTAAAAAGTATTTTTACGCTATTTAAAATCTTAAAGTAATAAATACTTTAACTAATTTGGATTAAAGAAAACTTTTTCTTGATAATTTATTACTAAATTTTAACTAGTTCACAATAAAACTTCATTCACTAATTAAAATTGGTTATGAATTTTACTAATTCAGTTTTAAAGATTAAAATATATAAATTTTGAAGCCTTTTTAGTTAAGTGAAAAAATAATTTGATTCAAGTAAAAAAAATATATTAATTTTTATTTTTGAAAACAATGTTTAAAATATTTATTGTAAACGACTATTTTTCAGAATTGCCGCTATAGAAACATTAATGTCTCTGTTACAAATACATGACGCATCAGATGATAAAGATGTAGTTTTTCGCTCGCAAGTGGCAGATTCAGTAATGGTCATTTTACCAGGCGTTTCAAGTGGATTATTAGAAGTTGCCACTGGTAGTGATGTTCAAGGACACAAACTTACCCTGGTAGTGATAAATTTTTTCAACATAATTTATTCTTCTCGAAAAATCAAATTAAAACAATATTATTTTTTACAGATTGCAATCAGATCTTGGAGTAGAATTATTGCACTAGTGATGGAGGATTCCATAGAATTGGAAATGGAACCACTTTTGGATACAATTTGTAAAAAGAATGAAATTTCCACCACACAATTTCAGAAATCTTTGAAATTCCAAAAATCAGAAGATATGAAAAAATATATAGAATCCGCTAAGAGAACACCAGAATGGTTTCAATTCGCAAGTGATAAGCTGAATATTCTTATGAACGAATTGAATAATCTAGCGTCTCATTCTCATTTCAAAGTACGAAAAGAATTAGCTGTGGGAATTAGTTTATTACTCACGAAATGTCCGAGGTAATTTGATAAAAATATTAATTAAAAAAATAGTATTTTATGTTACTTTCCAACTCTTTTTATACTTTACTCTTTTATGTTTTCTGTTAGAGATTCTTTTTTGTCAATTTTATTACTTTATATAATTGAATTATTCTAGAAACATGAAACCATCATTTTCGAAATTAATAGAAATCTTAATAACATTGTCTGAGGATGAATCTGAAGATGTTGCGGAAATAGCTAAATTTGGATTAAATTCTATAAGTTCTAAATGTTCCCAAGAAAAGGGGATGAAGTCTTTGGTTGAATTGTTCGAAGATAATTTTTACAAGTTACTCACAACGCTTCCTAGAATTATGAGAACAGCTGGTTAGAAATTATTTCCGTTTAATGTATTAAAAAAATAATTTATTATTAATTAATTTGAGAAGAAAGTAATATTTTTTTTATTGTTTCTTTCGATAAAAATAGAAAAGTTCCTTTTTGCCATTTTTCAGATGACTCGATGCAGCTTTCTTATTTGAATCAATTAGCTGCATATTTACGATTGCTGGGAAAACAAAGATTACCTCAAGTTATGTTGTCATCTGTTCATTTGCAAAGATTGATTCTTGCGTTAGTTTACGTCACCGAAATTGAATGCAGTGGAATTTCAATTTTAGAAGATTTCTCGACAAAACGTAAGGAAGAAAAATAAATAAAAATTTTTTTCACGTACAAATATACGTTTTGAATTTTTTATAATTTTTTTTTATAATAATAATAAAAAATTATTAATATATTAATATAAAATTTTGAGAAATATAAATACAACAAAATTTTTTGATGCAATTAAATTTTAAAAAATTGAAAATTTTATAATCTTAATAGAATATTAATATTCTTCTTCCTGAAAGAAATATTTATGATAATTTTTAATTTATAGAAATCTAAAAAATTAAGTTGAACTTTTTCGATGTTTGAGAAGGATAGAAAAAAAGGTGAACTAAAAATTAAATTGTTTTGTCTATTCGAAATTATGTATTATAAATTAAAACGAAAATAAAAAATGGAAGATAAATAAGTGCCTCCTTGTTATAGTGTTAATTTTTTTAGAAGATTAATATAAAGTATCTATGTAATAGAAATTTTTTTTATTGTTTTCATATTTTTATTTATTTTTTCAGATGTTGATGATATTCACTATTCAAATAGTCAGTCGTGGAGACAGTTTAAATTCATCAACAGTTCATCTGCTGAAAAGAAACTTATGGTCATTTGTGAATTGCTGGGTGAACTTGGCGATTTTGAAATTTTAGTTGATACAATTTTGAAATTGATGTTTGATATGCCACAATATATAAAAGAATTAACTTTGTTACTCAACTGGATAGTCCAAGGTATTTTGAATTTATTATTTATTACTTATATTAATTTTTTTTTAATTTCTAAAACTCGATTTTTTATTTCACATATATTTTTTAAAATGGAAATTTTTTCAGATCCAGATCCAAATCCAGAAAAAATGTTACTTTATAGGCAAATAATTGATCAGTATATAACTTCAGATTTTTGGTACTTGCCATTAGAAGTCTCGAAAGATACTAATTTACGAGAAGTACAAAGTAATCTCATACAATGTTGTTTACTAGTCGAGGGTTTAGGAAATATAGCGGAAATTTTAAAGAAAGATTATGATGAGTTTTTGCTCAAAACTCTTTATTTCGTTCTGGAACGTGCAGGTATTTTTTTTTACATTTCTTTCACATACTAATTTTTTCAAAATATTTAATGATTTTTTTGAAAACAAAAATAATGTAGGAAGTGGGCACAGTTTGTTAAGAACAGTGGGACTTGAGGCACTAGAAAAAATAACAAAATCACAATACAATTCGATTGGGGAACTTTTGAGAAAAAATGTCGATTACATTTCATATCATGTTACATTGAAATTGCGCCGAGTGAAAAGAAATCCTGGGGTTCTTGATGTTCTTGGAGTGGTGATGGAATTCAGTACAATGGACTTTTTGCCATGTTTAAAAGAAATTGTCAACGATGTTCTCAGACAGTCGAATGTAAAAATACAAAAAGACAATATTGACTCGTTTTTAAGAGTTTTTTACACGTTTACAAAATGTGTGAAGAGATTAACATTAGGAGATGAAATAAAATTAAAGGAGGAAAACGATTTAAATAATAATCCTAAAGAAAGAATCATTCATGAATTAATAGAATACAAAAAATTGAAGGAATTGACAAATCTCGAGAATATTGATGATGAAAATGAAAAACCAGTCAGCATTGAAGAAATCGAAGAAGAAATGAAGAGTTCTGCTTATGATTATGTTGAAGAAGGTATTATTTAACATAATTAGATTTCATTAATTATTATTTGTTGTGACTGAATATTTAATTAAAAATTGGTTAAATTAAATATTGCCTTTTCTTTTAATAAAAAAAATTTTTTATATGTTTTAGAAAAAAAAGAAGAAAAAATTCCAGAATATGTGAAAATGATAGAAGAGGTAATGAGACGTTGTTTACATTTTTTGCCAAGCAAAGATTTGACAATTTCAACACGAGCTATTACAACTTTAAATGAAGGATTTTTTATATTAGCAAATTGGGAAAATCAACTTTTACCAATTGTTCATGAAACGTGGCATCCATTGGTTGAACGATTCCGCGATCCAAATCCAATTGTTATCAATCGAGCTTGGCAACTTTTTATGACTCTCGCGCATGTCTCGAAAGATTTTATTCGAGCCAGAACTTTAAAGTGAGTTGATAATTAGTGGACGAATTAAAGAATTTTCAACTTGTTTTCTATGTAGAACTCAACTCATTAAAAACTCAAGAATTCATATTTAAAAATTATTTTCGATAAAATTTAAGATTTTCTGTTTTAGAAAAGTATTGCCGTCATTATCAGAATTTTTAAGCAAGTCGTCTAAAGAAAGTTATAAAAAGGACTCGGGCAGTATGTATAAATTTACACAAATGTTTAAACTACAAAAGGAACTACTCATGCAATTGGGTCAAGTAGCGAAAGATTTACAATTGCAAGAGCGACAATTGTGGGAAATTCTTGGAATTT
This sequence comes from Leptopilina boulardi, assembly GCF_019393585.1. Lineage (NCBI taxonomy): Eukaryota > Metazoa > Arthropoda > Insecta > Hymenoptera > Figitidae > Leptopilina > Leptopilina boulardi. The sequence continues at coordinate 1,061,766 of NW_026138010.1, forward strand.
GCGAATCGTATTTGAGTTCTTTGCAAAATAAATTTTTACAGGTAAATTAAATAATTTTATCAAGTTGAATTTAATTGGCAATATTAAATTGATGTAAATTTAATAATAAACAGGCTATTATTTAGTTGAATTAAATTTAATTATGGTAATTAATTATAAGTAAATATTAATTTAATTAAGTTAATATCAGTTACATAACATTTCAGGAAAGTTGTGTGACTTTGTATCAGGAAATTGCGGATTATAATAGTGATATCGTTTGGACTAAGTGTCTCGCAATGTGGAATAAACATGTGGATCGAATGGAAACCAATTCTTTTGAAGCGTGGTACAAGAAGGTAAGACTAATTTATTGTGACTTTCAGTCATATTAATTTAATTAAATTTAAAGTCAGCTCTTGAATTTACTGAGAGTTAATTCTTTTATAAAAATTAAATTTTATTTCATTTTGACTTTCATACTTTTTTACATTAACAATTTATTCTAACATTTTGATATTTTGTAAGTAAAATTCTCTTTTTTTATTAATTACAGATTGATCAATTGGAAACGCAAAATGAGTATCAGAGAAATCTTCAAACAATTTTGAAATATATAAAACAGAAAAATATTCTTTAAAAGGTAAATTGTTTATTAAACTAATATATTCGTTATGTAGTTTTTTACTTTTATTTCATTAGGTTTTGTACTTTTTCATAACCGCAGCATAAAATATATTTTGATATAATATATTATTAGTGTCTCAGCATATTAAATAATAACAATAACTAACCTTCAATATATATCAATTTTATAATTTTAATACTGAACTATTTTACAATTTTAATGTAAAAATATGAATCATTAAGCATATAAAATATGCACTCTATAAAATCACAACAATCACATAAACTTAATTTCATTAATTTAAACATTTTTTTTAATATTTTAATTGTTTTAGAAAATTTGAATTTGTATAATTTTTTTAAAATTATGTTAAAATGTGATACAGTAACTTTAAAACTGGTGAAAATTGGAAACATTTTTTTTCTATTACTTCTATGTATTTTAGTTTAAATACTTAATTAAAAATAATAAATTTTCTTTCCTATACTTAAAATTTATATTTAATAAGAAGTATAACAAATTTTAATAAAATTTGTTTAATTATGAATTCTAAGAACATGCAGAATGTTTCCTGAAGAGTATCATTATTTCTTTAAAATTAGTCGACAATCATCTTTGGTCAAAATATAATGGAATGACATTTAAAAGTTTTTTTTGGGGGATTTTCGCGCGCAAACTTAATTTTTCTGAGAAAATATTTTTCATAGAAGGAAAGAAGGATTCTGTTTAGCCAGTCCCTCCAACCACTTCCAATATGTGTAGCTCATCAGTTATCATAATATGTATAACATTGGAGCCAATGTTGTCACGTCTCCAGTCTTACTTAAACCAGTCTGAGCTAAACAGCTCTGAACGTGGCTCCCTAAAATATGTGAATTCTCAAATTAATTTAAAAAATTTAAATATGATGATTTGTAGTTAAAGTGAACTTTTTGTTATCTGCGTTTAAATGTGTAATCGGTAAGTGTAAAAAAAATTATTTTTATTTATTAATTTTTTTTAAATTTCGAGTCCCAAAAATAATTTTTGAAAATTCAATTCTATTAGAATATCGGAAATCCTCCAGTAAGAAATTATTTATCTATTATAATTCATTATCAAATAAAATCATTTAATAATAACAATTTAGGTATTATTATTAATTATTTATTTTTGTATTATCCTCTTAAAAAAATGTTTTTATTTTTTTGTTTTACATTATTTTTTTACACTAATTATATATAAAAAGATATATATCATTTTTTTATCTGTACTTCTCTTTCTCGTAAATTATTATTCGAACCAGATAAAAATAGAGCCGCGAAACATATTTATTTCATTGTATGTATTCTGGAGCGTGAATGTATTTATTTGTGATGTTTTTTTTTTAAAGTTTTGCGACTGAATGTGATTTGATATTCAGTGTGTGTGTGTGTTTGATACCGAGAAGCGTGACGTCATTTATCGATGATTAAAATTCAGGAGAAGAATTTTGGAACATTCTTTTTATTATTTTTGTTCTTCCATTAGAGATTAATTTATTTTTATTACTAAATATTTGTTTACGCTACTTCTATATAAGTTATTCGATTATATTTCGGACAAAATCGTTGATGTCTAATTTAAAAAATTTATGCTATTTTGCATGAAACATTCTGCACGTTTTTAGAATACATAATGAAAAAAATTTTATTATAATTTTTATTATTTCTTAGTAAATATAAATATTGTAAACAGAAAAGATTTGGCAAACTGTCACTTTTTGTTTATTTAACAGAAAATGTTTTAAAAAACAGAAATTAAAATAAAAAAATTATAGAAAAAAATAATATTACAGTTTTACGATTTTTGTTAATGTTTATTGTTTATAAAATTATAATATAATAATAACAAGAAAAGTAAATATGGGTATATCATTATAAAAATATTTTTTTTTATAAAATCAAAATTAAAATACTTGATAATATCTGAAAGTTCTTTATAATCAGTTGATAATAATTATAGATATAGGTTATTGAATTTGAAACATTTAAATCTTTTTTTAGAACTTTTAAGGCTAAAAGAATTTCTATTGGATAAAAAAACGATAGACTAAAACGGATGTTACTGATAGTTAAACATAAATGTTTTTCACATTTGCTCAGAGATAATAATAATTTGTCACTTTGAAATTGCGGATACACAGATAAAAATCCAATGTCCACTTAATAATAACAAATGATAATAATAGAATTATTCTAAATAAATTATATATAATTATAATACATATAAATACATATAATTTTTACAAATCTTTGACCAAAAATTTTTTCTCTTTTATACAATGTGACCTAACACAAGCTCCATGGTAAGAAATACGCACTCAACAACATGAAACCTGTTTGCGCATTATCTCCCAACATACGATCACACAAAATGAATAAAAGTTTTGAGATACCCCTTTTGAGAATACAACAAGAGTTCTCTCCAAAAAATGTGACTCTTTTTTATAGGACCACTATCCTCAGACCCATTATCACATGAGGTATCCACAGAGAGTTCTTTACAAGAAAAAATTTTTATTTTCATATTACCATCATAAAAGTAGTTAGCTTTCAGTATTTTGTTTCTAAATCAAAGAAAAATAAATAATTTTAATTTATAGTTAAATTTTTTGTTATTTTTATTTTATTATATTATTACTTGATCCAATTCTTTTACGCATCTTTGATATGACTGGGAAGAGGTGATTTCTGGTGGTTCAATTATCCGATAATAATTATTGTATGAAACAATTATAAAATTGTGGGAATTTTTTTTTATAAATAATTTAATTTTTAAAAATTACTTAATTACTATTAATAATCTTCAATATCTAATATTTTTGAATTTAGATGAAATTGCAAATCAACTTCTAATGACAGATAGTTTTGAATTTTAGAATTGTATTGCATAGAAGCGAAATTGTTTTAAATAAATACAATATTACGCTCAATTATTTTTTCCACAATATGAATAATAATTTTTGAATAAATTGTTTTACATCAAATTAATTTATAGTAAGTTAGTATTTTATTTATTAAATTATTACGTTATTGTATAATGCTAATTAAAATTTTTTTTGTTACAGATGAATATCTAGTCCTGAATTTTTATTCGAAAAAAAAACAGTCATAATAATGCAACAATTGTGGAAGATTATTGAGTTACTTTTAATTTTGAAAGTAACAATTATTTACTGTAATAATTGCCAAATGCTAAATTATAATCATAAATGTCAATGTTCTCCTCTCAAATCAGAAGGATATAATTTAAATTGTTCTATTAATTCGACAAGAAATGAAATAGACATCAGAATTGAATATTTTCCTGAGGAAATCTTCAGAATATTTTGTCAAAATAATGACAATTTATTATACTTCGATCACAATATAAGTTCCATTGTGAAAAATACGAAAAATATATCAATATTAGATTTACATAATTGTCATTTCGAGGACATTAAAATAAAAAATATCGCTTCATTGTTGGGAGTCGAAAATTTTGAGACTCTTCAAATTTTCAACGATAAAAGAACGACTTTTGGGACATTGCACAAAAATCAGATTCATGATTTACCGAATTTGAAAAAACTAGAAATATCTGATACTCGTTGTAATAGTTTAGACGAAGATTTATTGGAATTCATACCAAATATTACAACATTAATTCTCAGAAATGATCAAATAAAATCGATTCCAAAAAATTTCTTTCAATTTACTCCTAAATTGAAAATTATTGAATTCGAAAGTAATAAACTTAAAATGTTCGAAAACGGGACATTTAGTAATCTGAAGGATTTATTATTTCTTAGTCTCTGGCAAAATGACTTAACGAATTTGAATAGTCATATTTTTGACGAATTGAATTCTATAGTAGAAATTAATCTTTCCTCCAATAAATTGATAACGTTACCAGACGGCATTTTTCACAAGAATTTCAATTTAAAAATAATCAATCTCTCGCGCAATTTGTTGCAAAATTTACCGGCTAATATATTTTATGGATTAAACAAATTGGAAAGTCTTGAATTAAGTGATAATAAAATTGAAAATTTAAATGACAAACATTTTGATTCTTGCATCAATTTGAAATACTTGAATATCAATAACAACAATATCGTTACAATATCAAAGTATGTATAATTCATTATTTATTATTAATAAATATATATTTCATATTTTATTAAATACCTTTTAATTACCATTTTCTTAAAATTTTATATTTCATTGTAAATAAAATTATAAAATAAATATTGTAAATTAGTACCTATTATAATTTTACAATTTTTGAAAAAAAATAAATAACTTCTTTCTTTCACAGGTTCACATTTTCAAAACTTGCAAATTTAGAAACCTTATTTATGAACAAGAATAAAATAATAAACATTGATAAAGAAGCATTCAACGCTTTGCAACACTTGAAGAAAACGTATTTTGCTTTCAATAATTTAACTACAATGTCTGTAATAGAATACGACAGCAAATCCTTATTCAATAAATGTAAAGAATTAGAACTACTGGATTTATCGTACAATAAAATACAATTGTTGTGTGACGACTGGACCAGATTTCCTGGACATCATTTCAACTTTCTCAATCTCTCTCATAACGATATAAGTTCCTTGACGGTAAGTTTCAATTTTTACTTTCAACAAAATTGTATTAAAAAAAAGAAATGACTTGAACAAATCTATAATAATTTCATCTCAATTTTTGCAGGTGGATGATTTAGATATTAAAAATCAAAAAGATTTTACCGTAGACTTATCTTATAACAAGATAACGACTGTCGATCTGAATGATCCATTTAATGAGAACTTTGAAAAACGTTTCAATGAGGAATATCGAAGCACAGTTGTGTTATTACTGAATAATAATCCAATTAAGTGTGACTGTGCTTTGTACGACTTTTTACGATATTTGGATGGTTCAATGATGAATGTGCGAGATACATTAAAAATAAACACTGGACCAATGAAGTGTTCCGATTCGAAAAAATACGAGGATATTTTATTGTCGGAATTGAATTCCAAGAGTTTCGAGTGCATTCCGCCGATGGAGGAAATTAACGATTTTGAAATGTGTCCTCAAGAATGTGATCAGTGGACGAGACCGTCAGACAAAACATTTATTTTCAATTGTTCTTACAGAAATCTCAATCAAGCTCCAGAAAGTTTGTGCTCATTAAAAAGCAAGGGATATGTCAAAGAACTTGACCTCACTGGGAATAATATAACAATTATTCCAAACCTTCAACAAACTGGTTACAATAATTTATCGAGGCTCACATTGTCACATAATCAAATTTCAACCATTTCCACAAATATACTTCTTAACGTTACACTTCAGGTGAATTATTATTACTATTATTCATTTTAATTACTTTATTTTTTCACTATTAAAATTTTGTTATTTTGAGTAAATAGATATATAGATTTTTCAAATAATTAGATTATCGGATTCATTTTTTAATAAAAAATTTGCATTTTCTACAAAAATTATTTCATGACAAACTAAAAAAAATGCAAATATATTTTCAATTAAAAACGATTGTAATTCATTTAGAATTCATTAAATATTTAAATTATTTAAAAATAGCGGATTTATTATGGCGAAGGATTTATAATTTGGGAGCATATAATAAATTATAAAATATTTTAAATTTTATCTGCAATATTGGACCCACCATTATAAATTAAAATTTTTAATCAGCGACTCATAAAAATTTCAAATAAATTTGAACAATTTTTCAAATTGCAAATATATTCTGAAATAAGGAATCATTTTTTGCAATTTAAAAAAACTTCACACTTTACAAATTTTTTTAGACTAATAATAGCAAAAATACGAAAAAATAATATTAAAAGCGGAATACAGAAATTTTTCTGGGGCAAAAATAAATAAAATAAGACTGCATTTTCTGACGAAACAAATTTTGTTTATTACAGAAATTGGAACTTGACAACAATCAGCTAACATCAATAAAACCGGAGGCAATTGAGGAATTGAAATTATCGGTGAAAAGGATAAAACTTGGAAATAATCCATGGCAATGTGATTGCGGTGCAAAGAGTTTGCATAATTTCACCAGTGCAAAAAATACCACGGTCGAAGATGAAAGGAATATAATTTGCAAGAATTTTAACAGAATGCTGACAAAAATCACAATTGACGAGTTGTGTCCATCGAATCTCGAATTAATTGTCACTGCAAGTGTATTTATTGCAATTTTAGGACTGAGTTTCGGTCTCATTGCTGCATTTTACTATCGTTATCAGCAGGAGATCAAAATCTGGCTTTACGCGAAGAATCTTTGTCTGTGGTTCGTCACCGAGGAAGAATTGGACAAGAACAAGCCGTACGACGCATTCATAAGTTATTCCCACAAGGACGAAGAATTTGTCATCAATGAACTTATGGCGAATCTGGAGAAAGGACCGAGATCCTTTAAGCTCTGCGTTCACTTCAGGGATTGGCTTGCAGGCGAATGGATTCCATTTCAAATCGCAAGGTCCATCAGGGACTCGAGGAGGACAATTGTCGTGGTCTCGCCGAATTTCATTCAAAGTGAGTGGGGCAAATTGGAATTTCGCACTGCTCATAAAGAAGCTCTAACCGAGGGAAGGGCGCGAATTATCGTTATCCTGTACGGTGATATCGGACCTGTTGATAAATTGGAACCAGACCTGCAATCGTATTTGACTATGAACACTTATGTGCAGTGGGGCGATCCGTGGTTCTGGAATAAACTTCGTTATGCATTGCCCCACAAATCGGACGCAGTTTACAACCCATCGAAATACAAGAATTTCAACAAGGCGCATACTGTTGTTCCGTTGAATTTCAAAAAACTTGAGGTTGAAAAATTTCCCGAAAGTGGCTTGGCACCACTAAATGGAAATGCAAAAATAGTCATCGACATGAGTGACGATGAGTGTAATAAATTAAATACCCGGTTCTAAATTTTACTGTTTTCAGTATAAGGAAAAATCAAATGACTTTTTTATTAACAGAATTTTTATATACAACAATTTTGATTTAACGTAATTTCTAATGAATTAAAATTCTTATTTTACGTGATAATTGTAAATATGTAGATAATAGGCGGCCAGTAGACAGAATTAAATTTTTATATTTTCTTAATGTCTACTTGTCTGGAAATATCAGTCCGTTAGCCGAATAACTCGCTAGATTGCTACTGGCTTGACCATTTTTAGGTCATTAGAAGAAGCACTGTTTTTAGTTGTACATGAAATGAAATAGCGTTTAATTTTTTTTACTTTTCGCTAATTAATGTAAATATTAGTATTTGTATATGAAAATAATATAGCTAAGTAAAATACTTTTAAAAATAAACTTTAGTTTTTAATGAAATTTTCTTCGATACATTCAGAAAAATGAGTTATTTGGCCAACAGCCTGACTTATCTCGGCCTGTACATACAAGTTAAAATACTCGACTTATGGCCATCGAACCATAATAATATTTTTATAAAAATGAGACTGATATATAAATGTGTAGATATTAATTAGGTATATTTTTACTATTTTACATAAAACATGTGATATATACATAAATGTTAATATTTCATTAAAAATACTTGTAAAGTAAATTGTTTCATTTTTATCTTTTAAATTTACAAAATAGAAAAAGCAAGAAAAATACACAAATATATATATTTCTGTATTTTTCTATCTCATACACCTTGTTTGCAAATCAAGTTTTTTCAAACAGATCTTTATGATAAATCTAAAATTCATAAAGCAAACTTGCAAAAAGCTTCCCACATAGCACGACTTCTTGCTGTGAGGTTACTGTAAGGATATCTGTAGGGTTTGTAAGGTTACCGTGTAAGTCTGCAGTAAACTTGAGGTGATCTTAAAACTTCCGCCTTACAGTAAGCTTACACAGTAAAGCTAAGGTAAGCTTACACAGTAAGGTCGTGGTAAGTTTACGTGGTAAGATTGTGGTAAGCTTACACGGTAAGGTAGTTGTAAGCTTTCAGTAAGGTTGCTGTAAGTTTACTGTAAACATGAAGTAATATGAAAATATATTAAAAGTAATTATATTATAATATATAGTATATTATAAATTTTTCTTTATAAAAAATTATATATTTGGTAAAGAACTTGATGAACCCCAATAGGGTGTGTTAAATAAAAGTTACTGCGCAGTCGTATGTGGCATAGAAAACTACTGCGCATAAATATTAATAAAATTTATTTATTAATAACATTCTATGTTTACAGTAACCTTACATCAACCTTACAGTAACCTTAAAGGAAGCTTACAACAACCTTCCAGTGTAAGCTTACATTAGCTTTACTGTGTAAGCTTACTGTAAGGCCGAAGTTTTAAGATTACCTCAAATTTACTGCAGGCTTACACGGTAACCTTACAAACCCTACAGATATCCTTACAGTAACCTCACAGCAAGAAGCCGTGCTATGTGGGTTGTAGCAAGCTTGCATAATGTTAAAGAAAAAAAATTTCTAGATACAACTTATTTCTAAATAAACCTAGAAGGCACCCTGTTTTGGAGGTTAAAAAATTTATTGCGCAGCCGTAGGAGCTTCTGTTTACAATACTTGTACTAAACTTGCCACATGTTTGCACAGCAAGCTTCCTGCAATTTTGTTGCAAGTTTTTATGCTGACTGGGATTTCCATTTGTTTCTTATTTCAATGTCAAAATCATGTTTTTTTAATTATTTTAAAAAATCATAAATATTTATGTTCATTTTTTTACTGCATTTTTTTGCAGTAAAATTCTATTGCAACTTTAACAAAAATAAATTTGAAAGTTAAAATAAATTTTAACCTTGTCTTGTAAACCCTACCCCTACCCCATTAAAAATTACGTGTTATATGGATAACTCATTGGTTACGTGAGTCATTAAAAGAACAATGTAACGACAAGATAAATTCACTTATTTCTCTTCAGTATATTTCATGCTACGCTTAAAGCTACATTATTTCCTACAATGTCATCGTTTTTAAAAAAAATCATTTATTGTTTAATCGTATTTGAAATTTCAAACTTAAAAATCGTTCAGGTAAAATTTATTCTTTTATTAATATTTATTAATAAATAACTCAAATAATAGTAATATACAAATAATATAAATAATAAATAGTATAAAATAAAATATAATTAGTATAAAAAATAAGTAGTTATGATCATTTTTGCTTCCCTATAGAAAAATTAATTTTAAATAAAGGTATTAATTTTAGATTTTTTAAAATTGGTACTTTTTATATACAGTGGAGCCACAATCATTATTCAAATTTCGCTAAAAAAAACGAATAGATTTAATTTTCACCTCCATGAAGTTGGCGTCGACGCTCAGCGTCGAAAATTATTTTCCAAGGGACCAAAAATGTATAATCATTTTTAAAAAGGTTTTGGGTTCGTATTATGTCTCGAAAAGTATTTCTCAAGGGATTATTTGTACCGAAAATAATTTTAAAAAATAATTTGACATTTTTTGTATTGTGAAAAACAATTTTCGGCGCTGAGCGTCGACGTCAACTTCATTGAGGTTAATTTTCAAAAGCAAAATAACAAAATTTATTCCAAAGAAATGTTAAAAGTAGGCAAAAAACCATGTTCGTTCTGAAAACGTTTTAAGAACGTTTTTGAAACGAACATGGTTTTTTGCCCACTGGGGAATGTATTTATATTTTAATTATTATTTATTTATTTAATTTAATATAAAATATGTACATTTAAAATATTATATAGGCTGAACAAGTTGAACTGAATTTAGAGGCTTTGAAAAATTTAATCGAGTACCTTCGAATTCCATCTGTTCAGCCAAATGTGAACTACGGTAAAGTATTTGCAATCTTCTGTTTTTAATTTGTATTCTATTTTAACCCGTTGCCTGTCGCTGACACATATATGCGTAAAACTAAAACTGGCCAAAAGTGCTCTTTACGCATATATGCGCAACTTAAAAAAAGTGATGAATAACATCTCAAATATTTCTGAAACTGGTTACTCGGGGGTTTTTGGGGTCGCTGATTACGAACCTAAGGTTGGTTTTCAAAATTCAAAATGGCGGATCCAATATGGCGGACGACAATTTGAAAATATGATACAATTTGCTTAAAAATGGTTACTCAGGGGTTTTCGGAGTCGCTGATTACGAATCTGATATCAGTTTTTTAAAATTCAAGATGGCGGATCCATTATGGCGGAAAATTTTTCAAAATTGATCGGATTCGACTGAAGCTCGTTGAATTTTGAATTTTAAAAAACTAACATGGGATTCGTAATCAGCGACCCCAAAAACCCCAGAGTACCCATTTTCAAGCGAATTGCATTATATTTTCAAATTGTCGTCCGCCATATTGGATCGGCCATTTTGAATTTTGAAAAACCGATCTTAGGTTCGTAATCAGCGACCCTGAAAACCTTAAGATACCAAGTTTCATAAAAATTCATTAAAATATTTTTCAACACACTTTTGGACCAAATAGTGGAAATCTCGTCGACAGTCAAGGGGTTAATATGTACAAACTTATTTTCAGACGATTGTGTAAGTTTTCTGAAAAGACAAGCAGAATCTCTTAATTTAACTGCGAAAGTTTTTGAATTGCATCCCACAAAACCAGTTGTAATTATTACATGGGAAGGCACAAAACCTGATAAACCTTCTATTTTAATCAATGGACATATGGATGTCGTTCCTGTAAATGCCGTAAGTTTTAATTAATTTAATGTATTTTTTGCAATCGGAACGCTTGAGTATAACTTCAAATATGAATTTATCTTTCCATACCGTAAAAATGATAAACGATAATATACTTCCATGTAAAAAGATTCCCCAGAAAGTGGAAATTCCACAGCAATTTCATGGAATTTCCAATTAAAATTTTTTCTGCATTTTTTTAAAACTCTCTGTATTGACTTAAATGAATCAAATATTAAATTTTTTATTTAGCAATAAATACATTCTTTATGAGATAATAAAAAATCTATACATGAACATGCAGTTATTTTGATCACCGAATCCTTGTACAAGGTTTACTAGGATACCTTAACATTTAATCTTTTTCAAAGGTTATTTAGAATCCCATGTAACATGAATTTTTTGGAAGAGTTGAGTTGGAGACTCTTTAATTTTAGATACGCAGCATGTTTTGTTTCGGGGACTTGTTAATTAAGAAAAAAATTTCTTTCAAATTTCAAGTTACCTATGTTAAAAATTCACAAAATATCTAAATTTGCGAATTTACATAAACATTTTTGTTTCACGCAGTTGTATTCAGCAAAATTTTTAACTGGAAATTCCGTAGAAACTTGATAGAAATTCTAAGGAAATTCCACAGTAATTTTCATTTTTCTTACATGGGCAGTATCCTCAAAAACTCCCGAGTAACAAGTTTCAAGAGATTCCATCAAAGTTATTGTCTAAAAAAACAATTATAGTTTGTAACCTTCAATATTTGTTAATTTAATTTGTTTATAAAATGTAAACTTTTATCCGTATAATTTTCTTTCGTTTAGAAAAAGCAGTGTTATGAACTAGTTTTTACTATTTTACAAATGCTTATATCAGAAGAACACATTTTCTTCAATATATTTCAACTTTTTTTTTCGTTAAATTCAAATTTTATAAATTAATACTATACACCTCAATTTTATTATAACAAATTTTTTAATTAAAAAAATAACATTTTTAATAAAATGTAATAAATGTTAAAAATTTTAAAGCAATAAAGAGGCACGTGTAAAAAAATTGAATCCTTGAAAAAATATCGCTTTGTCGAATAATAATAAAAATTTATCATTTAAGGAAGTTCTCTCGCAAACAGAAATGACGAAGAGTTAATTATCAAACTTGATAAACTGATAGATAATGGTTTAAAGAAGATGTAGTTAAATTTTTAGAGGTCTAGGTGGATTTTGACAAAAGATATAAATAATTTTCTCTTTTCACATTTAACACGGGTTCTTATGGGAAATTGAATTTTTTGGTCTGAAATCTCAAATTGTGAAAAATCTGACGAAAAGATATTACTGGAACTTTATATACATAAAGTTTAATAGCCAATGTTCACTTACTTTTAATAAAATTGATCAGACCTGGCTTAGGAGACTCACAATTAATTATTTTGTCTAAAAAAACACCGTAATTTGACAATCAGAAATTACTTAGCACAACGCTTGGCAACGTTGCGTCTTGTAGGTTAGGTATAGAAAAAGCGCGAAATTTGAAAGTAATATAAGTAGTATATACATATAATAGTATATTCTTCAAAGATTCATAATAATGAATAATAATTTGAATTTGCTTATAAAAAATTAAGATTTTTAAAATAATAAATTATTATTATTATTATTTAACGAAAATAAATCAAACAATAGCAGACGACACGAAACGGAACGGGGGAAATATAATCCAACGTTGCCAAGCGTTGAGCTAGTACTACGTGATACAAATGAAAACTTAAATGGGCATTGATTTGACTGACGTTGGAGGGAGAGAACTTCCTTAACAAAAAAAACATTTTTAATAAAATTTAATAAATATTAAAATTTTTAAAGCAGTAAAGAGGCACGTGTAAAAAAACTGAATCCTTGAAAATATATCGCTCTGTCGAAGAATAATAAAAATTTATTTAATTTACATTTAGTTTGTTAAACGGGATGCATGAAAAAGCTCTAAAACAAATTTTTTAGAATTATGATTTGATAGAATTTTATTCTCTAGAATATTACTTTTGCAGAATATTAAATTATTAAAATATTAATTTTGTAGAATTTCCAATAAACCGATTATCATAATGTTGCACAAATTATATTTAGACAAAAAGTAATTTGACAGAAATTAAATTTGATCGAATCTTTATTTGTGCGAAAAATTGTTTCGTATAGAATATTCCTTTATTGTGAAAAGAAAATTAGAGAAAATATTCATATTTTACAGAATATTTACTTGTTCAAATATTAATGTTGTAGAAAATTTAAATGTTTGAAAATCAGACAAAATTTTTATTTCAGTGAGAAGCAATTTATCAGAATTTCAATTTGATTGAAAGGTTATCTTGTAGAATATTAATTTTGGAAAATAGTAATTTAAAAGAATCTTAATTTTGCAGAAAGAAGATTATAAAAAATATTAATGTTACACAAATTGAGATTCGATCAAGTTTAATTTGTGGTAAATTAATTTTCGCCTAAATAAAATTTCTGCAACATTGATAACACAGGACTACAAAATTTTGGATTTTGTAAGACCCAGAAACCAGAATAGCGACTTTTTAAATATTTAATGCAATTAGATTAAAACTCGTTACTTTGGAGTTTTCGGGGTTGATGATTACGAATCTGATAAAAGATTTTTTAAAGTTCAAAATGGGGGACATTTATTAATTTTGTAATGTCAAACCCAACTACTCTGTTAGTTAAACTTTTGCATGGGACTATTTTTGTAGGTGTGGTTATTATTTCTTGTTTACCAATTCTAAATAGTTGCGCTTGACATTGAAAATATTAAAATTCACTAAAAACATTACTGAATTTTACTAACTAAATAGGCAGGAGAATAAATACCTCCTTTACTAATATAAAAAAGTAGTAGCCCCAACCATTCATCCAATGAATTCTAAAAAATATTTCCGACATGTTGGATCCGCCATTTTGAATTTTAAAAATCTGACCTCAGATTCATAATCAGCGAGCTCAAAACCTACAAGTAATGATTTTTAAGCGAATCCAATGAAATCTAAAAATTTAGTCCAACATTTTGAATTTCAAAAATCTGACATCAGATTCGTAATCAACGAACTAAAAAACCACCGAAAAAAGCTTTAATTAAAGTAATTTACAATTTTATTTTTCTTTTTTTTTAGAGTTTTTAAGACGTGTAACGTAAAATTCAAATAGCTGTATCTTAGAGAAAAAAAAATCGGATCAGATCGAGCTAAGAGAATTTTGAAAGGGGAAATATAGTATTTCCTTTTGAAATTTGGACCAATAATTTAAAAAAAATTTGTAGATTTTTTAGAGTGTCGAATATTTTTCACGCTTTTAGGTTAAGATATCTCAAAAATGTTGACGTTATAGAGCAATTTCGTTGTCATTTTTGGATTCAGCGTAACAAATTATATCGAAAATGACTATTCTGTTTTCTGGGTCTAATGTTTTACAGAATAGCGATATATTTTCAAGGATTCAGTTTTTTTACACGTGCCTCATTACTGCTTTAAAATTTTTAATATTTTTTAAATTTTATTAAAAATATTGTTATAAAAATTGTTTATTGTTTAAATAAAATTTCTGCAAAATTAATATTTTAACAATTTAATATTCTGCAAAAGTAATATTTTACAAAATAAGATTTTATCGAATCATATACTTCTCAAAACTTTGTTTTAGAGATTAGTTATATGCGTCCCGTTTATCAAACTAAATTTTATTAATTTCTTATATTCAGAGTTGTTAAATGATAAATTTTTATTATTATTCGACAAAGCGATATTTTTTCAAGGATTCGCTAAAAAAAACATTAAATCAATGAAAAATTACGTTTTGCATGATTACAAAATTTTTATTACAATTATGTATTGAAAATTGGTTTCACTCTAATATTTGTAATTTTTGACTAGATGAACTCTCTAAATCTGAATAAGTGAAATTTCACTTAAAATGTGTCAAAAGTCTTCCACGTAGAAAAATAAGTGTATATGCACTTTTAAATAAGTGGTTTTCACTCAAAAATAAGTGAAGTTTCACTTATTTTTAAGTGCATATACACTTATTTTTCTACGTGGAAGACTTTTGACACATTTTAAGTGAAATTTCACTTATTCAGATTTACAGAGAATGTTATTCTGAATTTAATAACAAATGTTCGAAAATTGTGTTTAGAAGAAGAGAAAAGCGCTATAAATGATTTTAAAGTAAAATCTACGGTAAATCAAAAAGCCAAAATTAATGTCCCAGATACCTATGGCCATCTTACCTGTACATTTCAGGAGACATGGCCAATTACAGTTTTTTAAGAAACAATAATTTTCAAATTTTTATCATTGCAATATTTTAAATATTTTTTTGTTTTTTCAAAGTATAATGTTCACTGTTTAATTAGCAATAAAAATTAATACATAAAATGCTTCCGTTTTATTTTTATGGACATTTAAATAAAGCATGGTCATCTATCCCGGACTTACCGTACACAATTACAATACAAATTGAAACTGTATACATTCAATTGAAATCATTAAATTTTACAGAAAGAATGGAAATATCCACCATTTGAAGCCAAAATGGATGAAAATGGCAATATTTATGCTCGTGGAGCGCAAGACATGAAGGGTGTTACTATACAATATTTAGAAGCAATTCGACGATTAAAATTAAAAGGAATTCGACTACGGAGAACGATTCATTTGTCCATGGTGCCGGACGAGGAAGAAGGAGAGTTAGGCATGCAAAGTTTTGTGAAATCTCAACAATTCAAAGATCTAAATGTTGGTTTTGCCTTGGATGAAGCAATTCCTGGATCTCAAAATAAATATTATGTAACCTATGCTGAGAGGACAATATTTGAAATTTGGATTCACTGCCATGGTAAACCCGGTCATGGTTCGAATTTGTCTGCTAATACTGCTGGCGAGAAATTACAAATCGTAATTGATCGTCTTTTCGAATTTAGAAAAACAGAAAAGAAAAAATTTGAGGATGCTGGGAATATGGACAATGTTACTTCCATAAATCTGACAATGCTCAAGGTATGATAAAAAAAACCATAATCAATTAAAATTTTCTCTGCCGAATAAAAAAATGCAAACAAAAAGAATATAATTGTTGTTGTCAAAGCTTCAAAAATTAGTTGAATTATTCAGACAAGATATAATAAGGACTTCTGGGGGTAACTGATTACGAATATAACGAATCTGAAGTTAATTTTCAAAAATCAAAAATGGCGGACGATTACGCTGATTACGAATTTGTAGATGGTTTTTGAAAATTCAAAATGGCGAATCTAAAATGGCACCAAAAATATAAAAACTTTATCAGATTTGCCTGAAACTTTTTACTCGGGGGTTTTTGGGGTCACTGATTACGAATTTGAAGTTGGTTTATGAAAATTCAAAATGGCGGATCAAATATAGCAATTATAATTAAAAAAAATCGGACAAGTGCGAGTTACACTCGCACTGAAATCGAGGGTTCCGTACTCGAAGCGAACTTATTTGGTATAAAAACAAATGTTTAAAAAATATGTGTTGTATGTTAAATAATATATGTGATACAAAAAGGAACAATTTTTAAAAAAAAATTTAAGAAAATTGTTCCTCCTTTGGTATAAAAACAAAAAAAAAATTTTAAATATGTGTTGTATTTCAAATAATATAAGTGATACGAAGAGGAACAATTTTCTGAAATTTTACAAAATTTTTCCTTTTTGTATCACTTATATTATTTAAAATACAACACATATTTAAAATTTTTTTTTTGTTTTTATACCAAAGGAGGAACAATTTTCTTAAATTTTTTTTTTAAAATTGTTCCTTTTTGTATCACATATATTATTTAACATACAACACATATTTTTTAAACATTTGTTTTTATAGGGTCAGTCGGGGTAAATCCGAACGGGGGGTAAATCCGAACGCTAATTATTTCAGCTTAATTAAAATTTTTCAAAATAAGTTCGATATGAGAATTTTTACCTCAGATCCTCTTGAAGAGATTCTAAGTATTATCCCATTTTTTGTTTGTTAATTAGCAACAGCATAAACAAAGATAACAAGTATTGCAAAAAAGATTGAAAATCAAAGATGACACTCTTTCAGTATTTTGTCTCGTATTTGAAGAAAAAGAAGCTAAAAATTCATTTTATTATTTATAATTGTTTGTTATGAATACTAGAACAGAAACTATTTTTGATTTTTGCCTTCTGTAAAATTTTATTAATAATATCAGACCGTTCGTATTTACCCAAGAAAATTGGAAAACTGGGGTAAATCCGAACGGTATTTTTAATAATTTTTTTTTACATCAAAGCCACACAAAATTGTTTTTATTTGATTACACTATTATTTTAACATTATAAAAGTACATAGAAAAAAGTTTTTCTTTCTATACGTATCCTCGTTAGTAATTAATAAGCAGAAACTTAATCTCTGTTCTCTCGAAGGAGTGTTTCAATTTTTTTGCCAAATGGTTTGTTGAAAAAAGTTTTTCAGGATCTTAATAAAATTTGGTATTCTACGGTTTTTGGGGTCGCTAATTACCAATTTGAAGTCAGTTTTTCAAAATTCAAAATGGCGGACGAGAATTAAAAAATTCATTGGATTCGCTCGAAAATTGTTACTCGGGGGGTTTCAGGGTTAGCAAATTTGATCATTTTTAAAAATAAGTTTTAGGAAAGTACGCCATTTTGAATTTAAAAAATTTGACTTTTATTTTTGTATTTACATTCAATCACTCCAAAATACTTTCTGTACCAAGTTTTGCAAAAATCCGTTATGATTTGATAAAGTTATTGAAGGTTTTAATTGTGTAATGCATTTTAATTTTTAACCTGTTTGATTTTTGTATTTATATATGATGCGTTATTACATAATAGGTTTATTATCGTATTTTTTTTGAGTTTTTATATAAGTTTAACAATTGCAATACTTTAAATTTATTTTCCCTAAGATTTTTCTGAAATACAGTGGCGTTCGTATTTACCCCCATATTTTAGGAAAGTTGCAAAGTATCGAGGTAAATACGAACGCTAAGTTTCCTGCGATTGTAATTTATCAAAAATTTTTTCTACCCCATAAAATTGTTCTATGGAAGTAAAGTAACAACTTCATGCACCAGAATACCGGAAGTATTTTTTTTTTAAAGAAAAAACTTATGTTATTGTTGAAACTTACTAAAAGCGTTCGGATTTACCCCAGTTGACCCTACCAAATAAGTTCGCTTCGAGTACGGAACCCTCGATTTCAGTGCGAGTGTAACTCGCACTTGTCCGATTTTTTTCGTTTTTTTCGGAAAAATACATTTTTTTATTAAATTTATCATTTTTCTTCAAAAATTTGATAAAAATTGATCATCAACTCCAATTGCGCTTACATTTTTTCCCTGTATTTTTCACGCAAAAATACTGTTTTACAGCAAATATGAACCGTTTGGGTTGAATATTATGTGCGCTAGGGAGAATAAATCATTTTTTTCGAAATTTTTGATTTTTCCTTGACAACGCTATGTAAATTGATCCGAATCAAGTCCGCTATATTTTTCCTGTAATTTTCACGTAAAAATACGTAAGTGTACCAAATTTGAGCTCTTTATGTCAAAAGATGTGGCTGCTAGGGGGGGGGGGTACATTTTTTTTTCATTTTTAGGTATTTTTCGTAAAAATTCATGGTTTTTCCTTGACAACGCTATGATAATCAACTCCAATCATGCTCGCTATATTTTTTTTGTAATCTACACGTAAAAATACGTAAAAATATATAAATTTAAATCCCTTTAAATAAAATTTTGTTCGTTTTTGGTAGAAAAATACATTTTTTTCCTAAAATTGTCATTTTTTCTTGAAAAACTTGATAAAAAGTTAATCATCAACTCTAATCGTGATCGCTTTTTTTCCCTGTATTTTTCCCGTAAAAATACATTTGTATACTAAATATGAACTGTCTGGGTTGAATATTGTTTGCGCTAGGGAGAAAAAATCAGTTTTTTTCAAAATTTTTTATTTTTCCTTGACAACGCTATGTAAATTGATCCGAATCAAGTTCGCTATATTTTTCCTGTAATTTTCACGTTAAAATACGTAAGTGTGCCAAATTTGAGCTCTTTATGTCAAAAGATGTGGCTGCTAGAGGGGGGGGGTACATAGTCATTTTTAGGCATTTTTCGTAAAAATTCATGGTTTTTCCTTGACAACGCTATGTTAATCAATTCCTGTAATCTACACGCGAAAATACATATGTGTACCAAATTTCAGCCCTCTAGATAAATTCGTGTGGCCGCTAAGGGGGGGGGCTACACGATTTCAAAAAAACCGATATTAATAGGGTAATTTTGTTATTAATTTAATTATCTGGGGTAATGATATGATATGATTTATGTCCCCCAAATATTTTACAAATTTTTTTACATATAATAAATTTTTGATTGTTAAATTAGTTGTTTTCTACTAAAAATTAGTTTTTTTTTACTAATTGGAGTATGTACGATTCTTTCATGATTTTACTGTTAATTAGTAGTTTTCTACTAATTCAGATTTAGAGAGCATGGTTGCTGATTTCGAATATAATGTCAGTTTTTAAAAGGCATATCTAAAAACACTCAGATAATAAAATTAATAACAAAATTATAATTTTTTAAGAATTATAGTTGCTATATTGGATCCGCCATTTTGAATTTTCAAAAACCAACTTCAAATTCGTAATCAGCGACCTCAAAAACCCCTGAGTAAAAAGTTTCAGGCAAATCTGATAAAGTTTTAGAATATCATCCGCCATTTTGAATCCACCATTTATAATTTTTGAAAATTAACTTCAGATTTATTATATTCGTAATCAGTTACCCCCAGAAGCCGTTATTAAACCTTGTCTGAATAATTCAACTAATTTTTGAAGCTTTGACAACAACAATTAAATTTTTTTTGTTTGCCTTTTTTTATTCCAGGCGCAATATTTATTGTCCATATTTATATTTTCAAATACGCCAAACGGCAAATGAAACTAGACATCTTGAGCTACAATTTCATGTATCGTATGATTTTTTAATATCAAACCAATTTTGGGCAGTAGGGGGTGTCCGTTTGGCAGAGAATGGCCCATATATATGTATAAGAAAGATGTATCTCAATGAGGTCTGTAACTTTTGTCTAAAACATTTTTTTGAAATTTTTATTATTTGAAGAGATAATATCAAAAATCTGATTTATGGGAGTTTTTTATGGTTTTTACCATGAAATTCAAATTTCTGCCAATTGTAATCATGGTTTGCGTAATCGAATCAGATAAGTATATACCAAGTGTCAAAAAAATTAGAGTCAAATTTTTTACTCTCCTTTTTATGTAAAAATTTTAAGAAGTAGAACATGAAATATAAGCGGAAAGATTCTGCAAAGCAATAGAAACAGAATGGTCACGGAACAATAGCAGCAACGAATTATTTTTCTATAAAGATACTAATTTTGAAATTCGTCTTTTTAGGGTGGCATGCAAGCAAATGTAATTCCCGATGTGTTATCAGTGGCATTTGACATTCGTGTTTCACCTTTTGTTAATTTTACAAAATTCGTTGAAATTTTTGAAGGTTGGTTAAGGGAAGCTGGCGATGGAGTTAATTATACTGTTATTGACAAAGGCCCGCCAACTGATGTTACAAAACTAGATTCAAGTAATATTTATTGGCTAGCCTTTAAACAAGCTTGCGATAAGAATTCTATAGAAATAGAAACACGAATTATGCAAGGAGCAACAGATTTACGCTTTATACGCGCTGTAAGTTGAATATTTTTTTTACTAAAGTTTGATAATTTCAGTCAAAAAATAGTAGTTTTCTGGAATTTTTCAGCTTGGAATACCAGCTTTGGGATTTACACCATTAGGCAATACTACTGTATTAGCTCACGCTAATAATGAATATGTCAATAGGAATGACTTTCTTAAGGGAATTAAAATACTTGAAAAAATTTTATTAAAAGTTGCAAATGTTTAATTGTTTACGTAATTCATTTTTAATGGAAAAATTATTATTATTATAGTACTTGAAAACTGAAATTTTAATATTGCAGATAAAAATATGAATATAAAGATTAAAATAATATATATAATATGCAACACATTTCTGTTGCGTAATAATACAAAAAAGCTAACATGCTAAAAACCACTTAATAATGACTTTTTTTTACAGAATTTCACCTGAGTCGAATTTTTAAATGCCAGAATTTTAATTAAATCAAATCTTCATTTGTCCGAATTTTTATTAACACAAAATGTCATTGAATAGAAATCTTAAAACTTAGAATTTTCATTTATCCTGCAAATGGTCGAATAATGAAATGGCAGAAATATTTCGGCGCCAATTTCATTATTCGACCTTTTGCAGGATAAATGAAAATTCTAAGTTTTAAGATTTCTATTCAATGACATTTTGTGTTAATAAAAATTCGGACAAATGAAGATTTGATTTAATTAAAATTCTGGCATTTAAAAATTCGACTCAGGCGAAATTCTGTTTAATAAGAATTCTGATAAATAAAAATTCGTGTTAAGAAGAATGTGTTTGAATAAAAAGTGTCCTAAATGGAAATTATGTTGAAAGAATATGTTGTTAAATAAGAATTTTATCACATAGAAATTCTGTTAAGTATAAATTCTTGTTAATTTAAATTCTATTAAACATTAATTCGAAAAACACAAGTTCGAATAAAATGAAATTCTATAAAATGAAATTTCTAAAATGATTCAGATTATTGGCGATTCAAACAGCTACACTAGCGCCACAGTTGAACTAATTTAGGCGTGACTCGCTCTGTAGCACTCCATGTGTTTTAAATTATTTTTTTTTATTTAACGCTTAAAAATAATTTTACAAACGCAATAAAAATATCAGAATAATTAAATAATTTGAAATAAACTGTCAAAACAGAGACTGCTTTAGAGCGAGTCACGCCTAAATTAGTTCAACTGTGGCGCTAGTGTAGCTGTTTGAATCGCCAATGAAATAATCATGCGCCCTAAAATTCAGCATTAACATTCGCTCCATTATCGACGAGGTCATTTAAAGCTAATTACACAGTTTAGACAAATCATTTAAACCTAATTAATATAAGCTCTATATTATAAGTCAATTTGCATGTCTATAGTAATAACAATTTTGCTATTAGTAGGAAAGAGTGGGGCAAAACCAGGTAGGCGGGTCAAACCGGGTACCCCCAGTTTTCCATGATAGGTATTTCCATTTGTGTCACCCTTTACATATATCTTTTATATTACAACCAACATCATTTTAATATGGGATCTGACATTCGTACACATGCCATCTGGTGTTGAAAAATATAACTAGTTTTGGATAACTGTTTGTGTCACTTGCAATTGTAGTTCCGCTGTCATTGTTAATTATTTTATCATTATGAATGAAGTTACATTTTTACCGCGTGAGGAATCTTCCTGCAGAATTAAATGTTCTGTGAGAGGCTGTGGCAGTACTGTAGCGAAAAATTTAAGCGTAATTTTCCATAAATTTCCGAAACCAAAACCAAAATTACACGATTTACACCACACTTTATAATGTGCCCGGCTTGCAAAACGCGTTCACCTTCAATAAATTTTCGTTGAGCAGGATTTGTACCTGCCCATGTGCAAATACTGTCCATAGAAATGAACATTTTCTGCATTCCATGTTATTCCCATGTAAATTCACTAAAAGTGTTACCCAATTTACGCCATATTGCTTTAGGCCCCGCCCCCATGTCAGATCCCAATATAAAAAATTATTTATTATATTTTATACGATTTTAAATTTTAGGTCAAAAGAAAATACATTTTTTATCGAAAGTAAATGACTTATATAAAACTTTTTGTGTCGATATATTCGTTTCGGCAAGTATAACATCGTTTTCAGCATTTATTTACGAATAATTTTCTTTAAAAGTAATTGTTAAATTATTAACAATAATCTGAGAATTTAACATTTTGTTAAAAAATGCAGTGCGGGGAAAAACCGGGTACCAAACGGTGGGGCAAAATTCGATATTTCAATTTTTTTCCATATCGATGAATAAACGATAAAAATTAAAATTAATTAATTAATTAATAACAATAAAATTAATAAAAATATGAAAAATTTCGTTTTAAAAGATTTAACTGCTGTTATTTATTATTAATATAATATATTTTGATCAAATTTATTGAATATTAATTATTTTCTATAATGTAAATGAATATTCCATGATTTATATATTTTCTTGATAGTACCCGATTTTGCCCCACCATCGGGGCAAAACCGGGTGCTTTGCAGTTTGTTGGAAAACCTAGTTTAAATTGACCAAAAATATTTGTTTATGTCATATCGACCTTATTTTCTCGTTCTCTAATATTCAAGGAAGAATTTTCAACGAGACTTAAACTAATTTGTTTGATAGATTCTTTATAACCGAGAATTACAAAAATGTACCCGGATTTGCCCCACTCTTCCCTACACTAATAAATAAATTTATAATTTGCAAAATAAATTTTGTTACACTGTTTTTTGAGTTTAAAAATTAAATAGTAAAGAATTGCATTCGATTGAACTGAAAAATGGTATTGGGGAGTTTTTTGCCTCTAATTGTTATTTTATCATAAGAATAGTTTTTAAAGTACATATTTTGATTCACCAATTATTTATTAATTTATTTTTTATTTTCTAATGTATGATGTATTTTGTACAACCATTGACAATTTTCTATTGCACACAGTGAAAAAAAAATTATTTGATTTAAATATAATCGGTTACTTGATTATTGTCAAATAAATATTTACTTGACCAAATAAATTTCGATTTAAGTCTGTAAATATTTATTTTATAATAGTCAAGTGACCGATTATTTGAAAGAAAGAAATTTTCAGTATATACTAATAGCAAAATTGTAATTACTATTGACATGCAAATTGATTTATAATGGCTTATACTAATTAGTTTTAAATGATTTGTCTAAAATATGTAATTAGCTTTTAATGATCTTCCCTTTCCTTAGATGATCCCTTCCCCTCCACTGAGAACTCGTGAGTCTAATACGCTGATCATCATCATTCGGTGCTAAATTGTCAAGAGTTTCGGAACTGTCTTTAAAAAATTTTAAGAATATCCTTTTTTATAAAAGTTTTCTATAAATACTGATAAGTTTAAGTGACGGAAGTGTGTTTTTTTAAATTTTCAAGAATATATTCTCCATTCGAAAAGTATTCTTTAGTTATATAGATAGTTTTCAGTTTTTATCTATTGACAAAAACTAATATAGATTGAAAAACAAGTTCTGCAGTGCGAATTGTGAAACATTTGTGGATTACTTGTAATAAATATTATACAAAAAATTGTAAATCGTAAGTATCCACACTCAGTATAAATTATAATATTATATATTTACCAAACTTTTTATTTCAATGAATTGGAATTTATTTTTAAATACGTATATATTTAAAAAAAATTAAAGCGGGGTATGTATATTTATTACTCGGACGGAGAGTTTTTATCGTGACAACGTCTTTTTTAATTAATTAAAATATATTTTATAAGATTATTATTTAGTATTTATTTTGTACATAAACACACTGAAAAAAAATTTATTTGATTCAAATAATCGGTTGCTTGACTATTATCAAATAAATATTTACTTGAACCAAATAATTTTTATTTGAATTAAATAAATTGTACTTGAACCAATAATTTTTTTATTTGAAACAAATACCATTTCTTTGACTCAAATAATAATTATTTGATAATAATCAAGTAACCGATTATTTGAATCAAATAAAAAATTTGTCAGTGCATAAAATTAGAATAAACTGAAAATAATTTCCAAACAATTAAATTAAAAAATATTCAAAACGAAATGCCACATTATTGCCAATTGCTAAAATTTTGTTCCAGAATAATATCAAAACATAACCTCAATTATGGATTTACTCTGTTCAAGAATTGTGGTGGACCAGTTAATTACAACAATTCTTAAACAGAATACATCCATGATTGAGGTTATGTTTTGATATTATTCCGGTGCAAAATTTCTGCAATTGGCAATAATGTGACTATACTATGTACACCAACACCACACTACACGATCGCGGATCGCTCCACATTTTTTTCCTCGAATAACGGCACGAAAAAAACAAAGTGACAGTTTCGGCAGCCATGTTTATTTTTACCATAATACATAAATAGGTATAGTGGATACTGTCAGCAGTAGCGCTGTATACTAACATGTTAAATCTTTAACCGGTCGGTGACATAGAAAACTTTAAAAAATTTCATTTTCAAATTTGACAAAATTTGGCATCGAGATTAGATCCAAAGTAATCGAATTAAACAAAAATCTTGAAAATATGACTTATGGCACACTCACACACCCTTTTAACTGCCTGCCTGCATGCAGGTTACCATGGCATCGCACAAGTGTGAGTGAGACAGAAAATTTGAATTTTTAAATTTTCTGTCGCACTCACTCTCATGCGTTGCCATGATAACCTGCAGGCAGCCAAAAAGGTATGGGAGCGCCTTTATAGTTTTCGAGAAATCGGCGGCGATAAGAACGCCAATTTTTCTGACTGGCTTCCTAGACCTCGGAGTTAAACGAATTTCATTTGTCATAATTATTTTTGAGCCAAATTTTTATTTGTTCGAATTAGAATTTTGCAGAATTTTCATTAAAACGGTTTTCTATATTAAGTACATAATTTTTATACAATCGAAAATTCACTTCACAGAATTTTTATTTGCTCAAATTTTCATTTAATATAATAGGCATTTTAAAGAATTTTTATTGGGTAGAATTTGATTGCATAGAATTTTATTTCAGATGAATTTTCATTTGTTCGAATTATTATTTGATATAATTTCCATATAATCGATTTTTCATACTACAGAATTTTTACTTAACCGAAAAATCATTTAACAGTATTTCCAAATTGATAGAATTTTCATTTAAATCCGAAATTGCAATGAGCCAAAAATTTTAAACGTTCATATGAACGAAATTTGTTTTGTTACTTCTTTAAGTACGAATTTTATTACAAAATATTGTTTAAAATATCTAAAAAGAAGTTATTAATTTAATAATTGTTTAATTTACTGTTTTATTTTACATGGTCATCATAATTTTTAATTATTTATAGATTGAAAAAAATATTTCGTTCATATGAACGTTCAGAACTTTCGGCTCATAAATTGAAAATGGCTGAACAAACAATCGACAGAAAGATTTCGGCGTGAATTTTAAAATCAACCGGATAATTTTTCATTGGTTGATTTTAAAAATCGCGCCGAAAACTTTCTGTCGATATTTTGTTCGGTCGTTTGCAACTTCGGACAAATAAAAATTCTATCAATTAGAAATTCTGTTTAAATGATTTTTTGGTTAAGTAAAATTTCTGTACGTAAAGTATAAAAAATTGGTTATATGGAAATTATATCAAATAATAATTCGAAGAAATGAAAATTCATCTGAAATAAAATTCTGCCCAATAAAAATTCTTTAAAATTCCTGTTATATTAAGGGCATCCGGGAGAAAATAATGGTTTTGTAGATTTCTTCTCATTTGAAAAAAATAGAATATTTTAGGTTGTAATTTTTTGGAAATAATAGAGGAAGGTACCCTGCCAGGAGCTCTTCTCGGAATTTTGCATAATCTTGATAAATAATTATTGAAAAAAATGTTTAAACATTGGCAAAAAGGGGTTTCGTAAATTTCTTCTCATCTTTAAAGGATAAAGTATTTCGAGTTGGCATTTGGAAGAATAATAGAGGAAGGGTCACTGAGTGGGGCTCTTCTCCATTTTTTCAATAATATTGTGAGGAAATTATTTTATTAAAGATTTAAAGTGGAGTAATTTGGGGTAAGTTAGTTCAGCAGCGGCCACTAGCTAGAATAGGCGCCACCTTCTGGGCCACTGACACATAGATTCAATGTCTGTGTGCTCGCCTCCCCTACTGTCCCCACTTCTGTCAAAAATCCAACTTTTGTAACCACAAAATTACTTGTAAAAATGAAGATGATTCTTAATCGACTCGCCCTCATCTAATTAATCCGACAAATCCGAACAAGATATTTTAAGTTATTTACGAGTAATATCTCGCGCGGGAAAACACTTTTAGGTTAGGGATTTTTCCCGGATGGCCTTAAACGAAAATTTGAGCAAATAAAAATTCTGACAAATAGAAATTTGAGCAAATAAACATTCTGTGAAGTGAATTTCCGATTGTATAAAAATTTTGTACTTAATATAGAAAACCGTTTTAATGAAAATTCTGCAAAATACTAATTCGAACAAATAAAAATTTGGCTCAAAAATAATTATGACAAATGAAATTCCATAAAATGAAGATTATTCTAACTAATGATTTTTAGAACATAATCATGTGTCCCATAAACTTTTGAGGACAGAATTTTTGCGTTACCAAATCTTCATTTTTAACAGGATTATAATTAAACATTTTTATATTTATAAATTTATAAATTCTGAGAATAAGGGATGATTCATTGATTCCCTCCAGTCATGTGCAGTTGGCACCACTATCTTAAAAAATGAAAAAAGTATGCTGCGTTCTGGGTAGATTAGCAATAGTTCTACATTTCTATAAGTTTTAATTCCATAGTTCCGTAGATTTAGACAAAAAAGCATGATATTAAAAAAATAAGGTGCTAACTACACTGAGCACTATAATTTTTGTAAAAAAAAAAGAGTTCTGCCTTATTATTTTGATAGTAAATAGAGTTCTCTTATAAAACAAAAAATAGTTCCGCAAAATTTCAAAATTTATTTAAAAACTTATAATTTTGAAAAATTTTTTAAATTTAAAGTTTTAGTGAATTTGACCAAAGTTTTGGCGTCTTCATCAAGAGTTCTACAACTTATCCTTATGAAATTTTACTCCAAATTCAAAATAAAAAATAGTGCTGAACTTTGACATTTTCGAAAAAATTTTTTTCGCATGATTAAACCCCAAATTTCATTTGACATAAAATCATTTAACGTAAAATTAATTTGATATACATAGGTAAATCTTATATGACATAAATTTCATTTGACGTAAAGTTCATTTAATATATATCTCATTTGACATAACCCAAGTAGCACAGTATATCACTCGAATATCATGGTGATATCCAGCGGGAATATTCCTGTGACATTCAGATGATATCAAAATGTCCGCTCCATGGTGATATCACACAGTGATATTCCTGTGGCATTCGTGCGATATCACTGTGACATTCGTATGATATTAAGGGAATATTCCCTCAATATCACACGAATATTCCCAGTTCATCAATTTTTTCATATTTTTTTTATTTTTTTCTTTTAATTACGTTAATTAATATAATTAGTATAATTAAAGTAATTAAAAGAAAAAAATATAAAAATTTGAAAAAATTGATGAACTGGGAATATTCGTGTGATATTGAGGGAATATTCCCTCAATATCACACGAATGTCACAGTGATATCACCGTGTGATATCGCACGAATGTCACAGGAATATCACCGTGTGATATCACCATGAATATTTTGATATCATCTGCATGTCACAGGAATATTCCCGCTGGATATCACCATGATATTCGAGTGATATACCGTGCTACTTGGGAAAACTTATTTGATATAAAATTTATTTGGCATAAAAGTTGCTTATATGTAAGACAAGGATAGCCAATGCGCATTTTTATGACAAATGAGATTTATATTAAATGAATTTTATGTCAAATGAAATTTATATCAAATAAAACTTATGTCAAATGGAATTTATGACAAGTGACTATATATTATGTTAAATAAATTTTATGTCAATGTACAATTATGTTAATTTAAATTCAAGTGAAATGAGTTTTATGTCAAATGATATTTCCCACATAGCACGACTTCTTGCTGGGAGGTTACTGTAACGATATCTGTAGGGTTTGTAAGGTTACCGTGTAAGCCTGCAGTAAACTTGAGGTGATCTTAAAACTTCCGCCTTACAGTAAGCTTACACAGTAAAGCTAAGGTAAGCTTACACAGTAAGGTCGTGGTAAGTTTACATGGTAAGGTTGTGGTAAGCTTACACGGTAAGGTTGTTGTAAGGTTACTGTAAGGTTACTGTAAGGTTGCTGTAAGGTTACTGTTAATATAAAGTAATATGAAAATATATTAAAAATAATTATATTATATTATATATTATATTATAAATTTTTTTGTATAAAAAATTATATATTTGGTAAAGTACTTTATGAACCCCAATAGGCTTTGTCAAATAAAAGTTACTGCGCAGCCGTATGTGCCATAGAAAACTACTGCGCATAAATATTAATAAATTTTATTTATTAACAACATTCTATGTTTACAGTAACCTTACATCAACCTTACAGTAACCTTACGGGAAGCTTACAACAACCTTACCGTGTAAGCTTACCACAACCTTACCATGTAAACTTACCACGACCTTACTGTGTAAGCTTACCTTAGCTTTACTGTGTAAGCTTACTGTAAGGCGGAAGTTTTAAGATCACCTCAAGTTTACTGCAGGCTTACACGGTAACCTTACAAACCCTACAGATATCGTTACAGTAACCTCCCAGCAAGAAGTCGTGCTATGTGGGTTATGTCACGTGCAGAAAATGACATTTTTCATCCCGATTACCGACCTGGCCCCGATCCGATTTCCTGTTCTGGCCCGGGTTAGTAAATTTCTATGGGCCCGACCAGGGCCAGGCCTGGTTGCCATATTTAAAAATTTTTTAAAACTAGTGAAAATACATTTATAGCATTTTATGACATTTTTTTCTCTCTAAATCTGAATTAGTAAAAATGTTTACTAATTTAAATTAGTGACTCAATTTTTGCTTATGAATTAGTAAAAAGTGAATCTTTCTTAAATTTTACTAATTGTTAGTAAAAGTTACTAATAATTAGTAAAATTTTACTAATTCATATGCAAAAAGTGAGTCACTAATTTAAATTAGTAAACATTTTTACTAATTCAGATTCAGAGAGTAAACGAAACAATTATCCAAATAATTTTTTTCAACTTTTGTTTCATTTTCATTTTATAAGGTGTAATTATTAATTAATGAAAATTACAATTACAAGCAAGATTGCCTCAAGTAACAATTGCAGCAAGCATATTGTAAGCTTGTCTTAAGCACATATGAACCTTTTATTGCAAGCTACATTAAGCTTTCACTGCAAGGTTGCAACAATCTGTCATTGCAAAATTGCGGCAACATTTTTTTGAAAGCTTGCAGCAACCTTTCATTGCAAGCTTGCTAAAGTGGGACATTTTGTTACTTGAGGCAATCTTGTTGGAAGCTTGCCGCGCAAGCTTGGGAAACTGGAATTTTTATAATGCTGCAAGGTTGTTGCAAGTTTTTGTGCTGTCTGGGTTACGAGTTGCACAAGTTCTGATGCACTGAAAGACTTTTTGTTTCAAAAATTAATATAATTTGTTTCAAAATGAGGATAACTGTATTTTTGTACTATTTAGTCGTATGAACGTACTAGTTTCTAACCAAATAATACCAAAAATTAGTATGGTCCATACCAAATAATACCAAAAATTAGTATGGTCCATACTAATTTTTGGTATTATTTGGTTAGAAACTAGTACGTTCATACGACTAAATAGTACAAAAATACAGTTATCCTCATTTTGAAACAAATTATATTAATTTTTGAAACAAAAAGTCCTTCAGTGTGTGAGTGCCGTTTAAACCCCACTATGTTCTACAAAAAACAATCTTAAATTTTTTTCTAAACTTAAAATAACAAAAACTACATGACCTTAAAATTTCAAAAAAGAAATTAAAATCTTTCAAAATTGAGTTCCAGACGTTATGATTGAAGTCCTATTTGCCCCCCATTAAGGGACTTTTTGTAGAATTTAGTGGGAGAAAATGGAACTACTATCAGAACAGTTATAACTGAATTTTTAAATATTTTCATTGTTGTCTATTGAAAGTACTGTAGTTTCTATGATAATAAATTTGGGACGCATGCATATACCCTTCATTAGACTTGACTGAATTTTTGAAATGTCAAATTAAAAATTATCGAATTTACATTCAGTAGAATTATAAAAAAGAGATTTTATAATGAGCCCAATTTTAATAATTAAACATTTCTATTAAACAAAATTTTGATTTTGTAGAATTTCTTTTTAACTGAACTTAGATAAAGCAGATTTTCTAGTATATAGAATTTTTAAATAACACAATTTCCATTTAACAAAATTGATATCTAGAAAAATTTTCATAAAAAAGAATTTTTATTTATCAGAATTGTTCTTTTGTCAAAACTTCTATTTATCCAAATATTAACTTAAAAGTATTTTAATTAACAGAATTTCCAATTAAAATAATTTCTATATAAAAAAATTCACATTTAACAAAAGTTTTATTCAAGAAATTCCTGTTCCATCTAATTTTTATTTATATAGAATTATCATTTAACAGTAATTCTTCTTAGCTAAATTTTTAAGACAGCGAATTTCTATTGCACAGTTACTTTATTTGACCAAAGTTTCACTTATCCGAATTTTTATTAGATAGAAATGTTAAACTGTCGAATTTTCATTTGATCGAACTTTTATATATCAGATTATCCACTTGGTATACATATTTCAGCGGGAGTTTTAAAATCAACTAATCAAAAATTATTAAGAAAATTGTGATTGGTTGATTTTAAAACTCCTGCTGAAATTTGTATACCAAGTGGATAATCTGATATATAAAAGTTCGATCAAATGAAAATTCGACAGTTTAACATTTCTATCTAATAAAAATTCGGATAAGTGAAACTTTGGTCAAATAAAGTAACTGTGAAGTAGAAATTCCCTGTCTTAAAAATTTAGCTAAGAAGAATTACTGTTAAATGATAATTCTATAAAAATACCTTCTCATTATGATGAGAATGTAAAAAAATTAGATTGAACAGGAATTTCTTGAATAAAATTTTTGTTAAATGTGAATTTTGTTATATAGAAATTATTTTATTGGAAATTCTGTTAATTAAAATACTTTTAAGTTAATATTCGGATAAATAGAAATTCGACGAAAGAACAATTCTGATAAATAAAAATTCTTTATATGAAAATTTTTCTAGATATCAATTTTGTTAAATGGAAATTGTGTTATATGAAACTTTTATATATTAGAAAATCTGCTTTATCTAAGTTCATAGTTAAATAAAAATTCTACAAAATCAAAATTTTGTTTAATAGAAATGTTTAATGTTTAATTTTAAGTTTAAAAAAAAAATTTAGGACTGTTTTTTGTAGAACTTCGTGAGGGGTAAACAGAACACATATCAGAACTGGCAGAACTCGTAATATAAATATTTTTTAAAATAAAAAAAATTTTCGATTGTACATGTACAAAACTATTTTTCAAAAAAAGAGAACTCTAGAACTCTGTTACAACTATTCAGAACTCTAAAATTTTTTTTATTTTTTTTAAAGTGGAGGGCTGCGTGAAGTTAGCCCCACATCATGAAAAATCGATTTGTTAACAATTAACCCCCGGAACTATTTCTAAAAACTATCAGGAAATTTAGAACTATGTTAAAGAAAGTCAGAACTCTAAAAAAATTTAATTTTTTGAAAGTGGGAGGTAATTTAAAAAAAAAAATTTTAATAATTTTCAAGTTCAGCACTTTTTTTGATTTTGAATTTGGAGTAAAATGTCATAAGAATAATTCATAATTATTATAAGTTTTTAATTCTAGTACGCACTCTATTTTTTTCGCATTAATTATAATAATTTGAATGTTTTATGTAATTTAAATATTGTTCTCTATATAGTGAGATGAGACTTTTTACATCTGTATTTACTGCAAATAACATTTATTACCTAGTCTAATTCAATTATTATTATTACTTTATTCTTCTATGTAAATTATCTTACTTATCACATTTCATCATTTGAATAAAGAATATTCTAAAAAATATGCACAATTCCCCACGTTTTTTGAAAAATCAGTATTTTCGAAAAACAAGCAAAATTTCTATAATCGTATTGAAGTTTAATTAATTGATCATGCCAAGAGTTGTGTTTGTACGTGTACTAAAAGTTCTATATATAGTAAAATAGTCACAAAAAATTAAAAAAATAAAGTTTTGATCCAAAAACTATCCCCATTCCTCCCCTCTTTTACTAAAACACTTTTTATTATAAATTGCTTTTTAATTTAAAAATACGAAAATTTATGGAGTCACACTAACTTTTGGTTTTAATCTTTACACTTAAAATGTATTTTTTAATAACTTGCAAAAAATGAAATTTATATTTTTCGTTTTCAGAAAACTTTGCAGACCTTTTGAATCATGATGCACAACGTTCGAGAAATAAGTAGACAAATGCAAATGGCGAGTATTGGAAGGATTCAACAGATTTTCGCTGGGGACGTTACTAATCAATTTAAAAATGCAGTCAAAAGAAATGACGAAGCTCGCATCAATGAATTAATCACGCAAAAAAATTCTCTTGTGAGAGACAAATTTAGCAACGATACATTTTTGCATATTGTTGCTAAGGATGGAACACCAGAGGCTGCGATTCGATTATTGCAACTTGGATCAGATGTTCACGCCAGGAACCTAGAGGGAAAAACTCCAATTTTTTATGCTTTAAAACATTCTGCTTCAATGATTAGGGCTTTTTTAAATAATGCAGAAATAATTCAAAAAAATAATTATACTTTACTTTTGGATGCTTTAGTAATTGGTTCGGAAGAAATTGTAGGAGTTATATTAAGTAAATGTCTTATTAAAATCGCGGAATATTCGTTACAAAATGTAATTTCACCCACAAGATTACAATCAGATTTTTGCGAGTTTCAAGATACCGAAAATCTAATAAATTCTCTTTTGCGCAATAGGTTCCAATTATTTCTAGAAGAACAAGATTATGTGCCTTTCATTTTCTTTGTTGCGAAAATTGGAAGAACCGATATTTTACAATTAATTCTAAACGAGTGCAGGGTCGTATTGAATGCTAAAGGAAGAAATAATGTAACACCTCTTCATTTAGCAGTGATTGCTCAACTTCCGGAAGTTGTGCTCTTTCTTTTAGAAAACGGCGCAAACCCGAACTGCCAGATTCAAAAACAAATAACACCACTGCACATTGCAGCATTTTTACAAAACGAAGAAATTTGTGAGCTTCTCTTGAATTTCGGAGCCGATTGTAATACAGGGTCGTTTGATATCGGATATCCATTGCATCTGGTTTGTGGATCAAATTATGGACAGGTTCTCAAAAAACGGCTTAATCAAACTTTTCTTAATATGTTCGGCAGTTGTAAAACATTCGACGAAAAAACTATCAATCGTACAATAATGAAACTCTTACTAGAAAACGGAGCTAATCCGGAATTTCAGAGTCGTTATCTAGAATTACCCTTATTATACGCTTGTCGTTGTGATCGTTTGGAAGAAGTAAAACTTCTTCTTGAATTTGGTGCAAATGTTCGAGCTGTGGATAGTCAAGGAAATTCGGCTTTACATCATGCATGCATTGGAAATGCCTTTGAAATTGTTAGACTGTTATTAGAACAGGGTGTCGATATTGAAACAAAAAATCAACGCAATCATACTCCATTTATATTTTCATTAAACAGTTCGTTAAATCTGAAAATGTTAGAATTCCTCGTCGATAATGGAGCGAATGTTAATGCTGAATTTTCAAGTGGATTATATGAAGCACTTCGTTGTTCTTCGCCTAATGTTGTCGAGTACTTATTGGAACTAGGTGCGGATTACTCAATTTTGAATAAAAAATTTGTTGACGTTGAGGTTAGGGAAATAGCTAAACATAAACTTTTTATATCATATATAACTTTGTATAAAAATGAATCGCTTAAAAATATACAGCGTTTCTATGATGAAAACGATTGTGATATGCAGAAAAAAATTATCGATCATTTTGACAAATGTAAATGCGAAATTACAAAATTGAAAATGACAAAAATTTCGGAAGAATTAACAATATCTTATTTTGATTTCTTAACAAGGAATTTTTATAGTACTGTTCAGATTTTCAATAATACAAAATTGAGAAAAATTTTAAGTTTCAAAACAGCGAATTCGGAATTCAAAAATGAATTTCCTTGTTATAATTACTTGTTAAGAAAGCAATTTGAAAGGGTTAAAAGTTTAGAGATTTTTGTTAATAAAAGTTCCGATTTTATTTTTCATTGTGGGGCACTTAAGGTGCCAATTCTTGTCACTGAAAAAATTTTGGGAAATCTTTCCTCACATGATTTCCGAGTTCTGGGTACAAGTTTGTCTAATGAAAACTTTTAAAATCTACGTCACACTATCTTATTTACCAGAAATGTAAGTCATTTAAAATAATAACTGTAAATATGTTAGATATTATTCTTATAAATAAAAACTGGCTTAATTATTTTTATACTTATTATAATAAATGTTATCTCTTTATAAGAAATTGAAAATCTTGTTTTACTTCTAATCAATTTATAATCCTTTTCTTTGTTTCACAAATTCCCATCAACTATATATATATATATATATATATATATATATATACAAATTTTTATTAAAACTTTGTTTGCAAAACTATTTTTCAATTTTAAGGTTATGTTAGGGTCTCCATTCTCCTTAATACAAATCAGTTAAAACTACACTATAGCAATTAAAATAGCAAAATTAATATTTAATATTAACATTTTAAAAAATTAACACAAAAAATAATTCACAAGTATATTTTTTACTAAAAACATATTAATTAAAAAATTTAATATAAACATCACATTAAATTCAAATTTTCATGAATAAAAAATAAAAAAACTAAATTTTTGAAACTTATATGCGTTAATAGAAAAGTAATTAAAAATAAGAGTTGAAAAAAATTTTTATACTTACAAAAAAAATAGCTTTTATTGGGATCGGCTAAACTGCAATACGCCATCTGGTGGGGACCCATTCTCTCCCTCCATTTTCTTTCTTTGTCTCTCTTCAACTAATAGGTTAGAAAGAGTTGAAAAAACAAAATGGAGGGAGAGAATGGGTCAAAGTTACTAGATTGTTACTAGACCACCGTTCCCAATTGATTGTTAGATAATTTTTTTGTGTAATAATTATACCCTGTTTCTGCATGAACCGATTAATTTATATAAAAGTTATGGCTATCCAATAGTCTTTTTTAAACATTCTATATAAGGAACACGGATGTGTTATAAATTCATTTATATCAGCACAAAATTTTTTTTAACTTTAATTCGACTTTTTCTAGAATATTTATTGTTGCGCTATGTTTCTCAACTTGTGATATGTATTATTAGATTGTTAAGGCCAGGTCCAAGTCGTGTCAGCTGTTCCATTGAAACTTCAAAGGAACAGCTGACTCGACTTGGACCTGGCCTTAAAGTTTCTTTTGGGTCTGTTGTCTGTTAAACATTTTCCAACTCATGCGTCATTGTATGCGTTAGATAAAGACAGAACGATCAGCATGAAAAGGCTAACGCACAATAATTCGCGAACGAGATGCATGAGATAGAAAAGGATACGAATATACTTCTGTCCTTTTCTAAAGGCCAACGCACAAGAGATTCACAAAAGTCGTTCGCGAAGCTACATATTCTGCTTAGACCTTTTAGGTCTATAGACCTTTTCATTATGATCATTTTGTCTTCTTCTAACTCATGCGTCATTGTATGCTCTAGATAAGGACAGAACGTTTAGCATGAAAAGGTCTATCAATTGAGAAAAACTCCCCAAAAATGTCACATTTCAGACGTTTTACTTTAAATTATTATATAAAGTAATTTTAGTAGCGAACTCTGGTCCATCTCCAATCTCCATATTGGGATCGGCTAAACTGCAATACGCCATCTGGTGGGGACCCATTCTCTCCCTCCATTTTCTTTCTTTGTCTCTCTTCAACTAATAGGTTAGAAAGAGTTGAAATAACAAAATGGAGGGAGAGAATGGGTCAAAGTTACTAGATTGTTACTAGACCACCGTTCCCAATACTATTATATAAGGAGCTTCTACAATAGCTCCGTTTGGCAATTCCAAGTCCAAGTCCAAGTCGGTTGGAGTTGGTTGCGCACGCATGGTGTTGCCAACTGTCGCCGAGTTGAAAATGAAAAAAAAAATTGTGCGTGATCTCGTGCTCACGAAATACATAGTTGAGGTTATGTACCTTTAAAGCTGTAAACACGCTGTAAAGTTTAATAAATTATTTATTGTTGTTGTTGATGTTGCCGCCGTCTCATCGTTTTTTAAAGAGAAGAAAAATATAAATTAAATTAAATTTTTCTTTTATAAACAACAAATTTTTTTTCCCCGAATAATACACACATGCAATGAATTTTATATTTGTAATATATAAATATAGTAATAAATATACAATAAATGAGATGAACTGTCAATACAAAATTTTTTTTGTTTTTTATTGACATTATAATAACCCAAGTAGCACGATATATCAACCAGATGTCACGGTGATATCACCGGGGAATGTCACCGTGACATCAGGAAAATGTCAAAATGTCCGCCTTACGGTGATATCACACGGTGACATCGAGGTGATATCATGGTGACATCAAGGTGATATCACAGTCATATCACGGTGATATCATGGTGATATCACCGTGATATCATGTTGATATTTTACAGGGACTTAAAATTTTTAATAATTTAGAAAATAATAATAAATAAAAAAAATAATAAAAATAATAAAAAAAATAGTAAAAAATAATAATTTTTAAAAAATTTTAAATCCCTGTAAAATATCAACATGATATCACGGTGATATCACCATGATATCACTGTGATATGACTGTGTTATCACCTTGATGTCACCATGATATCACCACGATGTCACCGTGTGATATCACCGTAAGGCGGACATTTTGACATTTTCCTGATGTCACGGTGACATTCCCCGGTGATATCGCCGTAACATCTGGTTGATATATCGTGCTACTTGGGAAAAGTTTTTCATCATTTTGATTTCACAATATATTAAAAAGGTATTGTCATGAACATAACCTTACAATATTTTTTGCTTATTTTAATATTAGAAAATGCAGATAATTTTCAAAGTTTAATATTTTATGAATGAATTTTTTCGTCTAAAATTCATTGAATATAATTACTATATGTGATAATTCTTTAAAAAGTTAATTTCTTTATGCGTTGCCATAATATTTTTGTAATCCAATTTCCTGAATTCTCCATTTTTCCATGTAAATAATAACTTTTTCCCTGACAAACAGATTTCTTATTAGAAGAAAAAAAACATTTAAGACTCTACAAACATTTTAAACACTATAATCTAAATACTCTAATCTGAATTTAATTCTGAAAATAACATTAAAATAGTATAGTAAAAGCATAATAAATTAACATTGTTGAATAAGTTATTTTACATTCGGCGTGTAAATCGACACAAAATTTTTTTTACAGTGATGAAATGTAAAAATATTGTAAGGTTATGTTCATGAAAATACCTTTTTAATATATTGTGAAATCAAAATGATGAAAAACTTTTATTATAATGTCAATAAAAAATATAAAAAAAAAATTTGTATTGATAGTTCATCTTATTAATTGTATATTTTTTTATTACTATATTTATATATTACAAATATTAAATTCATTGCATGTGTGCACGAAGTAGTATAAGGAGCCCCCACTGCATAGGCAATTTCAGGAAAAACATGTTCCGAGTTTTCCGACCAGACTTTCAATTTGGTAGGATAGCGATACTAGCGCGATTACCGGGGAAATTGTTGCAACTCAACTGGATAATGGCGGAAATGTATGTTTCGTGATGATTCGTATCTGCTCGTGAAGAGTCGAGTGCAGACGACAAATCTCTCTCAATAAACATACATTTCCGCCATTATCCAGTTGAGTTGCAACAATTTCCCCGGTAATCGCGCTAGTATCGCTAACCTACCAAATTGAAAGGCTGTCGGAAAACTCGGTACATATTTATTTTGCATAGTGGGGACCCCGGTAAGAAGCGAAGAATTGAAAAGAATTCAGAATCTGAATTCCTTTGAATGGGTGATTTTACGTTTTTATTCAATTCCTCGATGAAGCAAAAAAAAGTAGAAAAATCTATTCTTCTTAATTGACTTGGCCAAAATGACACAGTCAATTAAAAGGAATAGACATATCCACTTCACTCTCCAAATTTCTTATTCCTTTCAATGCGCTTCAGAAATTTTGATACTGTCGATTGAAAGGAATAGATATTTAAAATTTACTCTCCAAACATTTAATTTTTCTCTATTCGCTACCAAAAATTTGAAAATATGAAACTTTGCGCATTAAGAAGAATAAGAAGTTTGAATTCTTTTCTATTGACTTATATGTTCTGGGAATAGAAAAAAATAGAAAAAATGATTATTCATCTCTCAAACTAGGATTTTCCGATGAGTTGACTCTGAGACTCGAACCCTCGACCATCATAACTCTCAACCGCACTGGGAGCGCCTTAACGCACTCGACCAGGGGAGGTTATAAAAATTTTTGAGAAAATGTCTCTTATAACGAACACATTAAACAGATACTTATATTATTTTGTTAAGTCATCAAACAGCTTTTCAGATGTTCATTATTACAAAGAGTATATTATCGTATATATATATTTTTATGAACATTAATGATATCAATTAATAATTTTGTCAATTTAAATAGTTTTAAATGATTAATTGTGTTAATAAATAAAAATTACAAAATTTTTTCATCTTTACAACACAAAAATGGTATATGAATTTTAATACCTAGTTTTAATGTGAAATTTATTAACTTCGACATTTTAATTTAGAATGACATGGACATGAACTTAAATTTCAATCAAGTGAATTCTGCATACATTCCAATTTTTTCGAAAATAAATTAAGTAACAATGTTGATATAGCAAATTTTTTTAACAAACTAATGTAATTTATACAATGCTAATACTTAATCAGCACTCAATTTTTTACCAGAATTTTCTTAAGCATATGGAAATATTTCCATATAATATAAATAAATAGTTCAGGTCTCATATATTGACTAGTATTATTAAAATTCTATTTTACAGAATATTCAAGTACAAAAATAATTTCCTGGTAAGAGGCGAATAATTGAAAAGAACTCAGAGTTCCAATTCTTTTGAATGGGAGCATTCACGTTTTTATTCAATTCCTCGATGAAGCAAAAAAAAGTAGAAAAATCAATTCTTCTTAATTGACTTGGCCAAAATTTATACTCTAAATTATACATATTATTCTTAACAACCTGACGCTGTCAATTGTAAAACATAGAAATGCCTCATTTATTCTATACATTTTCTATTCTTCTAAATGCGGTCCAAAATGCGACATTTAAAATTTACTCTCCAAACATTAAATTTTTTTCTATTCGCTTCCAAAAGTTTGAAAATAAGAAACTTCGCGCATTAAGAAATATAAGAAGCCTGAATTCTTTTCTATTGAGTTATCTCTACTGTGAATAGAAAAGAATTTATTTTTTATATATTTTGATGTTCAATGAGGAATTGAGTAAAAACGTAAATTCACCCATTCAGAAGAATTGAAAATGATCAACTTATGCTTAATATATGCAAAATTTCAATCTTTCTCTATTCCTCCCTTCTTACTAGGCAGGTTTAACAATTAGGTAATAATTTAATTCAGTACACTATTGTTTCACTTCCATTTTTACACACACTGAAAAAGTTCAGATTTACAGTAAAAATATTTGTTTATTCAACTTTTTTAAAAATGTCTTTAATTAGTCAATAAGTAAATATTAACTTATATTCTTTTAAAATCTTAAAATTTATATTCATTTTCTTTCGCTTCTTATAATATTTTTAAAAAAATTGAAATGATTAGGAATTATTAATATACTCGCCAGTTTTTTCATTCCTTTCAATACAC
This sequence comes from Leptopilina boulardi, assembly GCF_019393585.1. NCBI lineage: Eukaryota > Metazoa > Arthropoda > Insecta > Hymenoptera > Figitidae > Leptopilina > Leptopilina boulardi. The sequence continues at coordinate 1,102,976 of NW_026138010.1, forward strand.
TTTTAGAAATCTGACGCAGTCGATTGCAAGAAATAGAAATATTTAATTCATATTACAAAATTCCCATTCCTCTGAATACGGTCCTAAAAACTTGACTCAGGCGATTGCGAGGCATAGAAATACTGAATTTATACCCTAAATTTCCCATTCCTCTGAATATGCTCTTAAAAACCTGACGCAGTCAATTGCAAGGCATAAAGATACCTCATTTAATCTACAAATTTTCTATTCCTCTAAATACGCTCCTGATGTCATGACACAGTCAATTAAAAGGAATAGACATATCCACTTCACTCTCCAAATTTCTTATTCCTTTCAATGCGCTTCAGAAATTTTGATACTGTCGATTGAAAGGAATAGATATTTAAAATTTACTCTCCAAACATTTAATTTTTCTCTATTCGCTACGAAAAATTTGAAAATATGAAACTTTGCGCATTAAGAAGAATAAGAAGTTTGAATTCTTTTCTATTGACTTACCTCTACTGGGAATAGAGAAGAATTCATTTTTCTGATATTTTGATGTTCAGTGAGGAATTGGGTTAAAACGTAAAATCGCCTATTCAGAAAAATTAAAAATTCTCAACTTCTGCTCTATGTCTGCAAACTTTCAATTTTTCTCTATTCCTCGCTTCTTACCGGGACTCCTTATACTACTTCATGCATGTGTGTATTATTCGGGGAAAAAAATTTTGTTATTTATAAAAGAAAAATTTAATTTAATTTATATTTTTCTTCTCTTTAAAAAACGATGAGAAGGTGGCAACATCAAAAGCAACAACAACAAATAATTTATTAAACTTTACAGCGTGTTTACAGCTTTAAAGGTACATAACCTCAACTACTTCGTGAGAACGAAATCACGCACAATTTTTTTTTTCATTTTCAACTCGGCGACGGTTGGCAACACCATGCGTGCGCAACCAACTCCAACCGACTTGGACTTGGACTTGGAGTTGGAGTTGCCAAACGGAGCTATTGTAGAAGCTCCTATATATTGTAAACTCACCTTTAATTTGTTGTGACAATCATTAGTACCTGTTATTACTTTATAATAAAAAAAAATATTCTTTTATTTAATTATTTATTATACATACATATGGTTTCACTTTTTTTCCACTTATCGATTTTAATAAAAAAGAGTATTCTCAAAAGCTAGAAGTCCTGCGAAATCCTGAAATGAATTTTTATAGTTATACGAGTAAGTTATTATATAGCACAAATTCATTTGAATTTTTTAAAAAAGTTAAATTGTACAAAAGTAGGTAATAAACGGCCTTTTCATGCTGATCATTCTGTCCTCTTCCAACTCATGCGTCATTGTATGCGCTAGACAAGGACAGAACGATCAGCATGAAAAGGTCTGTAGTATTTTTACAAAAAAAATTTTTTCGCAAATAAAAATTTTTTTTTGTTTTTTCAACTTTCTGGACACATTTTGATGCCATAAAAAAGCAAAACAAGATATTTTCTTCCTTATTAAGAAACAAATAATAAAATGCTAAGTTATTTTCTCTTAAATACAAACGATCCAGCAACGAAAAAATTTTGGGTTAATAGTTTTCTACTTCTTTACATATATGCTAACTATATTTTAGACTTTCTATGTTTAATAATGTAAAATAAGAATAACAAATTAATTTTCTAGTTTAAACTTTAAACGCAAAAAAGTTATTATTAATAAAAATAAATTAAAATAATAATACCTGATTTAAAATAATATAGAATATTTTCCAAACTTTTTATAGAATTATTACAAATTAATTTATTATTATTAATTATTTAAATTAATTATTACAAATTATTATGAAAATATTGTTACTCTAGAAGAAAAATCTTTTTTGTAATACAATTTTTTTTTACAATATAACCAAAAATTCTAATTTTCCAAATTTGTATAGTATTTTTTCATTTATCTTTCCTTGATAAATTCAATAAAAAAAATAACATTTTAAAATTGGGATGAAAAGTGCAAATTAGAAGCAATTATTACTGTTAAAAATTAACGAAAAATATACCTTCTGATTTAAATATTGAATTTCTAAAAAAAAATAAATCATAAATGGAGGGGATGGATGCTATAAAGGGATACGTACCACATTAAGTAAATGGCGCTTACCCCCTTACAGCATCCAGCTTCATAATTCATTAAAAAAATTAATTTATTATTCTTTTCATTATTTATCTTATTATTTCTTCTTATTAATATCTTTATTATTTTTATAAAAATTGATTAATTTATTTATTTAGTATAAGAGATATTATATTATTTGTTATATATATAATCAATGTGGCCGCAAGTCTGGGAAAAACTGTAAATCAGGGAAAAGTCAGAGAATTTTGTAAAAATTATTAAAAAAGTGAGGGAATTTTTACCTAAAAAACCACAAATTAAATATGTATTAGGATTTTACTTTTTTAAATAATCGCGGGAAACTAACCAAATCGTTTCTGTACTAAAATTTGAGTCACAACTATTTTATTTTTTTTATTAATGTAAATATAATTATAACCACAGCTTTAAAAAAAAATTACCAACATTTTCCCAGTCAACAAAATTCCAAGCTAATACCGGATTTTCCTGGTCTGTGGCCACCCGACATGCGATTATAGAAGATACAATAACCCTCTTCGTTGCAAACCAGACGAGGCTTTACGAGACGAAAAAATTCAGTTATCTCGGTTCAAGAGTATGATATTCAAAATCATATCGTTAATTCCAAAAATTTACTTACAAATTTTTTTTTATATAGGGTAAGTGTACCAATTACGGCGCGTTCATAAAAAATAACTATTATTACTGTTATATATTTAATATAACTGTTGCAAAATGATTTAAAAAAATTATTTTAATCTTTTTTAATACAATTAGTTATAAAGATGCACATTTAAACAATTATTAATTAAATTATTTGAGATCAAATTTTTTCCCTCGCCGTAATTGAAACATTTTTAAGATTTCCATTGGCTTCGATTACGGTGGGAAAAGTATCTTCAAAATACACGTAATTTTGGTCACAGAAACTGATACAAACGCGCCGTAATAGAAAATTACGTGTAATACTTGCTGTACAAATTTATGATCTCAATAAACTATTTGAATAAAAAAAAAAAGAAAATTACGGAATTAGTTTGTTAATAAGTCTTCAATTGACTTTATACAATAGAAATGTCGAATTTTCTATTTCAAATGTATTTTGACTCGAATCGCGCCGTAATTAGTACATTTACCCTATTATTCAATAAAAAGTGATAAAAAAGAAATAAGAAACGTATTAATCTATTATTAAATTTTCCTAATAGGGTAAATGTATTAATTACGGCGCGATTCGAGTCAAAATAACTTTGAAATAGAAAATTCGATATTTCTATTGTATAAACTCAATTTAAGACTTATTAAACTAAAAGCTTATGTTATTTAGATATTAAAAAAAATTCACTTTATAAAAATTGATTATTTAAACAAATATGAGAAATGAAAACTAATACCGTAATTTTCTATTACGGCGTGTTTGTATCAGTTTCGGTGACCAAAATTACGTGTATTTTGAAGATACTTTGCCCGCCGTAATTGAAGCCAATGGAAATTTTAAAAATGTTTCAATTACGGCGAGGGAAAAAATTTGATCTCAATTAATTAAATTAATAATTGTTTAAATGTGCATCTTTATAAGTAATAATTGTTTCAAAAAAAGATTAAAATAATTTTTTTTAATCATTTTGGAACAGTTATATTAAATATAATAGTAATAATAGTTATTTTTTATGAACGCGTCGTAATTGATGCACTCGCCGTAATTGTTACACTTACCCTATAATAATAAATAGGTTATCATTATGATGTTAATAATTATAATATAAATAATTGTTCTAAAAGATAAAAAAAAAAAATTTCAGTACAACAAAAGTCATCTGCAACAATAACAAATATATAAAACAAATGCTGGTAAAAGTTAGAAGAAACCCATATTTGATTTACCCTCGAATAAGTCTCACAAAAACCACAAATTATTTTAGGTCTTATGCATTATGTGTGTTTATTGTTGTTTGTACTTTGAAAAGATACAGGTTATTGAAGGAAAGTTTTCTAATTAGAGGAATAACCCATGAATTCCCTGTCTAGTTAGAAAGATTTTCTTTATGATATTACTTGAAATGTTAAGGATTTAAGGTTTATGAAAATTTTGAACAGATATTCGTAAAAATGGTTTTAAAATGTAATATACCTAAAATCACGTCATTAGAAAGCCACGAATATCAAATTTAATTATTCTAAAATTATATTAGAGAATATTAAAAATTATACCAACAATATTAATTTTATTCTTAAATCAATCTTTTGATTGATATAATTTTTATTTTTATAATAATTTATATAAGATAGCAAAATTTTCAATCCTTAAAAGTTTTAGAATTGAAATTGACATCTCTAAGTTAAGGAAATTTTACTAACGCCTATTCTTAGTGTTATAATGTATAATCTTCTTGCATCCTCGTATATCTATGCCCGTCACCTTTCAAATAGTTTCCGCAAGTTGAATTCATTGTCTTATGTGATTTACCTGCCATCACTTTTATTTGCCTTTTCATATTAAATACTTATACCATTTCCTGTTGTAAGTCAAACAGGTACAAACTTGAATTTCTTTGACAACTTATAAATTTTCCTTCTTAATTTTCGTGTGCATTCTCCATTTTTGAAAATCGAATAATTTTAGATTTAAATTAATGTTGTTTTTTTCTCTCCAAATCTAAAATAGTTGATATTTTATTTACCCAACTTTTTTTATTAAAAGAATCTTAATTTAAAAGATTTCTCATTCAACAGAATTTTAAAAAAAGTTAAAAGAAAATTAGATAGAAAATTGTAATTGATTTATTTAAAAATTTTGTGCCAAAATCATTTTGTCTGTTATTTGTTCAAACATTTGTAATTTCGGTCAAATGAAAAATCGAATTCTATATTCGTGCAAAAAAAAATTCAAATCACTTAAATTCTGTTTAATTAAATTAATTGAACGAAGCTGAAGTAGGCAACGTTTATGATAAACGATTTTTAAAGAAAGAATTTTTTAAAATGAAAAATTCTATAATTTTTTGCCTAAAAAATATTTTTTTATAATTTTTTAATTAATAAAAACTACAAGAAATATTTTTTAGGCAAAAAATTATAGAATTTTTCATTTTTAAAAATTCTTTCTTTAAAAATCGTTTATCATAAACGTTGCGTACTCCAGCTTCGTATAATTGAAACAGCATAAGTCCACTTTTTCAAAAATCTCTTTTTAAGATTGAAATGAAGCTACATAATCTGCTAAAAATATTACATAGATAGAAAACTTCTAAACATTTAAAAAAATGAATTACATAATACTATTTAACAAAATGTTAAAACTTCATTAAATTTCTAATTTAAAAAAAAAATTATTTATGTAAATTGTTAATTAAAAATTATCTAAATTGAGTATTTTTAATGAATACCCTTGTTTTGTATATCATACTTCGTTTGATGCAGAAACAGCATAATTCCAAAAGTTTTTTTAATATTTGAATACTATATTAATAATAAAATTAATCAATCATTAGTTACATATTTTTTAAACTTATAGATTAATAGAAAGTAAAAAAAAAGAATTCAAAAAAATTCTTATATTTACTAGAAAAACAGCTATTATTGATTCCTGAACAATTTTGATTTGTGGACTTATGCTGTTTCTGCACCCTAGATTTTTTAAATAAAAAGGTTATGAACAGAAAAATTTTGTTGAGTAAAAATTCATTATATTTAAAAAAGAAATTATGTCAAATTTAAATAAAAAAATTCTGACTAATAAATTTTAGGGAATATTCATTTATACGCCCCTCGTAGTAAATAATGAATTTTTTTAATTTCATTTTTTTAAGCATTTAACCGTTTTTTTTTTTGGTTTTTCCAGCGGAAATTTAATTTTTCTGAGTAGATACGGTAAATATTGTAGTACTGTACACAATGAAAGAAAAAAAGGATTCTGTTTATTCAGTCCCTCCAATGTAATCAACACTCATTATGTATTATCTATCTCTTTCGCTCCCCCTTCCTCTCTCTGGAGCCCGTCAGGCTGTCACATAGACGCTCAGCCTTCAGGACTTCAACTTCAGTCTTACTTATACCAGTCTGAGCTCAACAAGTCAATGAGCGCGGGTCCGTAAAATATCACGTATAGTGACTGTATTTTCAAAATTACTCTTAAACAATCTCAATATGGTGATTTGTTGTTAAAGTGAACTACCCCTTTTTGTTATTTGTGTTTTAACATACCAAGTGCCGTTCACTGACATCTACCAATTTATTTATCGGATACTAAATTTTTAATCGGTAAGTGTAAAAGAGAGTGTTTTCATCTATTATACAATTCGTATACTTTCATATCCGTCTAGAATAATAAAGGCCATAGTATACTAATACATATGTGTATGTTTACATATTATTTTATTTTTTAATATAACTTTATTTCAATAAAAATTAATTCCGTTTGATAAATATTTTTTTAAATTTTGTATAGTTTTTTAAAAAAAATTTTAAATTGTATAGTTCTATAAATAAAAAAAATATATTATAATAAATTTTTATTAATTTTGTAACTGAATAATTACATAAATAATTATTATAAATTAATAATTAATCAAATAAACATACTAATTACTTATTCTTGCATTATCCTCTTAATTGTTTCCTGGAATAAAAAAATGCATATTTTTTTCTTTTTCCACTATTTTTTACACTATAATTACATATATGTTTATCTCTACTCCTCTTTCTAGTAAATTAATATTTAAACCAGATAAAAATAGAACCGTGGTACATATTTATTTCATTGTATGTATTCTGGCGCGTGAATGTATTTATTTGATGTTTTTCTTAAAAAGATTTGCCATTGAGTGTGACTTGGTATTCAACGTGTGTTTGAAACCGAGAAGCATGACGTCATTGATTGGTGATTGTAATTCTGGAGAAGAGTTTTTATAGTTGTCGTTTTTAACAGACGAGTTAAAAAACCTGATTTAAATGCAATTACGTCTGCTTATTTTATTTTGGAACATTCTTAATATTTTTGTTCATTTATTATTATTTAAAAAAAAAATATATTTGTTCATGCGATTTGTATATAATATAGTCTTGATTGTAATCATTTTTAATGGGATAAACTGGTTTGTCATGTTTAACGAAAAATAAATTGTACAAAACTAACGCGCGTAATCAAACGGATGTTACTGATAATAAAAGAAAAAAAGTTTTGCGCCTTTGTCGAGAGATGATGATAATAATAAATTTATCATCATGAAATCGGGGAAAAGAATTGGAGTTTCAGGGAATTTTTGCATTCTGCCGATATTTAATCCTTTCAGATCCAAAGTCCATTCAGTAATAACTAATAATATAATATAATAAATTTTCTTACTAAATTTTGAGAATGAAAAAAATTTTTATTATTAAACTTTGAAGGAAAAAAAAGTAGATCATTGATCTGAACATCGATTGGAAATAGGATTATGTAAATTATTTTATTTATTCTAATTGACGAGAGGTTCTTGTCCTTTGACCTGGTTAGAAAGTCCTGACGTACGTATCAAGCATTAATATTCAGTAATAAAATGTTTACAATATGCTTAAAGTTTTTTTTTTCCTTTTTTGCGTAAAAATAAAGTGTATTTCAAAAATAATTGTATTCATTCTTTGCCCTAAAATTTTTTTCAAATTTTATACCAAAATATTCTAAAGTTCATGTAAACATTTTTAAGATTTAATTGTTTCATTTCCATTATTATATTGCTTTTTATAAATACGAAATACATTAAGAATAATTATTTATAATCATTTCTAAGAAATTGAATGGATTATTATCATTTTGAACGTGAAATTAATTCGTTAAAATTGTTTTTTTTTAATTTATTGTGTTTTCTCATAAAACTATATTTTTAAAAAAATTTTATTTATATTTTTTTATATTCTTGTAAATAATTTTTTATTTATAAATTAACAAGAACTGTCAGTATTTTTTTTTTTTTTTTTTTGCTAATTTACCTTCTTATAAGTAAATGAAAATTTATTATTATTGTCAGTTCCGCTAATCATAATTATTTTTTCTTAGACTGGTTTATAAATTATAGAGAGGATTTTGCAATTTGCGGTATTAGAAGAATATTTTATACTGAAATTCATTACAAAATTTTTATTGAACGCAGATTTCTCTAGACCTTTGATATCTAATTCTTAGATAAAATATAATAATTATTATTTAATTGCGAAATAATGTTTAAATATTGCAAGAAAATAAAGTACAGTCAAAATAAAATTTTAAATTTATTTAGAATTCTAATCCTTCGTGTAGAAGAGAAATTATTTAAAATGAATAAAATATTTCTCGCAAATTCTTTCTTTTTTTTGGAGTCTTAAAATTTATTTATTTATTTATTTTCATGCAAACTATCATAAATTTCTCAATTTTTCCAGAAAATTCTCAAATTGCCTTTTAATTTTTCGTTTTTTTCAACAATGTATTTCTTTAAATTTACTGAACGTTTTCTTTTATTTCTTTCTAACTCCGAATCCATTTTAATTTTCTAAACTTCTTATATTTTTTTATTCTATTACAAATTATTTCTTCAAATTCTTCCTTTTTTAAATTCCTAAATTTTTTTTATTAACATACAAAGGGGATAAAAAAACCCCAAAATTTGGTCCACCTAAAATAGCTAACAACCTGATTAAATAAATTATATTATTATTTAATACTAAATAAAAATGTGCAATTATGCATATTAAATTACATTTAATAATTTTTTTTGTTGCAGATGAATTTCTACTCTTGAGGTTTTATTGACAAAAAACAGTCATAACAATGCAACAATTTTGGAGGATTATTGAGTTACTACTCATCTTAAAAGTATCAATTATTTATAGTAATAATTGTCAATTAACAGAATATAATAGTATATGTCAATGTTCTCGTACCATATCAGGACGATATGATATGGATTGTCCTATTAATTCGACAAGAAGTGAAATAGATATCAGAATCGAATATTTTTCTGAGCAAATTGTCACGATATATTGTCAGAATAATGACAATTTATTATACTTTGATCACAATATAAGTTCCATTGTGAAAAATGTGAAGATATTAGCTCTACATAATTGTTATTTCGAGGAAATTAAAATAAAAAATATCGCTTCATTAGTGGGAGCCGAAAATCTCGAGACACTGCAAATTCTCAACTATAAAACTATAAGAACAACTTTTGTTACATTGCACAAAAATCAGTTTCAAGATTTGACAAATTTGAAAACACTAGAAATATCTGATACTCGTTGTAATAATTTAGATGAAGATTTATTGGAATTTATACCAAATATTACAACATTAATTTTGAGAAATGATCAAATTAAATCAATTCCAACAAATTTCTTTCAATTTACTCCTAAATTGAAAAATATTGAATTGGGAATTAATAAACTTAAAGTGTTCGAAGATGGGACATTTAGTAATTTGAAGGATTTATTATTTCTCAGTCTCTGGCGAAATGAATTAACAAATTTGAGTAGTGATGTTTTTGCTGATTTGAATTCTGTAGAAACAATTAGTCTTTTTTCAAATCCATTAACAACATTACCTGTCGACATTTTTCACAAGAATGTCAATTTAAAAATAATCAATCTTTCGCGAAATTCATTCAAAAATTTACCGGCAGAGTTATTTCAAAAAAATCATCATCTCAAGAAATTGAAGCTAGAGAATGAACTACACCTTAAAACTTTACCAAATGGATTTTTGAGCAATTTGACAAATTTACTGGAGGTAAAATTAGATTCATCGAATTTAAAAAGTCTTCCGGAAAATCTTTTTGAGGGATCGATCAATTTGGTGAACATTAGTTTGCAGAAAAATCATTTTGTCTCATTGCCTGCTAAAATATTTTATGGATTGAACAAATTGGAACGTCTCGAACTCAATGATAATAAAATTGAAAATTTAGATGATAAACTTTTTGATTCTTGTATCAATTTGAAAAACTTGAATATTAATAACAATAATATCGTCACAATATCAGAGTAAGTAATTTATTTTTTATTACTGATATGTATTAAAAATAATTTTAATTAAGAATTTCTTAAAATTTTGGAAATGTACAATTTATTTTAATTTTATTGTTTTTGAAGAAAAATTTAATCTCTATTTTTTTACAGGTTCACATTTTCCAAACTTGCGAATTTAGAAACCTTATTTATGAGACGGAACAAAATAATGAGTATTGATAGACAAGCATTCTACTCTTTACATCATTTAAAGAAAACGTCTTTTGCTTTTAATAATCTAACAACAGTATCAGTAACAAAATTGGGCTGCGAATCTGTATTTAACAGATGTAATGAACTAGAAGTATTGGATTTATCGTACAATAAAATACAATTGTTGTGTGACGACTGGACCAGATTTCCTGGACATCATTTCAACTTTCTCAATCTCTCTCATAACGATATAAGTTCCTTGACGGTAAGTTTCAATTTTTACTTTCAACAAAATTGTATTAAAAAAAAGAAATGACTTGAACAGATCTAATAATTTCATCTCAATTTTTGCAGGTGGATGATTTAGATATTAAAAATCAAAAAGATTTTACCGTAGACTTATCTTATAACAAGATAACGACTGTCGATCTGAATGATCCATTTAATGAGAACTTTGAAAAACGTTTCAATGAGGAATATCGAAGCACAGTTGTGTTATTACTGAATAATAATCCAATTAAGTGTGACTGTGCTTTGTACGACTTTTTACGATATTTGGATGGTTCAATGATGAATGTGCGAGATACATTAAAAATAAACACTGGACCAATGAAGTGTTCCGATTCGAAAAAATACGAGGATATTTTATTGTCGGAATTGAATTCCAAGAGTTTCGAGTGCATTCCGCCGATGGAGGAAATTAACGATTTTGAAATGTGTCCTCAAGAATGTGATCAGTGGACGAGACCGTCAGACAAAACATTTATTTTCAATTGTTCTTACAGAAATCTCAATCAAGCTCCAGAAAGTTTGTGCTCATTGAAAAGCAAGGGATATGTCAAAGAACTTGACCTCACTGGGAATAATATAACAATTATTCCAAACCTTCAACAAACTGGTTACAATAATTTATCGAGGCTCACATTGTCACATAATCAAATTTCAACCATTTCCACAAATTTACTTCTTAACGTTACACTTCAGGTAAGTTTTTTTAAAAATTTAGTTCAATCAAATTAGAATTTTTAAACGTTCTAACTTTCAACGGCAATTTTATTCGCTTAAAAGCTTCATTTTTTAGTGAAATTATTGACACCCACCCCTTTATCATTTAGAGTCAAAATGGTTATTAGGAAGAAGAAAGCCTATTACGTCAGTAAAGTTTACAACGTTTATGATCATCAATTAAAAACAAAAAATATTTTTTACGCAAAAAATTATAAAATTTTTATTTTAAAAATTTATTGATCGAGGAAAGTTGGAAAAATTTTTTCAGACAAAAAATTATAATAATTTGTATAGAAAAAAATATTTTTCTTATAAATTGTTGATCATAAACGTTGTACAATTCACCAACGTTATAATTTTATTTTTTTTACTATCAAGAGTTTTTCTTATTTTAAAAAATTTATTGAAATTCTTAAAATAGAAATGATAATAATCAAAAGAACTCAATTTTTAGATAATAGTTAGTTTATATTATAAAAAATTAAATACGGTTTCTGAAAATAATAAATTTTGTTCTTTACAGAAATTGGAACTGGACAATAATCATCTAACGGTAATCAGACCAGAGGTAATTGAAGAAATGAAATTATCCGTGAAAAAGATGAAACTTGGGAATAATCCATGGCAATGTGATTGCGGAGCACAAAGTTTGCAAATTTTCGTGAATACAAAAAATAACACTGTCGAAGATGAAGAGAATGTTATTTGCAAGAATTTCAACAGAATGCTGACAAGAATTAAAATTGACGAGTTATGTCCATCGAATCTTGAATTAATTGTCACTGCAAGTGTATTTGCTGCAATTTTTGGATTGACTTTTGGTCTGATCGCTTCATTTTACTATCGTTATCAGCAGGAGATCAAAATCTGGCTTTACGCGAAGAATCTTTGTCTATGGTTCGTCACCGAGGAGGTATTGGACAAAAACAAACCATACGATGCATTCATCAGTTATTCCCACAAGGACGAAGAATTTGTCATCAATGAACTTATGGCGAATCTGGAGAAAGGACCGAGATCCTTTAAGCTCTGCGTTCACTTCAGGGATTGGCTTGCAGGCGAATGGATTCCATTTCAAATCGCAAGGTCCATCAGGGACTCGAGGAGGACAATTGTCGTGGTCTCGCCGAATTTCATTCAAAGTGAGTGGGGCAAATTGGAATTTCGCACTGCTCATAAAGAAGCTCTAACCGAGGGAAGGGCGCGAATTATCGTTATCCTGTACGGTGATATCGGACCTGTTGATAAATTGGAACCAGACCTGCAATCGTATTTGACTATGAACACTTATGTGCAGTGGGGCGATCCGTGGTTCTGGAATAAACTTCGTTATGCATTGCCCCACAAATCGGACGCAGTTTACAACCCATCGAAATACAAGAATTTCAACAAAGCACATACTATTGTACCGTTGGATTTCAATAAAACGGAGGTAAAACAATTTCCCGAAAGTGGCCTGGCACCACTGAATGAAAATGGAAAAGTCATCATTGATATGAGTGACGATGAGTGTAATAAATTAAATACCCGTTTCTAGATTTTAATAGAATTTTTAATAAATCGAAATTTCAATTTAACCGAATTCTAATAAACAAAAATTTCTATTTCACTAAATTTTGTCTTTAAACTTTTGATTTAATAAAATTTATATTTCATCAAATTTTACATAATGTAAAATTTCGATACATTTCAATTTAATTATAATTTTAGAAGCATTTTGAAATTTGATAGAAAAGTCGAACATTCGAAAATTCAAACGAATAAAAACTCACAATCCGAGAAATGAAAAATATGTAAATTCATTGTAATATGTAATAGAAATTCGGTTAAATATGAATTTTGGTTTCTTAAAAATACGGTCAAACAAATCGTTTACTTCGTTGAAAATTTGATTATATTAAAAATAGTTTGTTTTACGAATTAGTGTAAATAGAAAATTTGGCGAAATAGAAATTATTAATAATAAGTAAATAGTAATTCGAAACTATAGAAATTTGTAATATTTTGTTTAAAGTATATTTTTATGTCTGATAGTTTGTTTCGTTTCTCTATTATATTATATGGCTGTTTCAGAAAGAAGACTAGATAGATTAATTCAGTAAAATCACATTAATAAAAACCGCAATAATTCGACTTGTACCTTAAATTGTAAATTATCTTTTGAAGCTTGATTTATTAAGATTTTACTGTAATTACAAAAATGACGTGGTAATTGTAAATACGGATAAAATTTAAGGACCGCGTTCAAGAAAGTCCAATGAATGATAAATGTGTGGAAATATTATTTAAAATTTTTTGTTTTTAATTTGAAAACTATTTCAAATTTAAAAATGCGATTCTAAAATGTGTCGTGCTAATTAAATCAGTAATGTACATATGTAATTGTTATGATACTTTTTATATTTTTAAAATACTCGACTTTACTATGACACATGTGCCATATATCAAAATAAGACTGATATAAATGTGTGTATATTATAATTATAATTTTACAGCTTCACATAAAACATGTGACATATACATATATGTATATATTCCATTAAAAATTCGTACATAGTCAGAAAAGCTATCGTTTCATCTTTTCTTTTAAATTTTGTAAATTTATTGAATGAATTTAGGATTTTTAAAGTTATAAGAGACAATAATTATGTAAATAGTCTTAGGTATATGTTATTATTAATTCATTTTCATTCATCAAATTTGAAACATCTGTAAATACAATTTGTCAGTGAGAAAAAGTATAGTGTGTGTAAGAGATCAAGAACGTATAATAAACAAAATACAAACAGAAATGTTGATCTTTTTATAAAACTACATATTTGTATATAGAAAACAATGTTAAAAAAAATATACGAGAGTGTTACTATGTTTTCACAATGAATTCAAAAAAAAATCTTATTTATTTTAATAGTAAATATTTTCTAAATAAGGTTTGTTTTAGATATAATTACTAAAATATACATTTATTTTTACTCGTTTAACACAAATTAAATAATTTAATTTCAAAAGTCGTTGACAATAAATAGTTAATTTTTTTTAACTTACAATAGAAAAAGCATGCGCGCGCATCGTTTTGGCATAAAAATCGTCTTCAAAACGATACGATTTTGCCTACTGTGGAACCAACCTGATGGATATTTTCATTTTAATAACTTTTTTCTAGAAAAGTAAATGTGCATTTAGACCTCTGCAGTCTGTCTATAGGTTGAGGTTGCCATAGTAACGAACAAGAATATGAGATTCAAAAAATACCATGGCAACGCACGAGTGTGAGTGAGACAAAAAATTTGAATATTCAAATTTTCTGTCGCACTCACTCTCATGCGTTGCCATGGTAACCTTCATGCAGTCAAAAAGGTGTAAGAGCGCTTTTACTCTCTTATTCTAAAGGTGGATACAGAATATGTAGACACAAAAGACAAGTGCAAATCCAAGAAAACTATGAGTGCAAAAGAGATAGCTAGACTACTATTCTGTATTCACCTTAACTGCTGCCTGTACAAGTCGAGTTGTAACCGTACCATAACATTTGTTTTGTCGCTTGACGTTGGTAGCACTGTTCGTTATTATTGAAGTAAGTTTTAGACTAATAGACTTGTAGTAGTTGGGAAGTTTTATAATTATTTAGAACTGTTTTTGTTTTTCATACTCGTTGATAGTAAAAATGGATATTCGCGAGAAACTTTTAAAAACTGTTGATGCAAATGATCCGCAATTTAAAATACTTTTACACAATGCTATTCAAGCTGAAATTAAATATCTTGAGGAGCAACTTGCTGGTAAATATATTATTAACATATGATTTTAATAATAAAAATTGTTTTTGTTATATATTTACAAAAGAAAAATTTAAAGAGTAATCGAACACAAGCAGTTTCTAATTGTTATAATATAATTTACATTTGTTTTCCATTATTATTTTATAGCAAAGAAGTCTTTAAATGAAAGAAAAAGATTAGAACTAAGTAATCTTTTGGAACGTAGAAAGACTTTAAAAAAGAGTATTCAGGAAAAATCAGAACTTCTTCCTATAATGGAAAAAGCTAGTAAATGGTAAAAGAATAAAATTTATTGCTATTGTTTGATTTTATCTTGTGTAAAGAATATTTTGATTACTTTCATTTATTATTTTTCATTTTATTTATTATCAGTTTGCTCCTTGTTATAAATATTAGTAAAATATCTTACTTGTAGCCTTCAAGAGTATTCACATAAGTTGCTTGAAGAATTGACATTAACGCAAAGTATGGTAGACGATGATTCTTTGCGTCAATTGGCGCATATTGAGCAGGAGAAAAAATTGCTCGAAAAACTCGAGAAAAAATGTATCGAGTATGAGGTATGTTGACACAATATAATTAAATCCTTTTCTTTGAATTCATAATTTTTTATTATTACTTTTATTTTTGTTATTTTATTTAATATTAAATAATGACCAATAATTAATGAATAAATAAACGCAATATAATTTAAACTAATTCAAGTAAATTTTAAGAATTGTAAGATACGATTTATTTTGTCCATTGTGTACTTTTACAAAGTTTTACAATTTTCTTTCTCGCAAACTTAAAATTTTTTTAATGATTTTATATAATAATGATAAATAAAATTAAATATTCAACAGGCAGAATTTGAAAAAGCTCCTTTGGCTCAAGAGTTAAAAGAGGTCAATCAAGAATTACTGAAGGTTCAAGTTGAATTAGAATTTCGTAAGATGAATATTAAAAATTTGAAAGACAGTTACAAAACTTACGAAGATATCCAGAAGAAAAGAGAGCAAGAACAAGTTATTGCGATAGCGAAACTTTGGTTGAGACATCGAAACCATATTCGAGAGTGGAAAAATTTGAGAGACGAAAGAGCTAAACTCAACACCATAATGTCTCAACAGAAGAAAGAAGTAAAATTATTCTTTTCACTATTAGTATTTTCAATTATTGTTAATTACATTATTTATTACATTTCTTTTATCTTAGATTCAATGTCTAATCAAAGAGAAGGAAGACATAGACAGACAACATTTAATGGCTCGCTTTCAGATGCCACCTCCCGTTATGGACACAAAATTTGTTGAAACTATATTTTCTCAAATAATGATAACTGAACAACAAAAACCTGACAGTTTGATTGATTCACTCAGTGACAGCGGTAATAGTTTTATTTTATAAATACTTTCATATTTGTACTATAACAAAATAATTAATTTTTTTTGTAGCTTCGATTTGCTCCTTAGCTTTCGACGAAATGTGTAATGTTCCTGAAAAAACAAATGTTACAGTGACTCAAGTTGAAGAAATAGAAATTGAACCAGGTATTTTTAACAATTTTAAATAAGTTTTCAATCCATCATTTTTCTATTTTTTAGTTCCAATAATTCATTTTATTTTAATTAAAATTTAATAAATTAATCATGGTTTTTTCGATTTTTTAAATTATAACAAATTGAAATTAATGTTTTAGATGTTATTTCTTTAGCTACGAATGAAAATTCCCAATGTAGTACAGTATTGGAATCAGAAAGAAGTTTACAGAGCCCTGCAAAAATTTCCAAAAAGTCTTATGATTGTAGAATTAAATTGATAAATGAAAATATTAATTTTAAAAAAACAGAGGTGTCTAAGGAAAATGAGAAATCTCCTCGAGTTAATACAACATTAAAAAGAAATAGAAATGATGTTTTAATTCCAGAAAATATGCCGAAAAATGACAAAAATAATAAACAATTTTCTGACAATTTGGGAGCAGTAAAGAAGGCTTCTCGAGTTACTCCAACTTCAAAAAGAAATAGAAATGAGGATTTAATATCGAAAAATATGCCAAGAAATGACAAAAGTACTGAACAATTTTCTGAAAATTTGGGAACACCAAAAAAAGTAAAAGCAACTGTACACAATGAAGAAAGAAATTTCTATTCGACCAGCACAGAAATAGAAATATTGGACATTTTTCAAGAAGACAGTGTTACAAAAGAAACCGATTTACCTTTTGAAAATCATTCAGCTTTAGAAACTGACCTCAGCTTTAGTCTCGCCGACTCAAACATTCCACAGAAAAGTATTTATACATTTTTTTTTAATATTACAATTTGTAAATTTAGAAAATTAACATTTTTTAATTTATAATACATTACAAATTTAAAAGCAGTTTCAGAAAGTGTCCGAAGCTTTAGTCTCGCCGACTCAAACATTCCTCAAAAAGGTATTTATATATTTTTTTAATATTAGAAATTGTAAATTTTAAAAATTCATATTTCTTAATTTATAATAAATTAAAAATGTAATAGTTATTTAGAAATTAACAATCATCAATTTAGAATTTTAAAAAATTCAAAATTCAAAAGTTCTAACATTTTTAAAATTAAAATTTAAAAGTTAGAAAATTATGGGTTACGTTAATAAGAAATTAAGAATTATAATAACTTTTTGTAATTGAATTTTTTCTTAAATGTAATTGTTTTAAAAATAAATGATCAAAAAATATTTAATTCTTTAAAATTTAATTAATAGAATTTTTATTTATGAATTACATTTGTAATGTTAAATATTAATTTATTAAATAGTTAACTTTATTCTTTCATAATATATTTATTTTTATTTACACTTTTTTTGTAGATGGTGAAATAGAATGTAATTCTGATTTATCGCTTCAAAGTTTTGTGGATGATCAGCATAACTCGGTTGTTTTTACAACTGATGAAATGTCAAATACAGATAACGATGTGGCATTGGCCGAACAAAATTCCCCCCCTCCGGAACCTGCAGGTTTTATTTCTCGATATTTTTTGAAAATTTCTCCTAGTTTATTTTATAAATTTAATTTTTTAACAATAAAAAATTATTTTTACAGCTTCACCATCATTTGGATTTTTTGGTAATCAGAAAAAACGAGCTTTCACTTTTCAAGGATTATTTAAGTAATTTAACAAATTATAAAAAAATTCCAATCGACAGACATTTATTAGCTTTTTGTTTTCGTTTTCTTTTTTAGAATTTGTTGAAATTCTATTTTTTATTGAATTTTTTTTTATCATTTACTTATGTATTTAAAAAAATATTATAGATATGTATTAAACAATACAAATAATTAATTATATATTTATTAATTTAAACTAAAATCAATAAATATTAAAGGACATAAATACTACTAAATAAAAGTTTATTTGTTAAAATATACACGGGATTTATTTACTAATTATTGTATAATATAATAATAACTTAAAAAAATATGTAATATAATAATATATTCAATAAATATGTATTAATCGTATTAATAATGATGATTCCTAGTGTTTTTGAATTCAAACCTAAACTAAGCGCCAAAAGTTTTAATGTTAGTAGCACTGATTTTTACACTCCTAGGCCGTTTCCGAATTAGGATTTTTAGAGCATTTTTGATAAAAGTGAATACTTAGAAAGTATGCAGTATCTTTTTTTTCGCACGGAAAAATGAAGACACTGCATACTATCCGAGTATACACTTTATTAAAAATGCGCTAAAAACCTCAATTCGGAAACGACCTAAGTCAAACTATTAAGTTCTTCTAGTTGGGTGGGGAGAAATCCAACATGGCGATTAAGCAGTGCTCAAACAAATAAGAAATGTACAGGAAGAAGTCGAATTTATAATATCTCGCTTAAATGTTTTGGAACCTAAGTGTATTAGGATTTTAGTTTCTATTTTTAATTACCTATTTATCATCCTGTACATTTCTTATGCACTATTTTCAGAGCGAATAAATTGAAATTTCAAAAAATCATAAATTATACTTTGACCGCGGTCAACATCCACTGGACCAATCAAAAAGTGCGCCATACATTTATAGTTCGGAACTTTTTTCGAAACACTTTGGCGGTATTCCCGAACAATTATCTCCCAAATTTTTTTCTAAATACTTTTATGCTATTTCGGAGCAATTATCTCGAAAATTTTATTTTTCGACAATTTTTACAAAATATTTTTGAGTGTACCTCAGCAACCACTGTACCAATTAAAAAGTGTGATATACATTTTTTGTTAGAAACTTTTCCATTATTATATTAGAAGGATTCCCGAATGATTATCTCGCAAATTTAATTTTTCGAAAATTTTTCTCATCTTTATTTTAATGTAGCCCAGCAGCAGCTGGACCAAAAAAAATTCAATTTTTCTTAGGCAGACTATTTTATTGCAATTTCTTGCACAAAATACACCTAAAAGTGTAGAAAAAAATTGACCGCCAAATACGAGTAGAGGAAGACACCTATTACCACCTAAAAGTCATTTTACCAA